>NW_027185786.1:5570509-5742927 GCF_028583685.1 Petaurus breviceps papuanus
CACACACACACACACACACACACACACACACACACACACACACACACGACCTTCCTCATTTATCCTTAGTACAACTTTCATCAATTTCAAGGGGTAGGAGAGAAGGCCAGAAAAAGGTAGATGGTCCACAGGAATGAATTTGTTTTAAAAGAATGTCTATAAATAAAGATTTTATTGTAAGTAATGAGTGAGAAAAAATTCTTCCACTGAAAACTCCCTAAGGAATCAACTGTAATATACCCAGTGCCAGGCAGGGGGTGCAGATATGACCCTCTTTTTCTGAAAGGAGTAAAGCTGCTGAGAGAGGGACAGAATGGCCGACACACCTCTCACACCTTCCTCTGGCTTCCTCCACCCCAAAAGTGGTTTATTTTGAATCTCTCAGAAATAGCATGCATTCAAAGCAAAATCATAGTTAGCTAAAATGTTCCAATGGGGGTCATTTTCAAGACACTCAGAATTGGGACCCATGTTCAAAAGTCCATTCAAGGTGTCTCCCAGCATCCCCACTGCCACCATTTGTGCACCCCGCATCCCCCCACCCCACCAAAGTGAAAACAAGTTCACTCTGACTGGTTCGGAAAGCTACCCAGCCTGTTGTTTGGGTTCCTCAAAGCCAGACAGGCGGCATTTTATTCTTGGGCCCTTAAATAGGAGACAGGGTTAGTTAAGGAGAGTATTAGCACAGCGCACAGTACCGGGAAGTCGTTAATTGCTTGTATGGACCAACGTCGCCGGGCAGAGCGAGGAGACATCTGTGCATGAAAACGTTACACCCAAGAGGAGGGAAGAAAAAGGAAAAATATAGAGTAAAATGAAACTTCTCCACAAATCTGATGGATCAGAAAGCATTGTGATTTACTATAAAAATCACAACTGTACTCGTTGAAAAATAAAAACCTAAGCATTCACAGTACTTTGTTCTTTCACCACCCCACTCCCACCCCAATTCCAAACACAATGTCAGTTATAATCCTTATCAGTCAAGACTGCATTTAAAGTTTTGGGAGGCTAGGAGACCATCCACAGAGCCTGGAGAGACTAGGATCCCAACCAAAGGTCTAAAAGAACTCACGTTTGTGAGACATACAGAGATGCCTGGCTAGACCTCTAAGCAGGTGGAAAGAGGAGGGCTGAGAGATGAGTCTTCATTACTAAAATGGAGAAGTTCATTCACAGAACTGACATGTCTGAGGGTCATAAGCCACACACTTAGGGGATGGACACCAGGAGAATGGCTTAGATAAGCTGAGTTAAAATACTGACAAGAACCAAAGAGGGGTGGGGGAAACAAGGAGAAGCAGAGGGTGGCAGTACTCCGATGGACACCCAGGCTAACAAAGTGGCCCACTGACCATGAAATGGGGTAAATAACTGCTGATGGCAAACAGAGACAAGAGTTGCTGAATGTGAGCTCCTGGTGGAGAGGAGGTGGAAAAGGCAGTGACTCTGAGGGATCCTGAAAGCTTGAGGCCTCACCTACACCTACATGTCTGCTGCTGCTGTTCAGTCATTTCAATCATGTCCTACTCTGGGACCCCACTTGGGTTTTCTTGGCAAAGATGCTAGGGTGGTTTGCCATTTCCTTCTCCAGCTGATTTGACAGATAAGGACACTGAGGCAATCATGTTAAGTACTTTGCCCGAGGTCCCACAGCTAATAAGGGTCTGAGGTCAGATTTGAACTCAGGAAGACAAGTCTTCCTGACTCCAGGCCATATGCTCTGTCCCCTGCACCACCTCACTAGGCCCCTCCACCCAGATATATAATTTTAGGCAGCACCTCAGCAGCACCCCCACCAGCCTGGACAAACAATCTAATGACTTGGTCCCTTCTGCTTTCTAACTCTCTACTAACATTTCCCTAGGCTTTGAATTCGGTCTCAGTCAAAAGTGGAGACCATTGCGTTGTCTAGAACAACACTCAAGTCAATACTCGGATGAGCTAATGCACAAGCACGCCCAACCCAAATCCACCAAGGGCAGTGAGCAGCCAGCCAAAAACAGCTCACAAGCTTGCCTGTGAACTTCATCCCCAAAGACTGGATTCTTTATTCTGACTCATTCAGAGGGGTCAAAGGGAAAATCTACAGGAAAGTAAAAAGGCACAGAGAAAGCATAAAAATCAAATAGAGGGTCGTTGAACTAGACCTCAAAGAGACTCTCACAAAAAGATCAAACAAGTGGGAGGTAGGATCAGGAAACCTCTCCTGCAGCTGAGTGCAGCAACGACCCCCCAGAGGTGGCGCCAATGGCCTGAGGCCATGCGGCTATTTAATTTCTTAGACTTTTAGTTTTTTTATTTTTCCAAAGACTTGGCTGTTAAACAACAACAACAACTCTAAGCCCAACCCGGTTAAGGGCAATCAGAAAGATGTCCGTCTATGCTCACCCCTTCCCGGAGAAGCTGTGCTCTCCCCAGCATGGCTATAAGTCCGGAGATTCCTGACAGCTTCGGGCCTTCAACATAATCACAGAGGGTCAGTGAGTGTCCTCAAGAGCCCAGGAGTCCTGGCATAAGTTCCATCAAGTTTTATATCAAGAAATTCATTTAAACGAGAAGTCTGTCTAGCTTTCCTCGAAAACACAAGAACCACTAGAGTTTAACTTAAAACCAGACCTGCTACCTAGCTAGCAGTTCTAAGTCTTCACAGCTATATAGCCTTTAAAGTCCTATAATTGGTTTTTATGACCAAGATGTTTGTGTCCCACTTGAATCTTATGACATTCTTAACGCTAAATGTCAGGTAGTGGGGAAAAAAAACTGCTTAAGTGAAACCTGGACCACAAATGCTCCTGCTCCAATTAGACTGGTCTTTATATTGCCATAATAATCATTTCCTGCTACATAGTGTGCTCCCACCCCCAGAGAAGTCTCCTTCACACAAGAACGAAACAAAACAGGCAAAACTGCCCAGCAGAGCAATCAAGATTAATGGCACAGATGCCTTCACTTGGGCCATTCCCCATTTCCTAGGAGAAAGGAAAGACACAAATACTAAGTCTTAGAAACATCAAGGTCTGGAGCCTTTAAATTCACCAATATAATGGGTCGGCATTAGGAAAAACCTGAAGCTAACCCACTCTATATAAAGTAATAAGAGAGTTCACAAAATGAATGGAAATGAGTGAGGTTAGATGAGGAGTGAAGGAAGTGGGCTATCCCAAAACACAGCAAAAAATATACACAGGCTGTTAAAATAATGAGAGAAGAGCCAAATCAGCAATCTGTGTGAAAAGTGGTGGCCTCAAGTGAGATTATAAAATGCTGCTGTTGTCAGCTGAGTTCCTCAGGGAACAAAAAACCAGGGAAAGCTGACAAAAGCCCAAGTCCACTGGTTCTGGAACTTACCCGTTCCTTATAGTAGAAGGAGCTGATTGAGACCTGCTCCTTCTCACTCCGAGTGGGGCTTCCACTATACAAGCGTAGGTTGCCAGGAGCTTCTGTGCGAATTTTCATAGGTGTGATCAAACCACTATGATAGGCAGACAAGGCTGAGAGGGACCTGTAATTGAAGATATAGCATTGTTGGACCAAGAGAGAGACAGAGACAGACAGAACGTACAACTCTAAGAAGGGCTCAACAAAAGAATCTATTACTGCTTCAGTAACCTGTGACAAGTAGATATTGTTTCAGAGGTATCTGGTGTCATTCCCAAGGTGCTGATATGCAAAAGTTCTCCTAACTTAAGACTCCATCTGATTTAACCATTGCTTTTACTAAGCTTCTCTTTCTACATGTTTGGCAGTAAACTAACACAGGAAAGGTCAGTTTGTCAGTAGAAACAATGGTGGCTGACTCCTTCCTGAAGAGGAGAGAGAAACTGAGCTCATCAAAGACATTCTTTCACGTGAATGCACCAAAGTCAGGAGGGTATTCCTGGTAGCTCCTATCAACAGTCCAACTGCTTTGGGTCTCATAAGCACAGACCTCTTGTGCAGCTTTCCAAACACACCTAGGAGTAGGTTCTGTCGGAGAAACTGCCCGATGCATTGTCATAGGTCTTGTGAAATACACCAGGTAACCTGAAGAAAGGAGATACCAAACAAATCAGCTGATATCACTAAAGTTGAACATGGGAAACCATAAGCAAAGCATTGATCCCACACACCCTCACCATGCTAGAAAAACCAAATGTTCTCATACAACAGAAAATGAATAATTCCAAGTGAGTAATGGTGAACCATGAGAAGGAGGTTGGTGGAAAATGAGTTGGTCTGAAATGCTTCCTGGACCCCTGCTTTGAGGATGCCTGTCCAACACATGGGACAAAATCGTCACGTGGTCCTTTCTTGTGTTCCTCTGGCTGTTGTATGCTTTAGGCCTCCTGCTGCCCAACTGTGCTAAGGCCTCTGCAGATAGTGTAAAATACTTTTACAAGCTTGCAGCTGTTGATTCTTAGAATGCACCCTAAGATCTGCCACTCTGGACAGCCACCTCTCCCAGAGCATGGGATTTTTAGCCCTGCATTCTGTGGGTATCTTACAAATAACCAAACATCTTCCTGAATTACTTTGGCCAAACAGAATTATAACACTGGTGTGGAAAGAAGCACAGCTATCACATGCTGTCCTTTGCTCTGTCCCTCCAAAATCCATTCCAATTAACAACTGAGGAGTCAATTAGGTTTTTAAATGGCAATTCACAGAATGAGCAAATCACTCACATTCTCAGTCTTTAAAATTCCTAAGAAATAACTTTCTGGTGCTTTCTCTAAAGACTCTTGGAATCAGCCAGTTTCAAAATTCAGAATCAAATGCCAGAGTGTGTGGAGGAGTCAGAGGGTACACTCAAGTAAACGCACACTTGCTGCCTGTTCCTAATCTGAGACTCTGGATGTGCTAAGACACAGAGGAACAAACCTGCGCCACAGAACCTGGCTCCGGAGGTCCGAGGAAAGGGAATGTTGGCATCCTGGTAGGACCCATAGGCACTGGTCACCCGGGCAAAGGTGGGCAAGGGTGGAGTGACAGCGTTTGGAAGAGCATAGGGATTGCTGGACGTGCTGTCTTCTTGGTTCTGAAATACAGACCTGTTTGTTAATACATCTGGTAAGACTCCCGTCTTCAAAGACAGACCGTGAACAGAGGTGCCCTGCTCGTCGGGAAGGTGCCCTTCTTACCACAAAGGATTCAAGGCAGGAGACAAGCTGGCGCAAGCAGGGCTCTAAACAACTCTGGTTACGCTTCACTTTCTGCAGGGAGGTGTCTTTCAGAATCTGAAAAAGCACCAAGAAGCCACAAGTAAGTGCGTGGTTCTTTCTGAACAAGGGAATCCCTGGTCATGGGCCATCTGGGTTCGGTCAAGGACCTGCAGTGTCTGCTTGACACAGTCCATGCTGCTTTTGGTTAGTTCCCTGTGGCACTCCTCCAGCTCTGCTCTCCTGTAGCCAAGCAGCCCAAAGTGAGGCAGCTGGTGGTACAGTAGCCAGAGCCCTTGGCCTGGAGTCAGCCCCCAACACTGACTAGTGGGTGACTCTGGGCATATCAGTTAACCTCTGCTGGCCTCAGCTTCCTCACCTGTAAAATGGGGATAATAACAGCAGCCACCTCCCAGGGTTGTTGTGAGGAGCAAATGATCGTATTTGTAAAGCATTTAGCACTGTGCCTAATATATACAATAAAGGTACATCATATTATTATTATACAATATCACAACATGTATGATATATGTTATATATTATGTATTACACATATTATATTAAAACATACAACATAATATTATAACGAATATAAATTTCAGCTATTATCATTATTTTAGCCCCAGTTCTACCTGATGTGGAAGGCTTTATTACATGTTGAGGCATCCCTTCTTCAGGCTCTACAGCCCGAGTTTCTTCAGCCCATTCTCATACAGTGTGATCTCAATACCCTTCATCACCCTGGTCGCCCTCCTCAGGAACTTCAGCAGCCTAATTTCAGCATGCCCCTCCTGACGAGGGGGGCCCAGAACATCTGGCAGGACGAGCGGGTCCATCACTGCCTAGGCCCAGAAGAGCAGGCCTCTGGGAACGTGGCCTGAGTGTGGAGCTCTCTGCCATACTGCTAACTCACTAATACTAAAACTCCAGACCAATCACTCCATGCTCAGACACACCTCCTGTCTTACATTTATCTCATGAAATACAGCCCAACATCATAGTCGCTGATCTATGGTTCAGTGTTAGCTCCACACTTCCTCGCTCTGAAGAACACCAGCCTCTTCCCCATCTGCCGTGCTGTGGCATCTCTCCTCTTCTCCATGACCTGTGACAGGCCCCAGAGGCTCAGCCATCACCTCTGCCCCTCCTTCCAGGACCCTGTGATGCTGGTGATTGGGGACTGTTCATGGAGCTCTCACAGGCAACCTGATGCGCTCTCCCTATTCATCTTTGCTTTCCTCTCCTTATTCTTCTCTACTCCAAACCTCACTCTCCTTGGTAGACAGAAACAATCAGAAAGGAACAGTTCTGTGACCTCTCCGTTTTCATATATCCTTTTGCCCACCCAAAGTAGTTCATGACCTTATCCAATTTCCCACTTTTCCCCACTACAGACTAACCCCTTCCCCCTTGCCGGACTCCCCAGTTCCATTTTTCTTGTGCCCCACCCCCAGCCTCACAGCTCATTCTGAGTTTTCCCGCTTCTGACACAATCCCTACAGAACAATGCTGTGCTTCAAGATCCTTTATTAGCCCTTGCTTCCATCTTCCAGACATGGCTTTGTTACCTGTGGCCTGAGCTAACCAGGCCCTGACCTCATACAGGCTGGGAAGATCAGAGAATGACCCCAAAAGATCACTTTATCTTTGTTTTGTATTGCCCCTACTTAGAATTTCTACTGGGAAAATCTCCAAATATAACCCATATCTAAGTCTCCACAGATATGGCTGAAAGGAGGTCCACAGTTCCCATACAAGCACCCAAGATTAAAAAAACAAGTCAGCATTTACTGGGTATAGGTGAGCTTTTACTTCACCCCAGAGAAATTCAAAAGACTCAGAGGAGTTCATTAAAAAATGAAGAAAATAAGAGATACAATAATCCACAAGCAATCAATACCACTCTCTATCCTCTCTGGTGAGTCTCACTTTTCTACTTAGGTCCTAAAATCCTCCAGATTTAGCACTAAAATTCGGGCTTTGTAACACAAAGGGAAAGTGAATTTGGGAGTTGCCAGGAGGGTAATTCCTCTAAATATTCCAGCAAATCCTTCATTTCACAGGTACTCAGGTGGTTCCTTCCTCCCCCTCCCACCACCCACCCCCAACCTGTAGCTTCATCTCTGTGGTTTAGACTTCCCCTAGATAGGAAACACACTAAAGTGCCTAAATAGACAAAAGTGTGACAACCCAGTGAATGACTTGGCACTCTGGGGAACTCTTACAGAGTACAAGGTACAGGTCGCTGGTTCCTCCATATTGTAGTTTTAGTCCCTTGCTGCTTCTCCTCCTAGCCCCAGGCTATGTGAACATTTTTTCTTTGCAAGAAGCACACTGATCAGGGGCAGCCAGGTGGCGCAGTGAGTACGAGTGCCGGCCCCAGAGTCGGGAGACCTGAGATCGGTTCTGGCCTCAGATACTTGGCACCCATACAAAATAACTGGCCATGTAACCTTGAGCAAGTTACTTAACCCTGATTGCTTTAAAAAAAAAAAAAAGAAGCACATTGATCAGGACATTCCCCTTTTCTTGACAGAAGGCCTTAATCCAAACTCTTGAAGGTCACCTCTAATGCTGGTGCTAAGGAGTCCCTGTACTCTGACTAAAGGGTGAGAAGCTGGGATTACACTGTCCAGGAAATCCTTGCCTTCTGTTCTGTCTGCAACATTTAGAATAAGCTCAAGCAAACTGTAGGCACTTAATAAATGCTTGTTGATTTGACTGAGGTTCATGAATGGCATTGCCCAGAATTCCCCTTCTGGCACAACAATCATTTACTTCTTCTGTGAGACTCTTGGAAGGACTGGGTAGGAAGGGAAGGAGACCCAGAACTGTAAGGTGGCCTCAAGAGTTTCATTTAGTTAACAACACATGAGGTAAAGAACAGGAAACTTCCACTTCTTAACCTGCAGATTTCAGGTGTCTTCATTTCTTAACCGGTACATTGGGGCAGAGGAACCCAAGCATCTACTCCATCAAAAGATACCCACCTTCAGGAGTTTTGCTTTCATGGTGGATGTAATAGTTGTAGGATTAATAAATTGGAAAGAAGGTGCAGCATTATTAGGATACTGGGCCGGGAACTTCACCAGCATTTTGACTCGATGGTTACTGCAGTGAACAGATACTGTGCAACTTCTGTCAACGGCATCCATCTAGCAAGAGACAAATCAACTGTTTCTGAATCAGCTCTCCAAGGGCCTTACAATGTATAGAAATGGAAGTTAAATCTAGGCCTCCGGTGTCAGACTGAAATGTAGGATCTCCCTGAAGTCAAAGAGAGCTAAATGATTTAGCCAACACCCCTGAAGTGGATTTATTTTACATGTACAACAGCACCTTTGTCTGGCAAACTCAAGGTCATTCACTGTCACTCAAAATTCATTTCACCCAATTTCATGAAACAGAACATGATATATCACACTTATTTTTGAGTGAGGAAAACAAGGCATAAAAGGGTTAAATGGTTTCCCTCTAGACAGCAAGGTCATTTGGGAAGCAAAGTCAGATCCCTTTCTTTTCAGGCAATGCCCCAGATGTCTTGCACTACTTCTCAGCAGGAGAAAAAGAAGAAAGGAAGTAGGTATGGATAACTGAATGATTAAAGAAGGATTCCTCCAGTTCCAATACTTCCTGCTAGATAGGACAGAGAATGATCTTTCATCTGTTTCCCTCAATCCTAAGGATATCCTGTGTTAATGCTGCCTCCTTGTGTGAGGGAAATCCTGATTCTCTGAGTCTAAGAGTTCATTAATATCACCTGTTGAAAAAGGGGAGAAGGGAAAAGAAGAAGAATTTTCAAATAATCAGTGATCATACCTCCAATAAACCTTGGCCAATGAGACTATACCTAAGCTATCAAGTGGACAGCGTAAGGAGGAATCCAGACAACTAAGAGCTCCTGCACGCTAACCGGGCACGCAGATCTGACAATTCATCTCACTTTTCTGGTGGGCCTCAGCTTCCCCAAACATAAAATGGAGGGGTCTGACTCTCTGAGGGTCTCTTTCAGCTCAGCTCTAAAAGTGCAAAGGCACCAAGGTATCATTCTAGCTTCAGTTGAAGTGTTGAGTAAGGGGTGACCCTCCTTTACCTAGTTTAGTTCCAGCTAAATCGTGAGTACTCTGGTAACAAAGAAGGAAATCACTGGTGCTTCAAAGCAACTGGTCAACCCAAATCATCTGGGAATCCCCACCTGGAATACTCCTTCCTGCTGCCCAAGTTAGAGGGTCAAGTTTCTTAAACTGCTACTACCTCCACATTAACATTCCGGATCTGCACGTTGATCAGGGAGAATTCTTGTTGTAGCGTCTGGGGTAACCCCAGCTGTTCCGATTTTTTCCCCACCAGGAGGTTGTTAGGGGAGTCTTCCTTTGAAGCTGGCAGGAGACAGAAAAGGCTTCTTGTTGAAAATCACTTTTAGAAATTTGCCAGAGACATCAGCTCTGGGGTAACTGTAGTTTCCCAGCATCTGACTAAAGTGAACAGAAGTCCATAAACTCAGCTGAGACTTGAGACAATTAAAACACTCCAATATTCTGGAACGGGCCTTTCCTGAGGCAACAAGAACTAGGCTTGATTAGTCCAGGCCACCGTTCATGGTGTGGCCCCAAGAAACAACTCTGAAAAAAGTATCACGCTAGTCCTTGGGCACTCATTGATCCTTAAGGTTCTTTCCCCCTAGTGGCAGTGACGTCTGTTTTATTATGGGGCATAATGGATACTGCACTGCCTAGAAGCTGCCCCACTTTCAAATGAGAGCAGATGTAGGTGACCAGAGAGGAAACTGATCCTAGTCCACCCCTTAGACACTCCTTAGAGCCTCTTAACCTTTTTGATGTCCCAGAAGCTTAAAAACAATAAAGGGGAGTCTAGGTTAAAAGATGAGGCAAGATGAAGCAAAGTAAAGTGTCTCTGAGTGGCACTAGGAATTATCCAGAGTGTGATAGCAATTGCTACTGAAGAAAATTGAAATCCTTTTAATTTTTATTATTGCCTCCACATACCGCACAAAAACAATAAGATGAATAAGCATTTTCAGGTTATAACAAGCTACAAATACTGAATGGCAAACACAAGCCAGCTTGAGTTTCAAAAAGTAACTGAAGAATTTACAAATTAAAAGTAGAAAGCAATGTTAATAAGTCAAATTTCCCAAACTAGAATCCTACACAGAAGAAAGAAACTGAATTTCCTCCTTAACAGTAGTCAGTAAAATGAGGGAGTTAAACAAGATGGTATTTAAGGTCCTTCCCAGATCTAAATATTATGATTTTGTATTTTTAAAGTACTCTCAGAAAGGGATGCCCCCAACACCCCAAAATTTTTAATTAAGGGAAAGAGTCTTCTTCAATTCCTTGGCTCCCAAACTTCTGCCAAAGCTGCTTCTGTGTCTACAAGGCATACTCCCTCAATGTCTAACTCCATGGGGCCAGAATTCCAAGGTGCTACTTAGCTCTGTCACTTGTCAATGACAAACCCTGGGACAGTCACGTCACTTAAAGCCAGATTACCTTCCTCCTCCCCGTGGCCTGAGCTAGGTTGATGATCTGAATCTTGGGTGTGGAGGGTCTTCTCTGGTTCTGGTAGAAGAGAAATGCTCTCAATGAACTCATCAACACCATCCAGGATATCATTTGCACAGAGCTGAAACAAAAAGATGCATACATACTTCATTATCAAGAGTCTGTATATCAGGTTTATTATAATCTACAGAGCAGAGAGGGGAAAACAATGTCTGTGGTTAAGAGTACATGGAAGCAGGTGGCTGTGGCACACAGATATCATCAGTTATGGACTGATATCATGATCAATTGTACCCAACTCCAACTAAAGACACTGGGCAAGAAAGATGGTTACTAGATTAGAATGTAAAGAGCATCTTCTAGGTTGATGTACAGTTCCAAAAAAGTTCTCTCGGTTCCATAGGCTTATTCAGTTGGGAAAGAAAACACAAACCTCTATGTAAATTTTAAGTATATGGAACATACTTTGAATGAATGAAAAAGCATTTATTGGGCACTGACCATGTGTGTGCCAGTGTGCTCCTTTCTGAGAAGATGGACTTTGGGGATCAGAAGAGAGGATGTCAGGTTGAGACGCTTAGCCTAAAAAAGCTGGGGAAGCTGCCACTTCACATGAAACAGGACTACAAAGACCCAAGGACCCTCAGGAGAAGAAGCTTCTGGATATACTAAAAAATGAGGAGGCTACAGGATTGCAGCCAGAGAGATGAGCTCCCTCACATGCACATGGTAACATTAAGATGATCATTTGGGAGCTTCTAGGGCTCTCTAGGATGCTGCAGACACAACTGAGTCCCCTCTTCTGGTCACTTGGCATCCCATTAGGATATCTCACATCGTCTCACAAGTCAGAATAAGAGCAGAACAAGAAAAGAAAGACCTTTCAAAACAGTTGTAAATGGTAGGATCACTTTGGACAACTGAGGGGCATCACTCTGCAAATATAGAAAGCTTTAGATCTCTCCAAGGACACATCCTTCTAGGTCTGGTCTTGCTATGCACCACAGATCAGTCAATCAAACAACAAGTTTTTAAATTAAGAACCTTTGAATCATCTTCTGACCTGCAAAAATACAAGCTCTAGAATTTTTTTAAAAGGTTCTAGGATATACATACAATGCACTCAACATCATTCAAAGCATTTAATACCCACCCTCTGCAGCTGTGAATCCACTCGCCACATCCGCAAGGTTTGGTCCCGGGACCAGGTGACCAGCTGGTAATCCTTGGACCCTAGAAATCACCGGATGAGGAGACCAGAAACACCTTACAGATTTAGTATCAATTTCAATAAACTGGGACAATTCTCTGTGGCCACCAAAGGGGCTCCATGAAGTGAGGCACTAGGATTTAACCACCTCACACACCCAACTGGACTTCCAGTTTTACAGAAATACTTGGTCTTACACGATTGGTGTTATCCTGAAGAGCTGTCTCAATTTTTAAAAATAAAATGAATGATTTAGGTAAACTATTAAAGGAATCTTATGGATCAAGTTATTAAGTCCTTCTATAAGAGGAATAACCAACCATCCCTGTCTATTGACAAGTCTGGATTTTCACAGACTGGGCTTGCTTAAATTAAATCCACCAATTATTCTAAAATGGCAATGAGTCTGTTCAAAAAGCTCTCTCCAAATGCCTAATGAGAAGGACATATTTTAGCGGCATTAAATAACGGACAGTGACTCCTTCAACTGTGACAACAGATGGCAGTGAGACCAAGCCACTCCTGGTACCAAAGGAAAGGCAAAAGAGATTCAGGAGAAACAGAGTGGGAAAATGGGAGCAGAGAATAAGTTCTATCTTAAAAAAAAAAAATCACCACAGCTGGAAGGTGTCATTTATCACTCCCAGCTCTTGGACTTACTAGCTGCATGCCAAGATGAGCAAGGGACTTGAATCACCACAAGGAGGTCTCACTGCAGGCTCTCCAATTCACTCCCAGAGGACTGCTGCTCAGCCCCTTCTTAACCATTTGGTGGGGACTCCTGTTATCTATGTTATGGCAAAGTCTGAGTGCATCCACAGTCACGCTTGTGCTTCCTGGTTTCATGCTCCTAGCAGCAAGAGTAGAGTTTGTATGGGAGAGGAAATAAGAAAATGGGCATGAGGGACAGCTAGGTGGTGCAGTGAGTCAGGAGGACCTGAGTTCAGCTCCAGCTTCACACACTTACTAGCTACATGACTCTGGGAAAGTCACTTAACCCCGATTACCTCAAAAAAAAAAAAGAAGAAAAGAAAATTAGCATGTAAACTACAAGTGAAGACAGTTCAGACATCGTCAACCAAGTTCTGGCCATCTGCTGTCACTCTTCCTAGGAATGTCTACTAGGGATTCTATCACTTCCACTTCAGGCTAACTCAAGGATACGGGTGATGACCAGGGATTTTACAGGGAGGGGCTGGGGTGGGGGTCATCACTCAGCACGTCGGCTGAGATATGCCATTCCTAATGCCATAGGCAGGGACTCAGTGTGGACAAGCAAAGAGCATGAAGTTCTAGCAAAGGACAGAGAGGAGTGGAGGGTGTTGACGAGACAAGTCCCATCACAACAGACAGCCTGCCACAAGAGCCCAGAGAGCCAGAGAGGTTTTTTAGATCATCACAAATATGCTCTAGAGAAGCTCACAAGTTTCCAAAGCAAGTGAAATTGCAAAGCCAATTTCCTGAAGCCTGTTCTACTACTGCTTGTTTTTCAAACTCTGGGCAAGCTGGACATCTACTAGTGCCTCAGTTTCATTTCTATCAAATGGGAACGAACCACCAAAAAAAAAACTGCTGCTAAGTCCAATGTTTAGAAGCTACAGCACAGTCTAAACAACAATGGGATAAAAGAAAAAAGAAGTGGTTAGTTTTACAGTTACCAGAGGAGCTAAGAAGCAAGTTTTCTGCCTGCCATACCATTAAGGAGCACCCGAAGCTCAGTGTGAGGAGGAAAGTGCCCTGTGTTCCTTGGAAGGAGAGCTACAGTCCAGTGGACTTCCAACCCCATGGTAATCCTAGAGCAAATGTCTACTTGGGCCCAAGTTCAAAATCAAGGAGAAAAGAAAGGAAGAATCTTGGCTAGCCATCAAAACGAGCATTAACTCTTTTCTCTAATTACCACATCTTTTTTTTTTTTTTATTACCACATCTTCTTACCCAGAGTCCCTTCCAATGACCAGGCCTAACTCCATTACTCTAGTCATTTATTTGTTCATTCAACAGGCAATCAGCTTGGACAGGCTGTATGTTTTCATGGACAGCTTTGGAGTCTGGCTCAGCCATCCCATTTCTGGAATATATGGGCTGTGAAATGCGGACGACTCACTAAGAAGCTCTCAGTGCTCTAGGATACGCCCTAAGACAACACTGCCAAACTGTATTGGGAGAGGGAGCTTCCTCACCAGAAAGCTCCCCACACTAATGGAATTACAGGGCTGGACCAAAAACCAAGAAAGCATTCAACTTGACTTTCTCTCGGCTTAGATTCATGGTCATAACTAACTAGTGTCATGGGCAAATGAGCTTCCTAAGAAAACATTCCAGTAGTCCTTGCCCCACCCTTCACTCACCTTCCTTTTGTTTCCTCCATTGAAATTCAAGTACCACATCATCATGCCCCACAAAAGTGTGCACTGGTGTGTTCAAGTCAAAGACATTCCACAGAAGGAGGCTATTTTCCCTCCGAAGTTGAGGAACCATCACAGTCACTAACCCATTGCTGAAAGGCTTAAAGGAAGAAAGTGAGAAAGTATGTTTATTGGAGACAAGAGGCCTAGTCCATCAAATCCTTCCTCACTAATGAATTAAAAAAAGGACCCAATCTAATCAGCTAACTTTTTTCAACACTCCACTACCAGCTCCCAAGAGGAGGAGAAAAAAGAGAAGTCACAATAAAAATGTTCTAGGAAAGAAGTCTTTTCACCCCCAAGTTAGTGAATAATTCCATATGCTATCTAATGAAAATATGTGAAGTTCTGTTCTATGCTCTCTTAGATAAGACCAAACAAATCACTTTTTCTAGAACTCTATAGAAAAAGTATGCAGGGCTACTTCAAAGAACCTTCTAGTAGCCAACAGATCAGCTAACTTTTTCTTTCTTTTTTTGCTTCTTGGAGGGAGGAAGGCAGGGCAACTGGGGTTAAGTGACTTGCCCAAGGTCACACGGCTAGTGTTAGTGTTGAGTGTCTGAAGCCGAATTTAAACTCAGGTCCTCCTGACTCCAGGGCTGGTGCTCTATTCACTGTGCCATCTAGTCTCCCCCTAACTTATTCTTTACATAGAGAAATATATCACTAGAAGAGCACTCAAAAGGCAAACAGTTTCATTTTTACCATAGACCCCCTACCCTTTGAACGGCTGAGTGGCTCATCTGGATTTACAATAAGCTTACATTTCCTGTAGAAGCGTTCAACAAATGTTTATTAAATACCCACATTGTACAAACTCTTGGGCTAGGTGCTGGCACTACTATTGGTACCATGGTCACTGCTGTTCATTTCTGGCCTAACAATGGACAGAGTGAACTTCTCTCCTTTCTCCTCACAACACACCTGGTCTGATTTTTTTTTTACAACAACTATTTTAATTCAGAGAAATATTTCAGTTCTTAAGGACAATCTCAACTCTGAAGCTGCAAAAACAACTGACTGCCCATAGTCATATCTGCACCACATGCAAACCTGGAGCTACTTTGACGTATATGAAAGCAGTTTGATTTTTCCCAATTTTTCCCAAAAGCTAACTTTTACATTAATTCGAAAATAGAATTCAGCCTCTCTCACCAGTGTCTCCATCTTCACCAGCACCTCCAAAGAGCCATGGCAAGATTGCTCCAGTGACACAGCCCTTTAAGTTCTTCCTCCCTGATTATCAGTACGTCTCCAGTCCCTGACTGCACCATCTGGTTATATCTGAAATCCCAAGTCTTGCTATAATCCTAACAATCCAAGGATGGTCCAAAGAAGAGGGAAGGAGAAAGGGAGGGGGGAGGAGGGAGAGAGAGGTGCATCTGCCACCACCCTCACTCATCCCAGAAGGTCTGATCATGTCACAGCACCCCAGCTCAGTAAACTCCTATGGCTCCCTATCACCTCCAAGGTCAAAAACACCTTCTGATATTCAAAGCCCTTCATAGCCCAGTCTGCTCTCCCCACTTTCCAGTTTTCTTACACTTTACACTCCCCTACTCTCCTCCCACATACTCTTTGATCCTGTGACATTGGCCTTTTGGCTGCTCCATGCTCAAAACCCTCCATCTCCAGACTTCAGGCATTTTCTCTGGCTGGCCCCCACACCTGGAACATTTTCCCTCATCTCCGACTACAGGCTTCCCTGGCTCTCTTTAAATCCTAGCTAAAATCCTACTTTCTACAGAAGTCCCTCCTAACCCCTCTTAATTCCAGTGCCTTCCCTCCATTAATTATTTTCTATTTATCCTATGTGTGGCTTGTCTGTTTGCTTGTTGTCACCCCCAACAGACTGTGAGCTCCTTAAAGGGAAGGTCTGTCTTCTGCATTTTCTTTACACCCCCAGCTCTGAACACAGTGCCTGGCAAATAGCAGGCTCTTAACAAATGCTTCAGAACTGACTGATACTAAACTCAGAAACAAAACAAAAAAGATACCAAACAAATACGGAACACAGAGAGTAAACAGCCCACCACACAAAGAACACATATGAAGACATTAACAATTTCTTGAGCCTGGGGTCACAGGATGATTTTTTTCTAGATAGAGGTCAAGAGTGGCTCACTTACAGTGTATCTGGCCTTCCAGACAGGCACCTGGCAAGGAAGGATATTGAGGTATTTCCGAGGCTGGCGGTAATCCCAGAACTAGACAAATAAAGTAGGAGATTTGTGGAATAAATGTCATAAAGATTAAACTTACTGACTAAATTAGTTCCACTCTTTTGAAATAGATGCTTCCTTATAATTTACTGCTATTTGTATTTGTGAGATATATATTTATGAATATCATTTTCACTTGGCTCACAAGGCCCACGCTCCTTGATCACATGGCCCACTCTCTGGTCAGGGGAATTACATTCTCACAGTTGTCATCTTACAAATATTACATGACAATCTCCTGAGTGGCCTCCAGTGATGGCAACTCATGATACACTGGTCTGACTATAAACTACTTATGCTACCTTCAAGGGCAGGGCAAGGTATTTTGATCACTTCACATGCATTCTCCACCCACACTAACCAAAGAGGGCACTTGGTTCTATCAATATTTGTGACCATGAGACACATGTAGACAATAAAATTAATCACTTAGGCTTTTTGTTTTCAAAAAAGTTAAATCAAATTGGAAACAATGAACCATTATGGTTCATTCACTTCCAAAAACCTAACATTCAATGGATAAAGAATGGCAAATCCAACTCCAATTATTAATGGCAATTGTAAACTGAGAAATGAAATACTGCCAAGGAGACACAGGCTGCTCGCCTAAAGGACAATGGAGTGTCATCTACAAAGACGTTCTACGTGAAACGCCTTCTAATTTAGTTCAAGGTGACTCCATGACCCTATCTCCACTGTACTGCAAAACTAATACAATTAATCCCAAGTCTGCCAAATACCCACACAGGCATGAAGCAGAGACATTCCAGCATCTTTGGGATTTAATAAAGTCATCTGGACTACATAATGTTCTAGATCCCAAGAACCCCAAAGGTGCACAGTGAGATGCTTTTAAGTCACTGGCTCTCTCCATAGGCCATCTGCTCTAGGTGGGCAGGCAGAAGAAACAGGCAGACAACAGATGTCCACCATAATGTCCCCTCCCATCCTGATGGTCATAACCAGCTGGAGCCTGGGGAAGCAAGTGTGCTCCTGAACAGTCTGCAATGACATTGCCGGGCATACTCTACTTCCCATTTATTGGTACAGACTGCCAGTCAGGCTAACTACCTACTTAACAAAGGCGCTTGATCTGTCTGTAATCATACCCAATATGCCTACATAACACAGCTTTTCCTTATACAGAGGTGCCCTGCCACCAGACCCTCCTGAAGTTCCGAAGGGTGCCACTTACCTTGACAGAGTTGTCCTGGCTTGAGGTGGCTAAGATATGTTCACTGTCTGGGTGCCAGTCCAGCCCATGAATTTTAGACAGGTGGGCAGCAAGATATTCCACTGCAGTGCTAGGTTTCTGCAACAGACATACCACCTAGTTGGTTTTTTTCTCAAATCCATTAAAAATATATTTGGCACCAACATGTCCAACATTCTGCTGGGTGCTCTGGGATATAGAGACACAAAGTTCCTAATGGCGTGCTTTCAGGATACTAATATTTTCTGACCAAAGAGATATCACTGCTTGGACACTGAGGAGAAAGGAGCAAACAGCTGAACGTGTGACCAAGGAGGATGGTGAGAATTCAAATCTAAAACTGCATTTTTAAGTTCACAAAGCACATTTCTCACAGCTACCCTATAAAGAGTGCAAAGTACCATGATGGCCATTTTATAGAAGAGAAAACGAGAAGCAGGTTTCCCAAAGGTCACAATTTTCAGGGGGAGGATAACAGCCCCCACACTATCAGGAGAGCAGATGAGCATCTACAAAGTGCTTGACCAAAGAAAGACCTCCTGACTTCAAGGCCAGCAGTAACCTTTCCACAGCCCCATGATTACAGTGTTAGCCCAGGGCCCTGTGCTCTGGGCTATTTAGCAATCCATTGACAAAGGCAGTCTTCAATGTTAACAACAGAGGAAGACAATCAGCAGAGAGGGATGGAAAACCACTTCCCTCCTTCTTGGGTGAAAAGTCAAAGCTATAAAAATGCAGCAAACTGTGATCCACATGGATCTGATACAGGAAATGAAAAAGGAATTGCTAAGCAGGGTATTTCACCAGGAGGACAGCTCTGAAACACAGGTATTGACAAAACTTATGGCTGCAAGCCAAGGTGTCTGGGTGTTTTTCCCCCCTTTTGCTTGAAAGTGTGGGAGCAGGCTCGAAAGTCTAATCATTTCTTCACACTGAATTCCATACACTTTTATGTAAGCCATCCCCTTTATTTCAGAGAGAGGTAAATGAATAAAAACCAACTTTCACTTCTGTTTATGCAGCTTAAATCAATGATAGGGAGAAGGAGAGTGGCTACTGCCAGGCTGAGCTAAAGGAATAAGGTACCAGGGAGCGCCCTGTCTAGAAGTCCAGTGGGATTCACCTTTCTTTCAGACCACTTACAACACTATAATGATGCCATTCAAATTCAAAATCATCATGAGTCCAAGAACAGTGAAAGGGAAAAGGTGTTATAACTCCATTTTGCAGATGGGGTGGGCAGTAAATTCCCTAGAGCAAGCACAGGTCCCTCCCTCTGCAGAAGCTTTCCATTTTCTGATGTCTCCAAGATGGTTCCTGCCTGTTCTCCCCCACCCTGCCTTCTGCCAAACCTCTTTTTCCTGTCTCCAAGGCTTGCCAGAACTCCTGGCAGGGAGGGAAATGAAGTTAGTATTAATGCTCATTCATTCCCCTTTCTGCTCAGTAAACTTACCATCATCTATCCCGATGTCTCCTCCCCCCCCCACCCCACCCCGGCAACACTAATTTTGAGGCTTCAGAGAAATGAAACAAGGCTCTTCCTCACACTGAGCCATCACCAAAGTCCAAGTGTGTCTGTGACTGTGGCGATCTTGCACACACTGAGGCAATCAAATCAAACTTTCAGGGGACCTCTCAGTTCAGCAGACTAGGACCTGCTGTCTCCAACATGCCCAACAGTTTCAGGGGCTGCCGCAGTGAAAGCATGTGATCCACAGGCTATTTTTAGGCAGATGGGATATCTAGACTCCAGGGAAATTCAAGCTCCATCCATGTTCTGCCCGCCTGGCACACCACCCACCCACCTTCTTCTGGGGAAGTGTCTCTGCTGAGTGAATCCTGGTCACCACCCACTCTGCCCCTCGGGTGTAACGAGGTGGAGCAGCGACGAGAAGGCAGCCTGTAGGAAGCAGGTACTGCCGAGAGTAAGTGATCGCAGTTTGGAGTTTGGTCTCTCAGATGTACTAAACAGAGTGGTGTAGTAAAAAGAATCCCAACTTAGTCCAAAGATAAGGCAATAACCATTCTCAATCTACCTGCTAGGGGAGGCCAACACCTGCCCTCTTCAGGACACAGCCCCCTGGCTGCCCTCCTGCCTCTTCTCAGCCCCCTCTGCTGGCACGATGCCACCCCCAGCACATCCCTAACCAGGGGCTCCTGTCCTAGGCCTTTGGCTCTCTCTTGGTAACCTCACTGATCCCAGAAATCCAGCCGTCATTTCTATGTGATGACTCCTAGATCCAGATACCCAAGCCCCTGGCTTTCAGTCACCCATTGGACACCTCAGACACCTTAAATCCAACATGTTTAAAACAGAGCTCACCATCTCTCCCCCTGACTTTCCTCCCTTCCAACCTTCCTGGCTCTCTTCAAGGCACTGCCCTTCCTCTAGTCTCCCGGGTTCATGACCCCAGCATCAACCTCACTTTATTCCTGCTTAGTTGTTGCAGTTATTTGCCTCTCTCCCTGACCCCATTTGGGGTTTTCTTGGCAGAGACACTGGAGTTGTTTGCCATTTCCTTCTTCAGCTCATTTGACAGATGAAGAAACTAATGCAAACAGGGTTCAGTGACTTGCCCAGGGTCACACAGCGAGAAAGTGTCTGAGGCTGATTCAAACCCAATACAATGAGCCTTGCTGACTCCAGGCCCGGCCCTCTACCCACTGTGCCACCTAGCTGCCCCTCTCATCCTCATTCCACACATCCAATCAGGGGTCAAATCTTGTCATTTCTATTTTCAAAATATCTCTTGCACCTGATCCCTTCTCTCCAATCACACAGCTATCACCTTGATTTGGGTCCTTATTATCTCTCCCCAGGATAACTGTGACAGCCTCTTAATGGGTCTCCCTGCCTGAAGTCTCCCCCAACTCTAGTCTACCCTAGATGGTGCTGCTGCCAAAATAATATTCCTTAAGTGCAAATCTGACCAGTGGCTCCCTATTGCCTCTATTTATCTTTTAAAGTCCTATAAACCTGGCCCCAAACCATCTTTTCAGACTCAGCAGATGTGTGTGTGCTCTGGGATCCAGCCAAACTGATCTTCTCTGTTCCTCATGCATAACATGCTATTTTCCCATCTCCATGCCTTTGCATTGGCCATCCCACACGCCTAGAGTGTATCCTTCCATACCTACGTCCCAGAGAGCCCCATTCTTCCTTTAAGCACCATCTTTTGTATGAAGTCTTTCCTGATCTCCCCCAACTTCTAACACATTTGTACTTACTCACTTTATATTTATGCTGCATGTATTTTTATTTATACTTTTCTCCACCATTAAAATAGAAATTCCTTGTGAGTGGGGACTGCTTCCTTCTTTGTACTTGCACCTCCAGTACCTAGCACAGCGCCTGGTACACAGTAATAAGCTCCTAACAAATACTTTTTAACTTGTTGATTCTTTGCAGACAGCAGGAGTTATTGGAGATACTAGGGAGACCACCAGACTTGGTGGAGGCCCTGGCTACTTTTCTGAACTGCTTTCCTCTGCTCTCCTTTTTTATTCTTTGTTACAAGAGAAGGCTCCCTAGGTGAGGGGGTAAGAAGGAGACAGACTGTGCTATGAAGACTGTGTAAAAATAGAAGATAATCACTACAAATGAGGAGTTTTTCAAAGATGCAGTTGCAAAGCCGAGTTCTGGCTGCACCACTGAATAACTTCTCTGAATGTCCATCCTCATCTGACAAATGAGGCCCACCTCATGCACGGATGCTGGAAAGTCAAAATGAGATGGGCTTTGCAAATTGCAATGTGATATATAAATATGAAAAATTATTTTTAAAAGTACCAGGGATTAAGATCAAACAAAGGAGAAGACCTGGAACTTTTAACTGGTCTCCACTGTTTCTTGCTCCATGTCTCTACCTTAGCTTAGCACTAATTTGGGCTGGGAAGCAACTTTATTCCACACTGAGTTGACTGTGGCAATTATCCACAATGCATAATAGCATCTAGTACTTGTTAACTGGGGCAGCTAGGTGGCATGGTGGATGGAATGCCAGGTCTGAAGTAGGGAAGACCTAAGTTCAAACTTTCTAGCTGTGTGACCCTAGGTAAGTCACTTAACTCTGTTTGCCTCAATTGCCCCATCTGTAAAAGGAGCTGGAGAAGAAAATGGCAAACTACTTCAGTATCTCTGCCAAGAATACCCCAAAAAGGGGTCACAGAGAGTCATACACAACTGAAAACAGCTGAACAACTCATTAACTGCTCACATCACTTTCATATCCACCTCAGACACTTACTAGCTGTGTAACTCCAGGGAATTTATTTCACCACTCTGTTGCAAAATGGAGATAACACCTACAGTACCTACCTCAAAATGAGGCATAAATCATATATATAAGGCATGCAGTCAATCTGAAAGCATTATCTAAACATCCGCTGCTATGATTCACCTCCATAGTCAAGTGTAACAATGGCTGAAGAATGACCATGAAGAGGCAACTCACCCGTTTGTCCCATATCCGAACATCCCCATCATGACTGGTGGCGAGGCAGTGGGCATTCTTCTTGTTCCATTTCACCTGGGAGGCACCAGCTAAACAAAAAAGGCAGGGGTGAGGGCAGAAAAGAGAAGCCCATTCAATAAGCTGTTATCCTCCAGCAGAGCTGGCTCATGGCATCAAGCCTGGAGACCCACAAAAATTCTGCCCATTTCCAGTTCTCTTATGTAGGTGCCAAATACACCATTTAAAGACAAAATTAAACCAAAAATGAGTTAAGTCGTGGGAAAAGGATCGCAGGGACTTAACTGGGAAAACAATCTCACCCAAGAAAAAAATAAAGCTAAGGTAGCCTGGCAGCAGAACCAGTGGGGAAGTCTGGCTTTATTACAGGCTCACAGTGCTGCTAGCTAGCTAGGAATGACTCATCCAACAACCTGACCTACAGACATCTCCAAGGACAACAGGCCCTTCCTAGAGCCTTTCCCACCAGTCTCCTGGCTCTGGGGGCTGAATTACAGGCTCAGAAGACACATACACAGATGTTCACCCAATCTCCTCACATGGAAGAAGCAGCTTACACAGGCATATCCCAGGCATTCCACTGCCCACCAATTCAATTCAGCAACCAATGAAGTACCTACTATGTAGACGACATTATGCCACCAGGGCAAAGCACAGCCACTAGTATTACTCTGAGCCAGATAAAGGAGAAAAACAGGCAGTCCTGCTCCCTTTTTCCACTCGGACAACACAGGAACATAGTGATAGCAATTAAAAAGCTGCTCGAGGGCCCAGAGGACTTAAGCATTAGGAGAAATCCAGTCTCTACTGGGAAAACCAAGGCACAAGAACTCTCAGAAAGAAATGTGACTTCTATCCAAAAAACAATGACAAACATACAAAATGAGAACCCAGATAGATGCCTCACCACTGATATGCACAAATCGTGTCACTGCTTAGATACTTTCCTTCTACTTGGCTCATTTCTAAAGAAAACCCACTGCAGGTACAGAGTTCTGAGAGAACAAGACCACAGAATGTGGGCTGGATCAATAATTGAGAACTTACATTAGAGTTAAGGCTCAGGTCATGCTCCTGACCGGAGATACTGAATTTTGACCCTCAAAGCTCTGAGTTTTCATTTCTGTAATTCTTCTTTTGAGACCATTCAACGGTACAGACTATGAAAGAGAGAATAAGGCCTTATATTACACAACTCTCTTGCTTTGCAAGAAAGAATAGCAACACAAAGCCTCCTACAGAGGTCTCTTACTCTCTCCAAGTCTCAGTTTCCTCATCTGAAGAATGACAGTAATTCTTGCCTTAGCCACCTGACAGGGCTGTCAGAAGGATCAAATAAGAATATAGGTAGTTATAGGGTTTTGAGATGACAAATTACCTGATCCCAGAGTGCACAGAGCATGCGCTAGAACAAGGACTGAGACACTAACTGAAATTTTTTAAAGTGTAGCCCTTTTCTCTACTCAGAAAGACACCAAAGCAGAAAAGCTTCATCTGTTCATAGGATAGTTTAGTTCTTACAAGATGACAACTTTCTCAGTGTGACTCACCAAAAGCATGACAAGGAAATAAAAAAGCAAAGATCTTCCTACTTTAGGCAGTTTCCCATCCATGGTCAAGAAGCTAAGACTTTAAAGTTTAGTTTCTCAAACTGATTTGGCCTAACACCCCCTTTCCAAAAGAAAAATTACTCAGCATCCCTCTGGAAATCTACTTTCTTCAGCCCTTTAACATTTCTTTTGTGTGTGAAATCTGTATCATTTCAAAAAATATAAAATATATATTTGTTAAAATGATGCATCTAAAATTTAATAATTTATTGTAAATTAAATTTGTGGAGTTTTTTCCTACACTGAAATTTTGATGATAAAATATTGCATCATGTAACTGTATAGTATCATATTGTAAACAAATCATCATACCCGCATATTTCTGTCAATACATGCTGGACTTCCCAACAATGCATGACACACACTTACCTGCCAACACTAGCTTCTTAAGACCTGTTATAGACTTGACCACTGATCAGTTATAACTTGTATTTGTGTGTTTATTTGGAAAATAATGTAATCACTAGGACTTCAACTATTACACAACAGATGAAACAAGTACAAATGGTTTTTCAAAATTTTCTTATCTTCTTTTCTTTCCTTATGCTTCCACTGCCCCCTAATTTTTATTCAATGCCCCCCAACTGCACTCAAGGCTACTACTGCCACCCTGGACCACTCCAGTGCCCCCCCCCGGGGGTAGTATCACACACTTTGGGAACCTATGCAAAGTGATGGAGAAAACTCAGACCCAGAAAAAAACTGCTGAGGTACAAGAGGTTCTCATTGTTGGGGCTAAGAATCCTATGCTCAATGGTGCACCACATGCATTAATAGTACAGCAGCTATTAAAAATAGGACAATGATAAATGTTAGAGAAGTTGTGGGAAAATTGGGACACTAATGCATTTTTGGTGGAGTTGTGAACTGATCCAAACATTCTGGAAAGCAATTTGGAACTAAGCCCAAATGGCTATAAAACTGTTCAATCCAGCAATACCACTACTAGGGCTGTATCCCAAAGAAATCAAAGGAAAATGAAAAGGAACCATATGTACAAAAATATTTATAGCAGCTTTTTTGTGGTAGTTAAGAACTGGAAATTGAGGAGATGTCCATCAACTACGAAATGGCTGAAGAAGTTGTGGTGATATCAATGTAATGGAATACTATTGTTCCATAAGAAATGATGAGCAGACAGATTTCAGAAAAACCTGGAAAGATTTACATGAACTGATGCTGAGTGAAGTAAGCAGAACCAGGAGAACATTGTACACAGTAACAGCAACACTGTGTGATACCATGTGATAATCTTAACTCTTCTCAGCAATACCATGGTCTAAGACAATTCCAAAGGACTCAAGATGGAAAATGCTATCCACATCCAGAGAAAAAACTTTGGAGTCTGAGTGCAGATCAAAGCACACTATTTTCTCTTTTTTCTTCTTTCTTGTGGCTTTTCTCTTTTTTTCTGATTCTTCTTTCACAACATGACCAACGTAGAAATATGTTTAATATGACTGTACATTTATAGCCTATATCAGATTGCACGTCATCTTGGGAAAAGGGGAGGGGGGAGAGAGGGAGGAAAAATGTATAACTCAAAAATCTTATAAAAGTGAATGTTGAAAACCAAAAATAAAGAAATAAAATAGAAAAGAAAAACAATGCACCAGTTGCATTGTTAAAAGGTTAAATGAAAAGAAAACTGTTAAATGGAGGAAAAAATCAGGGAGAGGGAGAGAGGAAGAGAAGAGGAGAGGGGGAGGGAGGGAGGAAGGAAGGAGGGAAGGAAGAAAGAATTCTTACTCTGCAAGTGTTCATAAGACAAAAGATATAGGTTCATAACCAAGAACTACTTACTCTGCAAAGTTTCCCAAAGGGGAAAAAATGGACCTTGACTGGAATAGGAGACTTGCAAACATTCTGAATGAAAGAAAAGGCTAGTGTTGAGAAGGAACCTTAAAATGTAAACAAAATTTAAGAAAAATCTAGAAAGATAAATTCATTTGAGTACTTAGAAGGGGCTCTATGATGGAAGAGGCTCTCCATTCTAATGGAGAGAGAAGAAATAAGTGCCCTTTCAGAAACTGAATGTCTTCAAAGGTCCTTCAGGGAATTAATTAAAGGAAAACAGAAGACTTGAGAATAGACTGGTTCTGTTGAAGATTTTAAGAGGGGGAAAAAAGGGTACATGAGAAGAGTATACAAACAGAGAAAAGGGTGGATAAAAGGGCTCCAGATGATTAATAATTATTACATCTAGTATTTATGTAACACTTAAAGGTTTGAAAAGTACCTTACATGTTAATTAATTTGATGCTCACAAAAAATAGGGGAAGTAGGTATTGTTATTATCCCTATTACACAGACAAGGAAACCAAGGCTAAGTAAGGTGAAGTGACTCGCCCAGGGTCACACAGCTAGTAAGTGATTTGACCTCAGTTCTTTCTGACTCCAATTTCCATTCTTTATCCACCTTACTACCTAGCTTCCTTATACAACACTGTAAAGTAAAACAACTTTGCACGAGCTGAGAATTCTGATCAAAGCAATGACCAACCATGTCTCCAGAGGACCTAAGATGGAACACATTCCCCACCCCTGACAGAGAGGGAATGGACTCAAGTTGTGGACCAGGCCACTGCATGAATTTGTGTGGTTTACCTCTGCTTATTTGTTAGGAGGTCTTGTGGGAGTTTTTCTTCTGTTTTTAATTGGGGTGGAGGGGGGAGGAAAGGCAGTGATACTGAGGAAAAAAGGAGGATAGTCAATGAAACATTTTAAAAAGTGAACAAAGAGGGGCAGCTAGGTGGTGCAGTGATTAGAGCACTGGACCTTGAGTTAGAAGGACCTTGTTCAAATGTAAACTCAGACACTTGACACTTAAACTAGCTGTGTGATCTTGGGCAAGTCACTTGACCACAACTGCCTTGCCTCCACTCCTCCAAAAAAAAGTGAACAAAGGAGTGCAGAGAATAATAGTTCAGAAGGAAGTACAGACAAGCAAGGCAGTTCTTATAGTAATGAATTAACTTTGCTACATACTTTTTATTTTTAAAAAAGGAAGCAGTATGGAGATTCATGGTTTCATATAAAATCTTTGTGTTATTTTTGGTATATAAGATGTTCATTTTTTTTGTGTTTTTAAGTTCAGAATAAAAAAGTTAAAAACAAAAACATGAAATTGTGTTAACACCAAATAACTGAATTTTATCAATCTGTAAGGCAGGTTTCTATCTCTTTAAATGTGTCACTGATGAAGTTTTTGAGTATTATGCCCCACTCCCTTTCCCCCTATAACCTCTGTGGTTATTGTTCAATTCTGCATAGCATGAAGCTTTGGGAGAATGCCTATCTTGTATTATAGCAGAACTGACTAGTTCAAGCCCTCAAGAAGCTTATATCCTAGCCAGTTCTCCCAGAAGAGCTCTGTGGCCCAATAAAGAAGCTCACTGTATTTCAGGTAGTAACAAGAATGGTCACTTGGGATCTTTAAATTAAAAGGGTGGGAGGCGATAGCTAACCATAGTTCAGAAAACCATTATGATAATGAGAGTAAGAAAAAGAAAAATGCTTTTAGGGTTTCATCAATACCGCATGATCTTTTCATAATCTGGCTTGGATAAGGAGAAGTCAGGGAAGAGAAGCACTGTACTGTCCACTTAAATACTGGTCTTTTTAGTGAATACATCTAGCTGTTAGGCTGAAGTTGGCATTTGTCTTAGAATGTATGCTCCTAAGTCCAGGTTAATGTGATTAACTAGAGTATTCAATGCTTAATAAATGCCTTTTGATAATGAGGAGAAAGGTGACTAGTGTCAAGGTTCACTTCAGAGATGGGCCAGATGTACCAAACAGGGACTTAAGGGAATTAAGAAACAGAGAGAAGGTACAGATGGGTTTATGTCATAGGTGCTGTACATCACTTGCTATTGGGTTACTCACACTGAAGCTCCACACCACAAAGAGGTGACCCTGGGTCCTTAAGGATTCTGCCAGCGATGTGCAAATTCTGTCAGGCCCCACACCAAAATATAAAGCCCTCCACAAATGACCTGGCAACAGTTCATGCATCCCTTGTCTGACGGACGCTCAGCATGGTTTTGAAGGGCCTAGATCAGGTCAGTCACCATGTGATCCTACTCTACCTCTACTGAAGAAGCAAAGAGGGGCTGGAACCAGTGTAGGTGGAAGAAGTACCTCCACCAATAAAATTCACTTAAAAAACCAGGGAAGGCCTGCTTCTCTTGAGGGATTCTGCTGGGTACTAGGGAAATGAAAATGAAAAATGGCATAGATCATATTCTTTGAGAAGTTAACCTCTGAAGTGTCACACATAGCATAGACAGTCACTATGCCCAAGTGTAACTATAAATTTCTGCCGCCTTTAGAGAAAGGGACTAAAATATCTCAGAATCTGAAGGAGCATTTTCCCTGAGACAGACCCATACACATGCGGGGAGGATATGCTGAACAAAGCAGGGGTCCTCCAGTCAACAACACTCTGCATGAAAGGGAGACGACTTATCAGTCAGAAAGAGTTTCGGGATTTTGCTGTCTTAGTATTCCTAAGTCCTTTCTGACACATCCCCTGAAAGCTCCTTAGCCCTCATACCTCGAAACCCTGGAGAGCAGTTCGGGCCAAGTCCCATGTCACCACCACCTCATCCAGGCGACAGAGTGGTGGGACAGGGAGGCACCTAGTCAACGAAAGGATCCAATATCAAGAGCACAGAAGGAGAGGAAGGGAGGAAGAGCAAGGTAACATATGGACATCAAACAACAGGAGTAAGTACTCACCGACAGCAGACAGTGCAACAGTAGGTTTCCTTGTGTCTCTGAAACACAGAAGTCCCAAATCACACACTGGTCCCTTTGCCACTTGAAGCCTATTTCCAGTAATCTGGGTGCATTTCATGGCTGCCATTCACTTTCTACCCAATGGGAACTTTGGATAAATCAGACATAATTTGCTGGGCTCAAGAAGAAAAAGTGATTTTGCTGCAAAAAGGACCTCTTTTCCTTCATATTAAATGAGTTACTGAGCTTTCTCATTTCTCAGTCAGCTACAATTTTTTCTAGGTCTGAATTTCAAAACAGTCAGCTGTATCCAAGAAGGAAAAGTCTCATGATTCAGCAGAGTCCGGGTGACCCTGATGTACAGGGAGAAGAAGCCAAAATAGTCCCTCTATGGTGTCATTTCTCACAGTGGCAATGAGATGACTGCCAATGAAGTGTGTCCCTGCATGAAGCTTCCAAACAACTCTTCAGCCAAGGATAAAAAGCTATTTCTGGGCATGAAAGTGAACCTAGCCAACTCACAGGGAAAAACGAAATCTTGCAGCTGACCTCTTGGGCCAAAATGTATGGGATAACTTCTATACCAAACAACACTGATAAGAATGAGGCAGTGTTCTAAGGCTCAAAGACAACACAAATACACACACACACAGGCACATGCACACATTCACACAAAAGCTATGTCTGGAGAAAGTAAAACTAATCTATCATTTTAAAATAAAGCTCTTTTAACATACAAGAAGAATATTCTCCAAAGTCTGGCTCCTCAAACCCCTGTTTTTCTGCATTCTTTCTCTTCCCTCTTTCTTAATTAATTCCCTGGCTTTCCCATTTTGTTCATGATCATCCTCTTCCAAAGTATACCCGGAATGCTTTACTTACATAAGGAGCAATAAAAAGCAAGAGAAACGAGCACAGGCCTTGTCCACTGCCCACTAGCCTCAGGATTTGCCTGATGACCGCCTCCCCCACAGTTCCCTTATCCTAAACATACAAGACAATGAGACCCTTTCTCCCAACTACTTCCTTTTCCTAGGGCTCAGGATAGTTGTAGAGCAAGGGTCTGCTTGTGTTACTAGGCTCTGTAGAGGACAACAAATTTCACATCCTCTCCTGCTAAGGAGAAGAGGTCACAATACCATTTATCCTGAGCTAAAACCATGCATGCAGCTATAATGTATAATCTTATGCATGGCTAATTTAAAGGTGTAATAGTGAAAAGGTCTCTCCCTCCAAATTTCTTATATCACAGTCATATTGGAGAGGCTGTGGGAAGGCAGGGACACTAACAGACTGATGGGAGAGCTATATGTTGGTCCATCCATTCTGGATATCAATTTGGAATTTTTTAAGAAAAGTTCTTAAACTGTTCATACCCCTTGACCCAAAAATCCCACTGCTAAGAATATATCCCCAAACAAGACAAAGATGTGATGAACATAAAAACATTCCTAGCAATACTCGTTGGCGCCAAAAACCTGCAAACAAAAGGAATGCCCATTATCTAGGGTAGAAGTGAAAACTCTACCTGTGGTATATATAAGCACGTGGAACACTGTTTGCAATTAGAAATGACTAATATGAGGAAACCAGAGAAACTGGAGAAGGTCCTATAAGAACTGATCCAGTGAAATAAGCAAACCAAACAAAACAAAAAGTTTAACTACCACAATATAAATAAAAATAATTACTAGAATTACCAAACTGAGATGTTTAGGTACTACTGGGGCAGAATGTTGGCTACATTGTCAGATTCTATCACTGTACTTGGCTTTTTGGATTGGCTTTTGTTCTTTTGTTTTGCTGGGGTGGGGGGGGGAGAGTTGGGAGAAAGACTTTGTGGGGGGGGGGGGGGGGGGGGAGGGAGGGCTTATCATTTCAAGGAAGGGTTCAATATGGAAGAAGCTTCCCCATACTCAAAAATTACTGTGACATAATGACAAAAGGCCATCAATAAAAATTAACAAACAACTTTCATGTTCTCTCAACGTCCCCTACCCCAACAGTCCCATAATAAAGAATGCCTCCTACTTGTTCTTACTTGATATCCCAAATGTAGATGTAGGTGTCCACAGAACTGGTAACCAGCAAGTCTGGCTCGAACACCGCCCAATCCAAGTCACTAGGAATGTAAGAGACAAACAACACAAGGAGTGGTAGGATTAGTCAGAGCTACACAAGACTCCAGAAAGCCTCCATCTTTCTGCAGCTGAAGACCTGACACTCAGATTCTGAGTCTCCAAAGTTTCCTTGGGAAAGAACTAGACTCCAAAGATGCTTCAAACTTGAAGATCCATTCCCCGTGGTTTCCAGCTATTCCATCAGCCTTTTATAAAAAAAAAAAAAAAGGGAGGAAGGGAAAGAATTTGACCACTTCCAGTTTTCTCCTGCTTAAATACTTTCTGGTTAGTCATTTTTCTAAACCCATCTCAGCTATGGCTGCTTTGAGTAAAACCCAGACACTCTTAGAAGGAGGTTATTAATTCTTAGTACTTGGTGTTGGAAGAAATCTCAAATACAATGAAGACTAGGGATAGGAAAGGCAGGCAGATGTCTAGGCTATGACACACGTGGGGCAGGGTGTGGATATGCATGAGGGATATTTTCGAACCTTCCTACATTTCTAAAAATGTACATATTTTTAATGCTAGAAAATTCCATCATCCAAAATGTGTCACCTGTGTTACAGGTAAAAGTTTGAAGCTTCTATTGGACAATAATTTTTTAAATCAGAGCCCTATCTTAGGAAAGACTTCAATAAACTGGAAAGCATCCAGAGTAGGACAGAGAAGGGCCTCTAATTTGGATCAGTTGAAGGAACTGAGTACAATTAGCTTGGAGAAGAAAAGACTCGAGGGACATGGCAGCTGTCTTTCAAAGTATTTAAAGGGTTGTTACATGTAAGAGGAATTAATTTGCTCTATTGGGCCCAAGAGAGTAAAACTACAAAAAGGGAAACTGAGGCAGAACCTTAGGAGTTAGTGAACTCCTCCTCACTGGAAGTCTCCAAGTAAAAACTGGATGACCGTATATCAGGTATGAGGGAGACTCAATGCTCTCTGAACTCCCTTCCAATTCTCAGATTCTGGGCCTGGGGAAAAAGCAGCACAATTTTTAACCCTCAGCCAAGGCACACAAATACTTGGAAATGTCCTTAAAAACGAGCTGGTCCAATCCAGCATATTTTACTTGCTTACTGATGGATAAAACAATATGGAAGTAATGCTTCCCTTGTGCAATGCTTCCTTGCACAGCTCTATCTTAAGCTCCCTGGTCCAGCACATTGGGTAGTACTACTAGCTCTGCACTGGATCCAGTGGCCAATACTGAAGCAGAAAATCCCTGAAACCAAGCTTCTTAATCTTTTCTTTACATCAAGGACCCCTGTGGTAATCTGTGGAAGCCTATGGACCCCTTCTCAGAAGAGTGTTTGTTGCTTACATTCATATTTGAAAAAAAAAACAGTCAAATATTAAATTAAAGGTAAGTGAAAACAAAGAGGTATTTTCCCCTATCTACATTCACCAATCCCATGAAATCTATCCCCAAGAGGTCTAGGAAATCCAGGGGTAAGAACCCCTTTTCAAAAAAAAATTACCAAGAAGACAAGTAATCTTCAAAGAGCATCTGACTTCGGCTATTCTCTATCCTCTCCCCAACACCTAAATAGGTACTTCACAGGCCATTGCAAAAATGCCAAACAGTCCTTTGTGGAAGTCTAATAACCTTGCCTCCTACCACACCCAAGGCTGGCTTCAGCATATCACACATTCCCTGATACACACTTCCCAAACTGACTTTCTCCATCCCCAGCCAGAAGCAATTGGAGTAGCCCTGATAGCAATAGAGAGAATAATCTGGAACCAGGTTGGGATGTAACAAACTAGAGAATGTTTGCATGTGCTTAATGGATCTCATTTGAGAGAACACAATCAATTTCTTAAACATTCAAATAGGTGAAAGAACAGTGTCTTACTTTTGGATCCTTTTGGTATGTTGTTGGACAGAGAGATTTCCTTCAACTTCCTCCTACCCCCAAAGCAAAACGTGGCTTTCATCTTTTACTCTGAAAGAGGCTGCACCTCTCTGAGCCTCTCCAGCACCTCTGAAGGCGGCTCCCAAGCACTGGCTGATTTTCTGTAAGAATGCCCTCCCCTTGGGGAATGCTAATGGCCTATCAGCCCTCCAAGGCTAACACTAAACAGATGCTCAAGCTGGAACTGTGGGAGGATGGCAATCTCTCAGTTCACTTCCCTAGAGAACTGTGACAAATAGGGTGATGGCACTTTGAGCTCTTGGGATCACTTGACAGAAAGCTCCAACAGAGAGGGTATGTTCTATGTTTAATGTGGAATCAAAATGACAAATCACAGCCCAATAAACTATAGAGCTCCTGCTACCTACCTGATCACCCTGGTATGTCCCTGTAATGCTGTGCCAACTTCCCCACTGCCATCTTTCCACTTGTAAAGATCGACTCGCTGGTTGCTCTGGAATTAAACACAAGAAATAAGGCAGTGCATGTCAAAATGTTCAAATCAATGTGCCACCAGGCTTAGGAAAGCTCTAATGCACAGTAAATGAAAAGAGAAAGCTAAGCAGAAAACCAGCCAAGAAAGCTTAAAACCTCTCACATAGTCTAAGCTTTCAAGAAAGAAAAAAAAATCTAATGTGGGTAGAGCTAATAATACCCAGAACGAATTTTCTCACCAGCTTTATGTAGTGAGAGCGAGGGATTACAGACAGATAAGATAGCCTGCCAGTTACGCTGGTACCTCCTACAGAGGACATGGACAAGAGTCACACAAGCTAAGAAGTTGTGCCTAGAGATTGGTCATCTAGATGAGATCAGAGACCCATTGAAGCAATTAAGGACATAGGGCTTAAGGTTTCAAACAGGAAGGAAGGCACCACTTACCTTTTAAAGTTATTTCCCCTGCAAAGCTATAGTAAACAGATGCACAATTCAACACCAGCAGCCAGGACCTTCACTAACTTAACCACGTAGGAGCTCTCCTTCTCCCACTCCCACCCCACAAAGGCCATGATCCTCATCTCTTCTGCTATATGCTACTGTACAAAGTACCATCAATTAACTCAACCTTTCCTACCCCTCTGCCGCCCATCGTTATTTTTCCAATGGCAAAGGCATGGGGTGGAGAAGGGGAACAACCTAAAAGGCATTCCCAGGAAGAAGGAATAAGCAAGACCCTCAAAATTTACCAAAATACTACAGCAGAGCATCTATCAGGACAGAGGCAAAGAAGTACTGTATTTAAAGATGCCACAACCACAGCAGACAAACGCCAAAGAGGCCTGAGAAAGCTTTAAAAAGCAACAGCAGCAGATGGGGCTCTAAAAACCTCTTTGAATTTTCCCACAAAGTGAAGCTGGAGAGTGAAGGGCTATTAACCATCTGTGAGCTGGTTACTGTGCAGAGCTCATCTGCATCCAGCCTGAAGACAGAGGCCAAACTCAGGCTCCTCAGAAAACAGGGAGGAAACCTATGCATTCTGGGAAGTATCAGAGTAGCTACCTACCAAAACTGCTTACAACATAACTTCTATCAGATTGCTTATAGTCTCAGGGAGAGGTCAGAGGAGGGAGGGCAGGATAGAATTTGGAACTTAAAAAAACTTTTTTTTTACAGGTAATTGGGGAAAAAGTAAAATATTATTTCAAAACAAAACAAAAACAATCCAGGTGCTAAGTCCTGAGGTAAGGGTGTCTCAACTACTCCCAAGGGCCAACATCTTCAGTGGCACAAATACGACAATACATTTAAATCCAATAAGAAGACATCGGTACAAATGACTAGGGTAAAGACAGAGCAGGGAACTAAAGGACTAAAAGACCAAAGATGACAAGAAAGTACTCTTCCCAGCATGACAGGAAGCTGGCCAAAGGTGTAAAAAGGAAAGGTGATGAACTAATACGTCCCCCCCGCCCCCCCCTTCTGAGAGGACATGCACTGCAGGCAGCTAATGCCTTTCTGGGCAGTGGCTTGTTAAGAGAAGCTCTTCGTTCTTCTGTGGCTTCTTCCCTTTTCACATGCTATCTGTGGCTTCACTGGCTGTCAATACCAAAAAAACTTGGCTCCAGGAAGCACTGTAGAACGGTTTTGTTCCATGGTTAATTTGAGACCATTCGGCAAAGTATTCCTTTACATGCTCCTTATCTTGGCAAAAAGGGAATGTTAGATTTCTAAGCATCCTATGAGAATGAGATAATCTCATAGAATCAATGAATTATAGAGTTAGATGGGACCTGACTTTACACAAAAGAAACTATAGACCTGGGAAAGTAAAGTGACTTATCCGAGGCCACACAGTTAGTGTGTGCCAGGGGTGGGCAGATTCTTTGGATAGATAAGTAGAACGGGAAGCTTTCTCACCCTTAGGTATTACTTCCTTTTACTGTAAAGACATCTTTCATATCTATTCATGTGCTTTCTTCCCTCAATAGAGGAATGCAATCATCTATAATTCTTCAAGAGCGATGAAAATTTATTATAAATTTTTCCAATCTCTCCCCAATTGATATATGGCCAAAGAATATGAACAGGCAGGTTTTTGATGAAGAAATCAAAACTTTAGTCATATGAAAAAAGTGCTCTAAATCATTATTGATGAGAGAAATACAAATTAAAAACAACTTTGAGATATCATCTTACAACTATCAGACTGCTTAAAATGACACATGCCCTTCAATTGGCGAATGGCTAACCAAGTTGTGGTATATGAGTGTGATGGAATACTACTGCACCATAAGAAAGGGTGAGGGGGTTGATTTTAGAAAAACATGCAAAAATTTGGACCTGTGAAGATACTATCCACCTCCAGAGAAAGAACTCATGAGAAGCATGTATAGTATGGTTTTATATACATGTATGCGTGTGTATGTATATGTGAATATATGGATACATATGTATATATTCATGTCAAATTGTAGACTTCTTTGGGGCAGGATGGGCAGGAAGAAAAAAAAAAGGTACATAGCAAAGAACAAAAGAAAACTCAGAAGGAAGCACAGAAAAGCTGGGCAGCTTTGAAAATAATATGTAGTATATATTACATAGTTTGGAGTTTTTTTAGTAAACAGTCCCAAATAGAAATTCATGGGTTTTTTTTAATCCTCTTTTTATGTTCTGCTGTGTACATGGAACTGTTCTTTTTTTTTCTCATTTTGTATTTAAGTTTAAAATGAATATGAATAAATATATGAATGAACAAATAAAATTCTGCAATCTCAAAGAGCACTGAGCAGTGGACAAGTATCAGTGATCTTTAGCACATTTCTATCAGCCAGACACCTAACTATAAATGGACAAAAGTGCATACCACACACACAATAGGCACACAAATGCAAAGAGTAATGTTTATTCTCCTTTAAGAAATTTAGAATTAAGCTTTAAAAAAAATTTAGAACTAAAGATATGACTATTCAAAGTCAGATACAAAATGAGAGACCCATGACAGACTATTCTGGTCAGGTTGGGTTTTAAAATTGTTTTCAAAGTGATTTGCCTCTCTCACCCTTCTAAGAGGGAAACTTGATGTCCTCCAATGCATTCCCTAACTGAATGACTTTTTGCTTGGAAAACTGATGCTTCATTCCCGGCTCAGAACACAGACCCTGCCACTTCATGTTTCCTCACTCATCCCACTGCTCGAGTGCACTCACCGAAGCTGCAAAGTAATGTGCGTAGCTGTCATGGGGATTCCACTGCACGGCCCCGATGTCCCATTTGCTCTGGCGAGAGATCTTGCGGTGACCTTCAGATGGGGCATCCAGATTCACAATATACAGGAAGCGGCGGCTGGAATGGGAAGGGCACCAAATACGTACAAGGGTTTAGTACCACAAGGGAGGGCCTGCTTTTAAACCAGACCTACTTGGCAACCAATTCTTCTGACCTCAGAGAGGACAAAGAATTTTAAAAGAGAAAGAATAAAAACAAAACAGAAGCCAGGTAGCTGGGTCAGAGCACAATTTTAGAAGACGGCCCTTCCAACATAGGGTACAATCCAACATGAAGGCAACAGTGAAGTTGGATGTGACTCACATTCTGTGACATCTACACACTCTGAAAGGCAGCCCACTATGGGCAAATGACAAGTGCACCCCACTGTGACTAGGCAAACAGCAGCCTAACAAACTCATGTGACACTATTTAACAGACAGCCACCATCCTGGAACAGAACTCCGAATTCCCTTGCAAACAGACTGTTTTTAGGCTCCAAATTTAATCTTTCAGAAAGCAAGTTAAAGGATTATTATGAGGAAAGAAGCAATATAAATTATACTAAAAATTGAACTAATATGTTGAGTGCCAGTGATATGCAAGATACTCTTCAGTTCACAAAAGGTTGAAATCAAGAGTTATATGCTATTTCTCACCTCCATCCCTTTGTCAAAGCTGTCCCTCATAGGGGCTATGACCTCCTTCTTCACCTATACCTCTTGAATCCCTAAGATCAACCCCTGGTTCAGGGATTACTATTCCCAAAGAAGGGCTTTCTTGATTCCCCTCCCTCCTACAATGTTAATGCTCTCTACCTCTTGAAAGGTTTTGTTTTATTTATCTGTGTATATGGCTTATACTTCCCCCTCCCTCCCCAGGAGAATGCCAGTTCCAAGGCCAGGGCTGTTTCTTCTTTGTCTCTGTATTTCTCACACCCAGAAGAGTGTGTTACATAGAGCAGGTACTTGATAAAGGTTTGAAATTGAAAGGGACAGAAAAAAGGAAGTCTGATCCCCTCACTATTTCATTTTTAGGGTGTTAGTTACATGCATACACACTCCCGCTACATGCACAAACATGTTCTGTAAAAGTCAGTCTCTTTGCTAAAGAAAAACCTGAACCACGAGATATCCATAAAGATAAGTAGGTTTGCCAATGAAAAGTATGAAAGCTAAAAGCTCCTGCTTAAAGGAAACAGATTAAAGAAAAAATTAAGAGTATGTAAATAACTGGAAAGTAAGAGAAATTCAGACAGGAGAAGCTAGTTATCAGACTAAAGAATCAGACTCTATGACCACAGTAGGAAAAGTACAGGCTCCAGACATCAACAAGCAAAATCCCAAAGAGCGTAAGATGCTAGACATTCTCGGAGAATGAGTAAGGATCAGAGGCTTTATAGAAACTCTGACCTTCTGGGAACTAGCTCTGACTTTGGACATCTCTCCCTAAATGGACAGAGGGCAGGCAGAGAAGTCAAGTAGGTAAGATGATGTTTGAAAAAGAGATAAGGCAAAGGAAACTGAAGATTGAAGAGCAAAGTTCGGGAAGTGAAAGTGAAATGAGAAGGTGAGGAGTAAAACCTCTGATAAAAGTAAATGGGGAGTCACAGAGAAGTCAGTTAAGGGATACTAGCCCAAAGACTCCTCACTGACACCATGCTCTTCAATAGGGAGGAATATGAAGAATGAGACAGTGGCCAGCCCAACATGTCTTTCTAAGGTAATTCAAACTTAGGGCTTCTGGCATATTGCTAAACTCCTAATAAAAATTGGGCAAAAATATGTTTAAACTTTGCAGCTTTAACACAAGTTAAAATATAGTTTCATATTATTCTTAGATGGTGCTTGGGTGGGCACAGGATAAACAAGAGAAATCTTTGAGAGTCCTGAGAATCATGATAATTAGGAAGTAGGAAAGCAGCATGGTAAAGTGGGAAGAGGATCAGATCTGCAGTCAGAAAGCCTGCCTCCGAAGCTCATTTCCCATGACTTTGGGCCAGTCATTTCTTCTTCTATCAAATGAACAAAGTAGACAGCCCCAAAGGCTCTTGATCTATGACCCCCATGAATTCAGAGCCTTGATCCTTGCTGAGAACACAAGGTGGCCTTTACTTGATTAGAAACTTTGTGTTCCCAGAAATGACACAACAGGAGAACTTTGGAGCTCACTTACCCAGAAAGCACTGCGTGCTGCCCAAGACAATCTACAGACATTGCAGTTGCCTGTTGAAAAACATAAACAATTGTTCAATTTTAAAAACAAGTTGAAATAAACCAAATTGAAGGGATTTAATTATTTTTCATTGTGCCTTTGTCATCAACCAGGAGAAGAGTCTGGAATCTTTTTGGCTAATAATTATCAGGACCTATAAAGGTGAATTTTAAATTATCTCCTTATATTTTCAACATGAATATCAACTCCTTTACCTTTCAGTTAATTCAAGAAAAGATAGCTCTAATTGTAACTCAACATATACTAAAACAAAAAACAAACAAAAAAAACGGGAAAAAGAGGTGTAGATAAGGGTGTAGAATCCTTAGGACCTTAACTGAATAAGCCAGAGCATATGCATTTAGAGAAACTAGAAAAGGCTCCTCCTGTGAGCTAAAATCCCACCCTGATGACACCAAACAAGCTAGACATCAGTGTAGTGATTTCAAGAGGCACTGACATCTTTGAGGTGCCACAGGAGTAAAGTAGCCATATTCAAACCTTATCTTTGCTATGTCCTCGGTCAAGCAAATAAATACCTGGTTACCAAATTCTTGGAGCTCCTCCTACTGGGTCCCCCAGAGATTAAATCTTACCAAGATAAAAGAAAAACTCATATTCAATCTAGAGTTTCCAGTTCTTGGGGAGAGGCATCTTTCATCATTCAATATCCAATTCCCCAAAGTGTGCACTGAACTGAATGAGTTTGCCTTCAGGCTGTGGTCAGAAGTTGCTTTTAATCACTGCAATTACGGCCCTGGACTCTCTTATTTGGACAGGTTCAAATACTGCTGTGTCTGAAAGTCAAATTAGCCATAGCTACTCTTGGCACCCTTCACAGCAACACTCCTGCATTAAGCAGGCTTTAGCTGTTTAACTGCCATCTTTTCAATGAAAGCCTTTTCTGGGAGACTATCAAGGGATAGCCCATTTTGAACATTTGAGCACAATCACAAGTAGTAAACAAAAAGAATGTTTTTTACAGTTGTTCAACCTCAAGAAAGATGTCCAGAGTATCAGGGACAAAGGGTTCAAATCTGAGCTTTAGAGACTGACAAGTGTTCTTTCCTCCTTATTGTGGGTATGAGCAAAGAGAAATCCAGAAGGTAATGCAGCCAATCCAATGGCAGCCATGAAAGGTCTCTTCAGAAGTCTGGTCCTGGGTCTGGGCACCTGATAAACTTAAGGGTTGGTGATAAGAAAGCAGAATCAAAGAGGTAGGATAGCAAGAAGCCATCAGTTTCCATACAGATTTGTAATCTGTAATGGAGACCACCTCCTCTATGCAGCCTTCCCTGGTCCTTCTGGCTATTAAAGATTCCTAGAATACCTTGGCTGATCTTTTCTCTGCCCCACTTCCTTCCCTACCTTGTATTAATACTTATCAGAGCTGGTGGCACAGTGGATAGTGCTTTGGACCTGGAGTCAGGAAGACCTGAGTTCAAATCCAGCCCCAAACACTGACTAGGGTGACCCTGGGCAAGTCAATTAACTTCTATTGGTCTGTTTTCTCACCTGTAAAATAGGTTGTATAAATAGTGCTTGGAATACACAAACACTTAACATTCATCTAAATGAAGATTCTACAGAACATATACAAAGAGTCCTCCCTTTATCTAAATTTGTATTATACAAATTCACCTTGGCTCAGTTTCAGGCTCCCCAAAGGCTGCTGCAGCCTCACTCCAGGGGCCCCCAGCTCCAGGCATTGAAGCCACTTTGGCAGTTGCCCCCCACCACTCAGAGCTCCAGGAGGGTTCACTCAATGCTTTCTAAACTTATATTAGTATCCTTAGTCTTTACATCTTGCATAACATTTAATTTTTTCTAATGTTTTCAAAATGAAAAGTTATTCTAGTTTCTAACAACAAAATGATATTTGACATGGTGATGAATTTTACTATGAAACAGTCTTGTACCATATTTTACACACTTTGATGTATATTCATAAGTGATTCTTCTATCTAGCAAGTCAATCTCTTTGGAAGAAATTCATAAAAAGAAAGCTTTGCAGGTTTACCTGCCCACAGTCTCATTCAATCCAATTCAATTTCAAAGAAAACCAGCATTTTACACATGGCTTTTGTGGAACTGAGGACTAGTGCGGTTTGTTTATCTGAAATGACTGAGTGAGAAATCAAACTTTCCTATTTGAAATCCCAGCTGAACTAGACAGAATGGGAATAAACTTCTAAGAGATGGAAGCATTTTTCTGTTCATCCTTCTAAATAATGACGCAAACTAGAAACATTCAATCAATGCAAATCAGAGTCAAGCCAATTCTCTTAACATCGGTTTGTCACAGGCTATGATCAAGGACTATAATATTTTCATTATCAGATTTCATATAGTAAAAGCAAGAACTGATATCCACCGACATAAAAGAATCAGACAATTTCACATGACACGATCCAACCTCCTTAAATTAGGGACTGGAGATGCTAAGAAAGTTGTTTTGAATGACTGTCCTCAATCTTCCTCATCCTCTTACTAAATGCTTATCAGAAATTAGCTGATGCTCTCTGAACACTTAGCACAGTGGCTGTCATACACACATCTCTTCCTGAGATGGAACCTCCTTCTTCAGTAGACTACAATAAACTGCCATTAATCGTCTATGATTGGAGGAACCACTTCACATGTCTGGCTCTCATCAGTTTCCCTGTTTGTAAAATGAAGAGCTAAATGACATCTAAAACCTATTTCTACAGACGTTATCACATACTATATATCCCAGTTATCTACATTTATATCTTCTCCCAACCAGACTAAGCAATTGAAGACAAAGACTATGTGTTATCTCAACACTGCCCCTGCCCAGGGCCTGGCAAACGGTTCATCACAGAGGTGGAAGTTAAATCAACAAACAATGAATGGATGAATTGATGAGGAAAGTATGCTATTTGCCTTGGCAGACTTGACCCCAGGCATCACCATGTCTTCTAAATAAAGCTTTCTAGAAAATAGAAACTAAAATGCTGCCTTTGTCTTCTAGCTTTACTAGAAATTATTCTGCTGTTTTCCAAAATAAATGAAACTAGAAAAGTAAATTAGTAAGAGAGTCTGCCTCTCTACAACTTTATATAGTTTTTTCTTTTTCGGTAGAAGAATTTGCCAGAACTGGTATGGCCTTGAATTTGTAATGGATTTTTCCCCTCAAGTAAAAGATATTCACAGATGCCTATCTGTCTAGGAGGGTTGTAGTAATGATGAGACTCATAAATCACAAACTATTAAGGCAACAGGGAGCATACATAATGCTCCTCTCTCTAATTTTCAATTCCAGGTCTAAATAATAATTGGATGAGGAAGTTAGTCACCCTTCTTCTGATCAATTAAACCAGGAGGTGTGGATAAAGTAACCAAATCTGAGAATGACAATAATCCTAAGGAAAGGGCTTAAAGAAATCTTAAAACAAGAACCATTACCCAATGATCAAATGAACAAACAATTCTCAAAAGAAATACAGAGTATTAATCATAAGAAAGACTGCTTCAGTTCACTAATATAAGAGAAATACAAATCAAAATGACTTAGAGGTTTTACAATTGGTAAATATAACAATAGATGGAAACAGTCAATGCTGGGGGTGGGACCTGTAGAAAGACAAACATTGAACTGTATACTGTTGGTGGAACAGTGAACTAGTCCGACCATTCTGGAAAGTAACATGGAAGAAAGTTATTAAAATGTCCATACCCTCTGACCCACATATCTCCCTGCTAGGAATATATCCCAGAAAGAACAAAGACAAAAAGGTCCCATGTGCACCCCAATACTCATAATAACACTGTGTGGTAGCAAGGAAGTGATAAGAATGTAGATGACCTCTTCACATGGGGAATGACTGAACAAACTGTGGTTCATAAAGGTTTGGCATTCCAAGTACTAAGTCGAAGCCCTTCATACCCTAAGCCCTCCTACCTTTCCCGTCTTCACAGACCGAACTCCCACACAGTTACTCTTTGATCCAGTGACATTGGCCTCCTGGCTGCTCCACAAACAAGACCCTTCATCTCTCAGAACTGGGCATTCTCTCTGGCTGGCTGCCCCTCTGTCTGGAATGCTATCTGTCAACTCACCTGGGTATCAACTAAAACCCTACCTTCTACAGGAAACCTTTCCAAAGCCTTCTTCATTCCAGTGCCTTCCCTCTGTTAGTTACTTCCCATTTGTCCTGAATATAGCTTGTTTATACACATACACACACACACACACACACACACACATCTGTTTTAATGTTGTCTCCCCCAGCAGACCGTAAGCTCCTTGAGAGCAGGGACTGTCTTTTGCCTCTTTTTTTAAATGTATTCCCAGCACTTAGCACAGTGGCTGGTACAAAGTAAGCACTCAATAAATACTTACTGATTATTACTGTGCTGTTAGAAACAATTAACATGAAAAGCTTAAAGAAGCAAAAGATACGAATGGATGCAAAACGAAATTAACTTTTTAAGAAAGAAAACTGCGAAGTAAGCTGAACCAGGAAAGTAATGTGCCTGACTACAACAATGCAAAAGGAGAAAACAAGGACAACAGAAAAAAGTCTGAGCGCTATGTCATCACCATATGATGATCAAGCTTGGCCCTGGAGAGAGCTGAGGAAATGCATCTTCCTCCCTTCTTCGTCATGGGGGGAATCACCGGTATTGAATGCTGCATACACTGTCAGACTCAAGCAATATGTGGGATGGTTTTACTGAACGTTTTTCCATCTTATTTGAAAATCCTGAGATAAAGGAAGGGGAAAGTGAGTGATATATTTGGAAATGAAGGTAATAAAGAACAAAAGCCATCAAGAAAAGATTATTAAATCACAAAACCAGAGTCCCTGAGTGGAAAGGAACTCTCTCATCCCAAGAAGGATTCCCTTCCACAACATATCTGACAATCTCTGGTAGAACATTTCCAGTAATGGGAGGCCTCACTAACAAGGCAATCCATTCCATGTGTAGATGTCCTTCCAGTTTTGGAAGTTTTTTCCTGATATTATGCCTAAACCTATCTCCTTGTAACTTCACACATTGGTCATGCCTTTTTTTTTTTTTTTCTTTTTAGAGGACAGTTGGGGTTAAGTGACTTGCTCAAAGTCACATGGCTAGTAAATGTGTCAAGTGTCTGAGGCCAGATTTCAACTCAGGACCTCCTGACTCCAGGGCCAGGGTGCTATTCACTGAGCCACCTAGCCACCCCGGTCATGCTTTTCTTGCCTGCAGTTATATAGATTAAATTTATTCTCCCCTCTAAATGATTAGGCTTTAAATTTTTTAAGAAACCTCTTGTGTACCCCTACTGGATCTTCTATCCTACAGATGATACGTCCCCAGTTCCTTCAACCACTCCCCCTTGACAAAGTTTTGAGATTTCTCATAATTCTTATCCCCTTTCCCTCTAAAAATGTGATGCCAAAAATGAACACAAGATTCTAGGTGTTGTCTAACCAGAGCTTCTTAAACTTTTTCCATTCTTTCCACCCCTTCAGCACTTCTTAAACCGTGGGTTGCAACACACTATGCACTGGACCAGTGCAAAGGTTTAACTCCCTTCAGCTAGATAGCACTTTATTGAGGCGGACCAAGGCTGCTTAGGTTTTGTTTTTTTTGTCATTGCTGGGTTTTTTTCCCCATAACTATGTCTCACTGATGAATCACAGTGAGCTTACAGTCAGTCAACTGAAGTTCCCAAATCTTTTTCACATGAATGTATTAAGTCCAGTCTACCTCCATCCTATATTTCATAATGGTGGGGGGGTTTTGAACCTAAGTGCTGAACATAGAAATACTTGTTAAATTTAATCTTGATCAGTTCTACCCGATTCAGGTCTTTCTGATCCTTGCTTCTGCTATCCAATGATCCCTGATAACCTGTCATCCACAAATTTGGTAAGCAAATTATCTGTTTTCATTTAAGGTGTGGATTTTTTGAGAACTGTAACTAGGAAAGAGTCAATGAGGACACAGCTCTGTGGCAAAGGCATTTAAGATTTCACAGTCTACACTCATATTGCTTTCTCTTGCCTAAATGCCCCCAAACATCCCCTGAGAATTCATTTTTCCCCTAGTGACATTTAAGTCCTATCAAGGGGCTTCCTGTGCCCTAGCATCCAAACATCTTCCCCAGTTCTCCTTCCCACACTGTCTTTCCAGAGTCTATCCTGTACACCAAGAAAGGATTTTTTCAGGAAGCTATTTACTTTAAACACTGAATGCTATACCACAGGATCACAAATTTAGAATTGAAAGAGACCTTAGAGATCATTTATTCCAACTCCCTTAATTGTAAAGATGAAGATACCTAAGTCCTTCTTGAAGCTAAATGACTTATCCAAGGTAATACTAGTATTAAGTGGCAGAACCAGACACTGATCCTAGACTCTCTGATTCCCATTCCAGAAATTTTTACATGGTATTACACTGCTAGCACAGCTTGAGAGGTATACAATGGTTTTCTTTATGTGTAATACTGGTCTATATTTACCAATTCTGCATTCCTTCATCACGACTTCTCCACTCCTTCCCTCCCAAAGAATGAGGCCATCACATAGGCAAATCCCCCAACCCTCACATAGGTGATCTTGAAGGACTCTTCAGCTCAGAAGTAGCATGAATCTATGCCCAAGGATTACTCAAATAACTGGTTCTTGGGCACCATTTTTGCTGGCTAACTGGTGACAGACCTAGCAGAATACGTTTTTACAGAATAAATGAATCTTAAAATTAAAAACAAAACCATGATCTGAACCCAGGATTCCTTCACTGTAACATTCTGAAAGCCACATGAAAATGCATTTACAAAAGATCAGGACTGATATGAAAACCAATATGAAATATGTGAAAACATTAATATGAGTCTGACTACTTATATCAAAACTTCAACAAAATGAGTCTTGATTGTTGCCCCTTCTTTCTATGCAGGAAAGCACAGAGGACTGGGTGGGCTCATTACTGCTAGCTGTTTAATTTGGGACCAAGTCATGTGCTCTCACGGCCTCAATTTCTTTGTCTTTAAAATGAGGGGGTTGGGCCAAGTGACTCTACACTTCTAAGAAGTGGCTAATGGGGGCAGCCAGGTGGCACAGTAAGAGCGCCGGCCCTGGAGTCGGGAGACCTGGGATCAGTTCCGGCCTCAGATACTTGGCACCCACACAAAAAATAACTGGCCGTGTAACCTTGAGCAAGTTACTTAACCCCAACTGTTTAAAAAAAAAGAAGTGGCTAATGGGATGGAAAGTCTAGTCAACAGAATAGGATCAGGTGTGGAACCGAAGGCTTGAGGCCACATGTGGCCTAGGTCCTTGTGTGCAGCCTTTTGACTGAGTCCAAGTTTTATAGAACATATCCTTTTATGAAGGGGATTTGTTCTGTGAAGTCTGGATTCAGTCCTCACTTGAGGACCTAGAGGGTCACATGTGGCCTCAAGGCCAAAGGTTCCCCACCCCTGAATATACTATAAAAACCATACTAATTTCTACTAACTGCTAGAGTTACAGAAAGAAAAACTCCCACAAAGCTGTTAGAGGCAAATTTCCTTTGTCCCCCCCCCCCATTATGACAACTGCTGTTTAGGTGTCATATAGCTTCCTAATATATGAGCCAGCAGCCTCAAAGCAGGCTGCTTGAATTACATCTTCACTGAAAAGTGGGGGTGAGGCTACCCGGGCTTCTGGTGAGAACTGAAGGGCAGCTTCCACATTAGCAGGTCCAAGGTAAAATAGGCAGGTATGTTCTGGCCATATGGACAGAAACATTGGCTCTGAAAGCAGAGGACCAGCACTTAAGACATACCTTGGGTACTTCTAGCTGGCTGACCTATGGCTAATCACAACCTCTCTGGGCCCTATTTCCTCATCTATAAAATGAGGGGGCCAGACTAGATGACTTCTGAGGTCCCGTCTAGCAAAAATAATCAAAAAAAGATAAATAGGGACACTTCTTATCCCCTAAATAACTTGTACTTCCCTGGAGAGGCCTACCCTAACAATCAGATACATTGTGAAAGTCAGTGCAAAGCACTTCAGTGTCCTCTGGGAGAAATGATGTGACTGAAATCCCTTATGGGAAGCTGGGTCCCAGGCACCACTAAGAAACTGATGAGGGGTTCTTGTCATCCATTCATCTTTATTACTAAGGAAGGAACAAGTTGTTTTTTTCTTTTCTTTTTTTTTTTTTTAAAGCAATTGGGCTTAAGTAACTTGCTCAAGGTTACACGGCCAGTTATTTCTGGGTGTGGTGCTAAGTATCAGAGCCCAGATTCGATCCCAGGTTATCCCAACTCTGGGGCCGGTGCTCTTACTCGCTGTGCTACCTGGCTACCCCCAAGCTCTGTTTTCTGTTGCTTTACAGGGCAGAAACCACATGGTGTACTGCTAAGATGACTAGAGGTTGAGTCCAAGGGCCTGGGCTTAAATCTCAACGGCTACTACCTTGTTGCTCCTGGCAAATCAATTAGCAGAGCCCTCTGAGCTCCATCCTCTTTGGTAAACTGAAGGGATTGGAATAGAATGGCCCTGCCAGCTCTAAATTCTACAGTACCACAAATATTTAAGCACCTACTATGTGGAGAACACTGTGCCAGGCTTTGGGGGACAGTTTAGGTAAGATGTGGTCCTCACCCTGAAGAATCTTACAGCCTAAGGGGGATAAGACACTAAAAGAGACTGAAATAATACACAATATTTATAGGATCACAGACCTAGCAATAGAAGTGCTAGTGTGCTGGCAAATGTTTAACAACTGCCTGGGGAGGGGGGAGGGGGGCTTTATGTAAGACACACCTTTAAATTTAAGCTGCATCATAACATTTTGTCTATCACCTTCTTAGGTCTAGACAATCGAGAAAATAAACGAAGTCCTGATTTGTAGCATTTGCCAATTTCCAATGGGTAAATGCTCGCATTAAAGATTTAACACTAGGCTCTCAGGAGCCAGTTTAAGCTGTCTCCTGTATATCCCTGGATGAATGGGAGCTCAGAGACCTCCATGAAGAATGTGAGGACCAGGAAAGTTTTCTATAAGTGCATTTAAGTTACAAAACAAAGTCCTATGTGACATAAGGGGCAGGGGGGAGTTGTTGGTTGTTGGAGGGTAGGAAGAAGGTAGAGAGATGAAAGAAGAGTGGTTGAAGGAGGTAGTATCTGAGATGAACTTAAAGGATTCCTATATATTCAAGAGAAGAGGCACTGGGAAGACACTCTCAGCAGAGGTTACATGATATAGGTAACATGAACCAAAGCATGTAAGAGCCTATATTTTGAGTCCAAAACTTCATACAGGAGCTCCGTATGAGGAAATGCCCTCCACCAGTGCAGATCAACACCTCATATCCTTCCAAGTTTCCCGGGGCTCCAAAAGGCTGCCTGACTCACCAGGCCCACAACTGCAGTAGACATCAAAGTCTGACTGGAAATCAGATTTGTCCTGACTCACCCTTTACTCACAGGGGAGCTGGTAGTACAGGAGATTGAGTACCAGGCCTGCAGTCAGGAAGACCTGAGTTCAAATTCAGCCTCAGACACTGTGTGACACTGGGCAAGTCACTCCATCTCAGTTTTCTCATCTATAAAAGAGATAATAATAGTGACTACCTAACACAGTTGCTGTAAAGGTCGAATGAGATTCTATTTGTAAAGCACTGAGGACGGTGCCTGGTACATAGCAGACGCTCCATAAATGCTAGGTATCAGTGTTCTTTATTATCACTACTCCATTTTGCTTCTCAGATCACAGAAGCCGTGTAAGAAGAGAATTTCACTTCTGCTAACATTGCTCGGGCTTGCACACAGTTCTGATCCCCCACCTGCACTACTCCAGCTGGCTTCTCCCAACCTCAGGCCCTAGAGTACAAAACTAAATGGATCACTTAACTTGTCTGAGCCTCAGGTTCTCATGTGCAAAGTAAAAGACTGGCCTACAAGTCCCCTAAAGATTAAATCCACGATCCCACCAATCAAGTGTAGTTCCAGAAGGCTCAACCTGGGGAAGAACTTCCTCTTGCTCCAGGAAAGATGGAGACAATTTACTTCCTAATAGCTCCAACTCTCACTCCGGGACTTCCTATGTCCAAGTGTCCTTCCTTGGCTTCCACTGTTCTCAATATACATCTGGGATTCTGAACCTGGGGTCCATGAATATTTTGGTAAATGCATTTCAAGGTAATTGTTTCTCTCTGTAATCCCATTTACTTTACTTTACATTTAAAACATTCTGAGAAGTGGTTGGTAGACTTCCTCAGACTGCCAAAGGGTCCCTGACACAACGCTATGAATGTGGAATATTGCATGTAGCCTCCGACTTAGGTGAATTGTTGGTTAGTTTTGCTAAAGAGCTTGTTTTCTCTCTTTTTTAATTTTCCTATAAGAGATGGCTCATGAGAAGTGATAAAAAGTTATCCATTTTTTTTCTCATGACAGTCCCTTAAAGGCAGGTACTATCAGTCCAGTCCATGCACATTTATTGAGGGCCTACTATGTGTTAAGGGTTGGGGACACAAAGAAGTAAAAAGGATGGTCCCTGCTCCCGAGGAGTTCAGTCTTAATGGGGGTAGGAGGGAAACAACTTGCAAGTAACTACGTACAGACAAACTACATACGAGGAGAGCCGGAAACAATCAACAGAGAGAACACGAGAACTAAAGGGGATCCACAAAGACTTCTAAGAAACGGTGGGATTTTAGCTGGGACTCGGGGCAAAACCAGGAAAGCCAAGACCATTCCAGGCAGAGGGAAAACCAGAAAAAAATACTCTGAGACAGGAGGAGGGTTTTATTCCAGGAACAACAAGGAGGCCAGAGTCACTGCATCAAAGAGTGTGTGGGAGGGCTGTAAGGTCTTAGAAGACTGGGAAGGCAGGAGGGGACTACTGGTCACAAAGGACTCTGAACTCTCTAAACAGAGGCTTCTACATTGGATGCTGGAGGTGTTGGCAAGTCCCTGGAGCTTAATGAGTAGAGAAGTGACATGGTCAGACCTACAATTTAGGAAGATCATTCTGATGGCTGAATATCAATTTTGCATTTGTCTCCCTAGAACCAACACCCTATCACTACCCTGGTCAATAAACACCAGAGGATCCCTATTGCCTCTGTTGTTAAGTCGTGTCTGACTGGCTCTTCCTGGGTCCATTTGGGGTTTTCCTGGCAAAGATACTGGAATGGTTTGCCATTTCCTCCTCCAGGTCATTTTACAGATGAGTAAACTGAGGCAAACAGGGTGAAGTGACTTGCCCAGGGTCACACAGCTAGTAAGTTTCTGAGGCTGGATTTGAACACTGGGAGATGTCTTCTTGACTCCAGGCTCAATGCTATTTACGGTGCCACCTTACTTCTAAGATCAAGCATAAACCCTTCTGTCAACTAAAACCCCATTCTACTTGATTCCAACCTATCAACGCATATTATACATTTCCTTTACTGCCTGTGTGATCCTGACCAACTAACTTCACATCTGTCTGTTTCCTCATCTATGAAAAGGGATAACACCTCCCAAGGCTGAGGGATCAAATGAGATGGTTGTAGCACTGGTTGTTGTTATTATCATGTCTACTTTTATCTTTTTGCTGCTCCTTAGGCATGGCACAGTTTCTGTGCCTTTGCACAAGCAGGCCCCCTGCTCTACTGTCACCTCAAGACCTTCCCTGCCTGAAACCTCTGGTCAGTGCTTCCTCACCACAACGCCTGAAAAGACCTGACCTTTATTGTGTCTGCATTGTGTGTTTCACCTACACCTGTTGTTTCCCACAACAGAATGTAAACTTCTCAGGTAAAGGGAGGGACAGGGTTGGATTTCTGTTATTTTTTTTAGGGGGGAGGGGGTTGGTGTATGCATCCCCAGCATCTAGCACAGGTAGAATGCAGCTTTAAAAAATGCTTGTTGACCTGGTGGTAACCACTGGTTCTGCCACCTTCTGCCTGTGTGATACCTCTCTGGGCCTCAGTTTCCTCATCATCCATGATCCTGTGACCAATTTTCCATCACCAGAGATGGCATTAGGCAGAGGCCAGGCAACCCTCTATTGGAGGATTCCTGTTCCAGGTAAAAAGCCACCTGTCCACTCAAAGCTTAATGAGCCCGACTGGGGGGGGGGAGTCCTAGGATCCTGACAAACTCGGGAAAGGGGAAGCAGGAGGGAAACGGAGGGGTCACGCTGCGAAGCCGAATTCTGCCTCGGACACTGGCGGGCTGGAGGCGCCGGGCATGGCACCGGCCAGTCTACCTCCGTTTCCCCACCTGTAACGTGCGGTAGTAACAGCTCTCTCTTCCACGAGAACACGAGACAGGCTGTTTGCACACGGCCACCGGACAGTCCCGGGCCCTCACCGCGCCCGCGACGGGGGGTCCCCCTGCCAGGGCTGCCCACCCTCGGCTCAGCCGGCCCCGGAGGCCTCTGCCCACCCGGGACGGCTCCTTACGGTCGGTCACCAAAGGCCTCCGTGCCGGAACCCGCCTTGGGCTATTCTCCCCTCTCTCCTCCCTCCGGCCCACCGGCCCTCGCCACGCCCTGCCCCGGCCCCCCAGCTCCTGGCCCGTAGAGCCCCCACGACTGACAGAGCCTGGGGAGGTGGGGAGGGAGGCACGAGGCGCATGCTCAGACGGCTCCATTCAGCCCACCCCACCCCCGCCGCGCACCTGGGAATCCCTAAACTCCACCACCACATTCTCGCTGCTCCACCGCGCCGCCATCTCCGGCCTGACCGCCGCCGCCACCCCACGGCCGCGGGCGCTGCGCTCCTCCCCTCGGCCCCGCGTGCCCAGGCTTCGGCAAGAAGAAGGACGCACCCTTCACCTCAGACCACCCCCTCTATGCCCCGCCCATCTCGCTACTCGACCAGTCATTGGTTGTTTCCTCTGCATTGGCTCCGCCCCCACCCCTCGTGGTCTAGCGTGCACGCGCCCTGCCAAACACTACCAGCCCCTCGCCTTAACCTCCCCTCCCCTCCCTGACCCAGCTAGGGCTCTTATCGCTTCCAGGTGACGTGACGTAACACCGAGAGGAAACCTCCTCGGCTCTCGGTAGCTGGAGCCCCGCCCCCGTTTTGCCTCAGGCTCTGTCGGGAATTGTAGTCCTCGGCCAACCCGAGCAGAAGTTGTGAGCGGGCCAAAAAGGATTACACGTAGGTGGGCTAGGAGCCAGCTCAGTTTCCTTCTTCCTGATCTCCTAAACCCTGTTCAAGGACTGACAAATGGACGGACAGATACAGGTACAGACAGGCACAAAAACGTATGGATGGATGGATGGGTGGACAGATGGATAGAGAGATAAAAGATAGATGTTAGAGAGAAATATGGATGGATAGACAGGCAGGCACAGGGATGAATGAATGGACAGATAGAATCAGTCTCATCCTCTGGGGCTAAATATGTATGCCCCTCCTCCAACCATTCGCATCCATGTAAATTTCTCCCTCTATGCAGAAGACATCCATTCTCCCAGAATTCTTGTTAACTACACCGCCCAAAGTCCTAAAAATCTGCCAGACTGTATCCAGAAAACACTATCAAAACGTGATGAGAAGCTCATGTTTTCAAGCCTTTGGTGGTCAGGCGCTCTCTCTCTCTCTCTCTCTCTCTCTCTCTCTCTCTCTCTCTCTCTCTCTCTCTCTCTCTCTCTCAAATATGAGTCTCTTTAGGGTTTTTAGGAATAAAGAACTTGCTATGATTGCTTCTCATGATTTATGAGAGGGAGCACATTTCAAACTGATTCTCTTAGCTTTGGATCCTTCATAAAGGGAAGGGATGGAGAATAAGCATCCTTATAGTGCCTACTATGCGCCAAGAATTGTGCTAAGCACTTTTACAAATATTTTACATATTATTGTATTTGATCCTACAACCAGTAGTATCAAAATAAGAGATTCCTGGTTCAGATGAAATCATATTTCTTGATATAAAACTGAACTCAAAATGGGTCCTAGAGCCAGAGTTCTTTACTCAGAGCTAAGCCCTGTCTCAGACAAGTCTTCCTCAACTTTCCTGCCGCCTCTTGGAGTTTTTGGATCTGAAGACAATTTTACACTAATTCTTCATCTGAAATCCTGGTTTAGGAATTACTAAGGGTCCCCAGCAAATTTGTTGACATAGCTGCAAGGTCCTCCTCAACCAAGCCAGTCAAATATTTGCCAAAGTGTCACAAGCTAGCCATGGGGCCATCTCCAGTCCTCCTGATCTATATCTTGCCACTGGACCCAGATGGCTCTAAAGGAGAAATTGAGGTTGGTGACTTTGCACAGTCCTCCCTCACTTAAATTCATTCCACTTATGACCTTCCTGATGCCAAGGTCCTCTTCGAAGGAAAAAAACAACCACCAGCTAGCCAAGCTAAAGGGTGCTATATGATATAATAGAAAGACCATTGAATTTGCAATTGGAGAAGTGGTCCCTATTGCCACCTCCACCACTAGCTAGCCTGAAGGATGCCCCTTCACTTCTCTGACATTCAGTTTCCCCATCTATACAATAAGACTTTTTTTTCTAAAAAAATTTTTCTTCCTTATAAATCTTGAGTCTCTTCAAATAGCCCTAATAGCAGGCAGAATATAACTTTAAAAAAATACATAATCAAGATACCTATTGTTTCTAACTCTGCTTTACATGGTTAATAAATGGTTAATTATCCCTTGCTCCTTATTTCTCTTTAGGTCTGTTTTAGTGAAGCAAGAAAATAGAAAGCCAGGATTAATCCCACAAGAAATAGAGGGTAGGGGAAAGGGAAGAGGAATCACTCAATGGATTTCTTTTATATTAGGATTAAAATTTGGAATTCACAGGGACTCTTGAGATCATCTAGTCTAATCCCCTCAACTGCCCAATGTTACACAGGTAATGAGTGTTGAGACGGGCTTCCTTGAATCCAGAACTCTAGTTCTTTCCGATGCACAGTGCTTCCTCTTTCTAGAATTATGTGAATTTGTCCTACTTGATGGTGGGCTCCATGAGGGTTATTTAACTATTGTTTCTCTCTCAGAACCTAGCCCAATGCTTTGCTCAAAGCAAGGACTTAATAAATGTTTGCTGTATTTGCAGATTATAGAAGGTATAATTACTCCCAAAGGTCTCTCTGATTTACCAGGATGAGAAGGATCCAAGTGTCCGGTTTGATGAAATAGAAGTATATAAACTCCAGTGTTCTCTTTTTAAAATGTTCTGAGTCAGACTCCCAGGCTGTTTCTTATTTAAGCCTTTTTCCTTGGATATTTAAAACAGAGCCTGACCTATTACAACATTATTGAGAATTCGCATTTGTAAATGGGTTCTAAAATCAATTTTTATCAGTTATCCTTTCTCCCCTCCCCCCCACCAACACACACACATACACATATACTCCTGGGATCTGGGTCAGCAGTTTGTCAATCCCATTTCACAGCCTGAGTGTGTGAGGAGAAGCCATTTACTCAAGATCAACAAGGAAGTTCAGAGGAAAAGGAAATGCCCCCAAATTCAGCTGTCACTTCTGTTTTCTTTCCCTTTGCACATAGCTCATCCACCATGTTCTCTGGTTCCCCAGCCCTTTTCCCCAAGATCTGTTTGGTCCCCAAAGGAAAACAAACCAAACCTTAATGGAGGATAGATATAAAATGCAAATAAACCAAACTTAACAACAAATACAGTGAAATGAGTCTAATATAGTAAGTTCATAAGGCCTCTGAGTTTCTCTAGATTTCAGTAGATGTCATATTACTGTGCTAAAAGTATCCCTCTCTGGATACTAATTTTAGGAACAGTTAGGGTTGTTGATAGGAGAAATTCCCAGACATAACCTTTATCCTGGTTGTTCCTTGGCCTGTTTTCTGATTTGGATTGTAACATTTTCCTTGGGGTCTAGGACTGGGTAAAGGGATACTGAGGATGGAAGGGGGTGGGGAAGCAACTTGTGGCAATTCAGAATGAAGCTTAGACTTGGCTTAACTGAAGATGACATTCTCTTTCCCCATTTCTCCCCAGAATAATGACTTTAGGGGGAAAAAAAGCTAAGGACCAGTTCTCCTTTTTTAGTTTCTTTCTTCAAATGATTGTTTATCTTGTACTTCCAACTTCTAGCTTAGTTACAGAACTGAGTTAGAAGAGATTGGAGATCATCCAAGTCAGCTTTCCATTTTAGAAATGAGGAAACTGAGGCTCAGAGTCATTTCCTGAAGATCACTCCGATGCCCTCACTGAAATTCAAACATGAACCTTAAGTGTTCTTGAATTGTAAGTATTTTGAGGAAATTTATACCAGGGAGATAGATATGTGACCCTTCTAGGCCTAGAGATTTTAAAAATATGTGAGAGGAAGAGATGAATGAAGAAAAAGGGGCTTAAGGATTCATAGACTTTTGAGCTGTAAGGGACACAAGTGGTGACGCAATTAGCTTAGGTCAAGAACCAAAGCTAGAACACAAATCTATCAAGTAATAAGCATTTTTAATATATTTTATTTTTCCCCAATTATCTGGGGTGGGGGTGGGGTTATAGTTAATATAATTTTGTACTTTTTCCAAGTTATGTGTTAAAACAATTTCCAACTTTTTTTTAAAGTTTTGAGTTCTGAATTCTTTCCTTCTTACTCCTGGGGATGCAGAATGTCTGGAAGTAGAGAGAGTACCTGACTTCAAAGACCTGAGTTCAAATCCAGCCACAGATACTTATTAGCTGTGTGACCCTGGGCAAGTTACTTAGTCCCTGAATTTGTTTTCTCATGTTATAAACATGCTCAACCTAGAAATAAACAATACTTATTTGAGAGCCAGGAAAGTTTTCATTATTTTTATTTTACATTCATTCTCTCCTGAAAAAAATGGGTAGTTTCTTCAAAAGACTACAGAGAATCAGACAAATGCAAGCCCTTTTATGCTGCTTCCATCAAAATTTCCTGCCTTGTTCCTCCCTTCAGAACTGGGATTGGTCCCAGCTCTTCTGGGTTACCATCTTTCTGACCTGCCCACTATACATATGTAGTCCTTAGTGTGTTCCCTCTGCCCAGTATGAGCTTCACACATCCCATGATCAGATAATGAGGCTTTAATTCTATGCATTTCTATGGGGTGTGTCAGTTACTACATATGAGGCTAGTTAAGCATGAGTATTAGTAAAGAATTGGTGACCATCCTTGAACCCTAGCCAGCTTAAGCCAGTTTTACCCAGGCCCCTTCCAAGGATAAACTTACAGATTTCTTCCAGCCATACGATGGGATAGGGTGCTCTACCCTTCCTCCCTTATCCTGATTTATACCTTCCTGCACATCCTATGCAACATCCACTTGTTGCTATAGAATTTGTGGAAACCAAACTCCTAGCATTTCTCACACTCATCAGTAAAATGAGAGTAATAATGGCAAAGTTGCCGTGAGGATCAAATGAGATAATATAAAGTGTTTTGCAAATCTCAAAGTGCTATTATTACTGAGGGATAAACTGTAGAGAATCAAAATAAAATGCAGTCCATGCCTTTGAGGAGCCTATATTTTATGAAGGAGGCAACATGTAGATATAGAAATATATACTGAATACAATGGGCAGCTAGGTGGCAGTGAATAGAGCACTGGGCCTGTATTCAAATCCATCCTTAAACACTAGCTTTTTGACCCTGGACAAGTCACTTTACCCTCTTTGCCTCAGTTACCTCAACTGTAAAATGAACTAAAGAAGGAAATAGCAAATCACTCCAGTATCTCCGACAAGAAAACCCTAAATGGAGTTACAAAGAGTCGGACGTGACTGAACAGCAACAAATTGAATGCATACAAAATTTATGCAAGGTCTTTTTGGGAGGAAGGGCACCAGCAACTTGAGTGTGATTTGGGTAATTTTCATGTAGCAGGACTACCTAAGTCAAGGGCCTTTCAGACCTACCTCACTTGATTTTAGAATGCAGTCTTTGATGGAAAAGCAGAAAAACATCCCAAAGAAGGAGGGGAAAGCACGTTAGATCATTTTGACTTTCCATCCCAAACTGCCTAACCTGAAAAGGAGGAAGAGGAGGGCAGGGGGCTAATGGGAGGGAAGAGGGACCACACAGAAAATACTAAGCATCCCCACCAGGAGGAGCTGTGAGGGCAGATTTTAGCAGGAGGGGTGTTTATCAAAGACCTTTCTGCATCAGAGTTGAAACAAGAGGAAGGTGAGGAGCCTGAAAATTCCCAGTGGATTTTGGAAACTCATTTCTCCACCTCCCCCTCCTTCCCCTAGCTCTTGCTACGAGACCGTTATGGCTCCTTATCTTCCTTAGTACAGTCGGCTTCCAGAGACCCTGACTGATCTTCAGTCATTTTTAGTCTCTGGGGAACAGTCTAACGTTCCATTGTACCTTGTATTTATTTGTGTATTGTATACAGTATACAAACATAGATGCATGTATATATACATTGTATTTACATGTGTATGTATACACTGTATTTTCACTGTATATACACTGTATCTACATATATACACTGTACATATGTGAACTAATATAAAGAATACACTGCATATATAAAATATGTGGCATAAATACAAAGTTAATGAATACAGCCGTGTATATGTGTGCACATAAGTATATATAACTAATACACACAACAGAGTTATTACATATTTATAGAGATTGTATGCGTGCATATACCACATGGTCAACTTGGAGCGTATACTGCATGCTTTTATATATCCTCTCACCCATTAGAATGGCTCACTGCAAGAAGGGATTATTTCACGTTCTTTGTACTTGCATCAGCGCACACAGAGAAGGGGCTTAATACATACTTGTTGGTTGATGGATCGTTGATATGGGTTGAAACTGATAAAGGAGTGCTCCCTCTTCCCTCTTCCATTACTTAGGGAAGATGCCTGGTGGTCCCCTTTGGGATGAGACCTGAGTTTGGTTTTGGGGGATTTTTTTTGATCCTTGCCCTGAAGGGTGAAAAGTGGTATGTCTGTATGATTTCACTATACACAGATCATGCGGAGGAAACCCTAGCCAGTGTCTGGGTGTCCTCGGCCCCTTGCGGCCCAGATCCGGGCAGTGAAGACTTCCGTAACCGCCCCCTCATCCCACCTTCTCCCTCGCCAGGTGGGGTGAGGGTACGACGCTCAGCGCAGGAGCTGTGGTTTGGGGGGGGTCGGAGGTCAGGGCCCGGCCGCGGCGGCAGCGGCGAAGGGGTTAAGCGTGGTGGGCGGGGCGGGGCGGGGCGGGGCCGGGAGGAGGAGGCGGGCCGCCGGGGCCGCGCCTGCGCTCTGCCGCCCTCTATTGTCTCCACAGCAGTGAGGAGCAGCAGGAGAGCGAGAGGAGCCCAGACCCCGGGAGCCGGAGCCGGAGCCGCCGGCTGAGCCGGAGCGCCCCCCGCAGCTGCCGACGCCCTGACAAAGAACGAGCCGCCCGCCCCGCCCGGAGCCGGAGCCCGAGCCGACGGGGCGCTCCCGCCCCAGCCGCCCGCCCGCCAGTCCGCCCCGGGCTCCGTCCATGGCCGCGGCGCCCCCGCGGCGGCGGCGGCGGCAGCAGCAGCAGCAACAGCAGCGGCGGCGGCGGCCCTGAGCAGGAGCCGGAGCTGCCGGGCCCCGCTTCTGGCCGCCGCCCCCGGTCTTCCGGAGCTCGGGGCGGGCGGGCGCGGGGCTGGACTGCGCCTGGCCCCGGGGCCCGGGCGACATGCGCTCGCCTCGCCGCGGCTTTAATCCTTAGTTTCTAGTCCCCGCCTCCTCCCGGGCACCCCCAGCTCGGCCCCGGCCTCCCTTTAAGCGCCCAGGACCCGCTCCGGCCGCGGGGAGGTGGGGGAGGGGGCGCTCTCTCTTTCTCGGGGGAGCGAGCCCCCCTGCAGCCTGTGGCTCGGCCGGGGATGGGGGGCAAGCAGAGCACGGCGGGCCGCTCCCGGGGCCCCTTCCCGGGCGTCTCCACGGATGACAGCGCCGTGCCCCCGCCGGGGGGGGCCCCCCACTTCGGGCACTACCGGGCCGGCGGCGGGGCCATGGGGCTGCGTAGCCGCTCCGTCAGCTCGGTGGCCGGCATGGGCATGGACCCCACCACTGCCGGAGGGGTGCCCTTCGGCCTCTACAGCGCGGCTGCCGCGCGGGGGGCCGGCGATGCCGAGAGGGCGCCGGGCGGCGGAGGCTCCGGGGCCGACTCCACGTATGCCCACGGCAATGGTTACCAGGAGACAGGTGGTAGTCACCATAGAGACGGGATGCTGTACCTGGGCTCCCGAGCATCGCTGGCAGATGCGCTCCCTCTGCACATCGCACCCAGGTGGTTCAGCTCTCACAGCGGTGAGTTACCCCGGGGCCCGGAGGCCTCCCGTTATGGCGATGGGGTGTGTGTGTGTCTGTCTGTCTGTGTGCCTGTGTACACAGGAGCCGGGCCAGTCTGCTCACCTGCGTGAAACTGGCAGCTTCAAGGGAGCACCATGCTTGGTGGACAGATCTTCCTAGGACAGGATTTGGGAACTGCCTGATTCTGAGTCCACTGTTTAGAGGCTAATGGAAATAGGAGGTAAACCTTGGACCAAAGGATTTTTGGTTTGGTTAAAGTGCAGATATAAAAAAGCCCCTGGGAGTTGAGCTATATATGTATAACCTGTTCACTTGTTGGATAGGCCTTCAACCCCAGTTTCTTCTTCTTGGTGTTAAAAATCCTTAGAGGAGAAGAGGTCTTCCCTTGTTTCCAGTAGGTCACCTTTAGTGGCTTCTTTCTGTCACTGCAGCATTAGTTGGGCCTGTCTACTATAGTCAGAAAGATGAGCCCAATTTGGTCTAGAAACAGTCTCCTAGAATAGCACCGTGTGTGTTGGGCAGGTGCATTTTAAATGGGGGCATTCTGTCCATCCATTTTGACACCCTGCTGAAAGCCTTGGGCTCAGTTCAGTTTCCTTTAGTATTTACTTAAAATGGATATGTGTCCCTTAGCATAGACAGGTGTAAACTGTACTTCAAGCCAGTAGGTTCTCCAACCAAAAAATCTTTTAGAACAGGGGTTCTTAAGCTTGGGGTTCACACACGTGTCCCTGAGGGATAGATTGGGGGAAGGCATTGTCTGGGAACTTGAATGGGAAAAATGCATCTTTATTTCATTATAATTGGTTTTCCTTCTAATTCTATGTATTTTATGCATTTAAAAACTTTATTCTGTGAAGGGATCCATAGGTTTACTGAACTGCCAAAGAGGTCCATGCCATTAAAAAAAGGTTAACCCCCTTCCTAGAGGATCTACAGAGTCTCTGTTTTCTTCACTTATGCTGCAGGAGGTTTGCTTGAGTCTTTTTCCCCTGTCCATAGATGAGTACTAACTGTGATTATTAGGAACCTACATTCTTTTGTGTTGGGGAAAAACTGTTAGATAATATTATATTGTACACATATGCATATAATGGAATGGGGAGGTGGGAATAAAAAAGGTGGGACTTTGAAAAGAGACTCTATAAACTAATTTTGCCAACATGATGAAAGGTCAGTAAGAGCTAGAAGTGGGGTTGCCAGCTGGCAGACTAACAAAGTCCTGGCTGGACTATAGGGAAAGAACAGGTCAGCCTCCTTACTCAGGATGAAACAGGAGGGCTTCTTGAGTGACTGTGGGGACCACCACTTGCTGGAGTATAGCTAATAAGTCTCACTTGAATTGAACTTCAATGGGGAGTTGAGTGAATTTGTAGATTATCTTGCACTCACTCTTTCTTTATCCCTGTCTTTCATGGAATTTTTCTCCCCTGGTTTTCCACTGTGGCTATTGTGAAATGAGGCCGACCTTTTTTCCTGAGAAAAGTATGGATTTCCTTTTACTGTTCTTCCGCTCTGGAGTTTGAAAAGAAAACCTAGGAATTCCAGTTAATTATACCGGGGAAGTAGTGACTGAAGTTGGGAAACAATTGAAATTATTTGCTGAACTCTGTTAACATTTTCTTGTCCCTAAATGTATTTCTGGGCCTCGTTGGAGAGAATATGAGCTGCATTATGTACCCTTGAGTGAGATGCTTAACATGAGAATCGGTGATATGTACCCTGAGTAGAATAAGCATCTCGAAGTGACCAGCAATTCTATATAAGTATCTGTGGTCTATGTATATGATCTAATGTTTTAATCTTTTTGAGAGGTTTAAAACATATTTTGGAGGGGATCTTTCTCTAGGGCCAGATGGATTCTCTTCCCCACCCCTTCCTAGCCTCCCAAAGAGTCCCTTTTTCACTAAAAAGAAATGTTTGTCTATATCCAGATATACTTATCTATCCTTCTTTGTTATAGTCCAGCTACCTTGTGTTGCTATTAAGTTCCCTGCTGGAGATGAGAACCTACAGTACGATGCCAAACTAGCAGACTCTCTGTGAAACCTTAGAGATTGAAAAAAGCTTTGACAATTGGAAGGTGTGACTTTTTCATTTAGTTATGGAGAGAACTCAGGGAGAGTAATAGGGAGAGTCATTGGACCATGGGGATAACAGTGGAGAATCACAGCATATCAGTCCTCTGTAGACTGATTTCTTTTGTTACATTAATTTTTCCAATAAAATCCCTTTGAAATGAACTTCTTGAACCTTTTTTTCTTTAAAAAGGCATTGTGTTTGTTTATTTATTTACTTCTTTAGAGATTAGGTTTCACCTCCTGGCACAGAGGAACAAGGATTTAGTGTGATATACCTCTCTTGTAAGAAGAGACGTGCCTGTACCCTTTGGAATGAGGCCTGAGCTTTCTTTTTAACCCTTGCCCTAGAAAAGTATAAAGGGCATGTATAACTTTGGAATTCATAGAAGACTAGAGGATGCTGCAACCCCTTAGTTATTGAAGAATAAACCAATTAGAATTCTACATGAACACAAATTTGCCAGCGTGCATCCATTGAAGTAGACTCAGTTATGGGAAGTTCTTTGAGGGGTACTAAAAGAATATGATACAGTAGTATAATAAGTAAAGTGTCATTTTTTCTTAGGAACTTTCATGGCAGAGCTGGCCTCTTAATCAGTAGACTCTGCTTTCATAGGAGTTAGAACTCGGAAGGACCTTTATAGACCATGATTTCCTGAACGGTTGGTTCAGAGACTAGCTATTCAGAAAGTGCTACTCAGTAATAATCCCATGAGTTGCAGACACTGCTTCACTATTAACCTTTTATTCCTGACTAATACTTGATGCTGTTGAGCTGGAGGCCTTGATTCTTGTGAGCCAGCACTATTTTTCTAAGAAAAACATGCGGATGTAGATATGAGGAAAAGGCAGAACTCACCTGGGTCCTAACGTGTTGGCTGCATTTTCCACATGCCATTGTAGAATGACTAGTCAATGAATGTTGTTGTTCAAACATCGTTGTCATATCTCTTGTGCACACGTACATACCGGGAAAATCCAAGCTATCCTCTCCTGTCGCCAAGCCTTGAGTCACCCACTTTAAGATTATGACAAGTCACCTTAAACTGCTAGAAGGCTAGCCTACAGATTTTATTTTCGAATTTATTTGATTGGAGAGAGCTCCTTAACTTACTAATTGAGAATCAAAAAGGTTTCATGTGTGCCTCACCAGAGGTGAAGAGATAATAACTTTTCAGATAGATTTTTAATATTAATAATAGCTAGCCATGGGGTGGCTAGGTGGCGCAGTGAATAGAGCACTGGCCCTGAAGTCAGGAGGACCTGAGTTCAAATCCGGCCTCAGTCACTTAACCCCCAAAAAACTAGCCGTGTGACCTTGGGCAAGTCACTTAACCCCAATTGCCCTACCTTCCCCCTCCAAAAAGCAAAAATAATAATAATAATAGCTAGCCTTTATATAGTGCTTTAAAATTTACAAAGTACTTTACAAATATTGTCCCATTTGATCTTCACAATTACCCTGCAAGGCAGGTACTGTTATCTCCATTTTATAGTTTTGGAAACTGAGGCAGAGGGTGACACAGCTAGTAAATATCTGAGATTGGATATAAATTCAGATTTTCCTTATTCCAAGCCCAGTGCTCTATCCATCATGTCATCTACCTGCTCCCAGGTCTCAGAAGAAATGAACGCCTTTGACCAGAAAAATTTTCATAAACTCCTTGAGGGGAAAGGGACAGAAACTGGACTTGCAGTTTAATTATTATGGGGTATTTACCTAGTGAGGAAACTTTATCAATGCAGGTCTGCAACTTCTCTATACCTTGGAATCTTTAGAGAATTGCCTAAAACCCTGGGAGTAAGTTGCCCAGCCAGTGTCACACTGGCAGGGTGTATCCAAGGCAGGACTTGGACCCAGGACCTCTGGGCTCCAAGGACAGTGTTCCACTGTGCTATGCTGCTTCTACAATTTATGGTTCATCAGAGGATAAAATGGATAGGGAGAAGGTGCCATGGTGGCAGATTTTGGTACTCAATTTAAAAATTCCTGTTCCTCACAGATGAAGAGTTAATTTCCTGAAGTAGAAGAGACTATTCCCCATTAGAGTCAGAAAGGCGTTGCAGGAAATAAGGATTTATGTTAGCCAGACTATTAATGGGTTTGTTTTTGTGAAGTGTATACATTTTCAGATTAAACAAAGACTAGTCAGAAATACGGTATGACTAATATTCTGGGCCAGGCCACTGTTTTAACTGAAGAGCTTTATAATTATAATTTACTTAGGAAAAATGAACAAGCTTTGTATTAGAGAGAGGGAAGAAATAAGCATTTCTATCGTGCTTACTATGTGCCAGGTGCTTTACAAATATGTGATCCTCACAGTAAGTCTGCAGGGTAGGTGCTGTTGTTATCCCCATTATACAGATAAGGAAACTGGGGCAGACAGAAATTAAGTGACTTGATCAGGATTATACAGATAGGAAGTGTCTGAGGTTAAATTCAGATCTTCCTGGCTCCAGGTCCTCTGTGCCATGCAGCTGCCTTCTGTGTATTATTTAAGGAAGTTATATTAGAAATTGAAATTTTAGTGAATTAAATTGTGAAGCTACATCTGAGTTGGAATGTTTCCATATTGGAAATAACCCCTCTCCCTGCGTTCTTTAATCTGGTTTCTGGTAGTGACCCTTCATGAAATCTTTCTCCTGATACAAGACATTATGGGCAGATGATAAAAAACCCTGGACTTAGAAGGAGAGATGTGGGTTTGAATCCCACCTTTGTGTGATCATGAGGAAGTCGTCAGTTAGCATTGCATAAGCCACAGCATTCTCATCTGTTTTATGAAATGAGGATAATAGCAGTTGAAGCCTTGGATGTAAAACCTTAGATTATTCCTGCCAACACTTGAGATTTTATTGATGGGTTATTGGCCTTGTATTCTTGATGCCTTGAAGAAAGACTATAAAATGGGTAAGACAGTCTTCGGGTACCTCAGTAGAAGCAGAGCTTTTGAGTTCCTCCTGAAAAACTTTGCCATTGACTTGACTGGAGGCTCTCAGTTATAAGGAGTTCTCTGGAGGACCTGTAATGGGGGAGGGAAGGAGTAGCTTTCTGAAGGGTAAAGGTCATGAAAAGCTGGCCTCTACTTGGCATCAGAAGAGCTGGGCTTGAGACCTGTCTCTTCTGCCTTTTGAGCTCTGGCATCTCTAGAGAATGGGTATGCTTGCATTCCCAACCTCACAGGGCAGTTGTGAAAAATGATGGAACACTTTAAAAGCACCACATAAAGCTCAGCTGTTGTCAGTAACAGAGATAGGCCCAGGATGGCTAGAGTAGCCATTTCAGGGGGAAAAAATAGATTCCCCATCCTCACACAGCAGCTTCTCCTACATAGGAGGCTAATTCTTGGATCCCAAAATTTAGGTTCCTGGCCATGAGCAGAACTCGGGATCTTGTCTGGATAAAATGGTCAGAGGGAGATGGGGTTTCTGGGGTTTCAGGTAGGAATGAATGATCCAAATACTAACTCAGAATTATATTAGTTAAAAATGTTCCCTCCAAAGTGCACATTTTCCTGTCTTTCTGAATTAAACAAGAAACTGAGGCCAGTTCATTTCTAGGCTGACAAGCCTTAAGACCTCACCAAAGTTGAATTGTCGACTGTGGCCTCAAACTAAGTAAGATCTGGATTCATTGAATCTCCATAAATAGATCTGCAGTTAGATGGGAACCTTGACAGCTTGTCCCTGACCTTAGCCCAGCTAAGGTAGTGGTAGATAGGACTTCAACAGGCCAGGCTGAGGACTTTCCAGGGTTCTACTAATAGATCAGGAGAAAATCTGGAAGTTTTTGCAACTTAGTGGTTTTTCTAACTCTTGAAGAGGAAGCACCAGATACTTTTGTAGGTTCATTTTGTGGCATTATTTTTAAAAGTCTTATTTAATGGTCAGACATTACCCATGTGGGGTCCAACTTAATACTTGTTACCAAAGAGTGTTGCTTGTTTTGGGTTGTTTTTATTTTGAAAGGAAGGAAACAGACCAGTTTTCTCATAAAGCCAGCCCTAGACTAATATGTACCCTGGGAATTGATGTCACTGAACAGAAGGTAACAATGGAAATATCCCCTTTGCTTCTGTACTTATCTCCCTCCTGATCTGTCTTATGAGTCACAGCAGCCTCTTTGGCTGCCAGGGCTGCAGAAGGGCTTGCCATGTTATATCCTGCCTCATGTATCCTCAGCTATGTAGCTAGACAAGCCTAGATCCCAGATAGCTCTTAACTTTGAGGCAGAATACATATCTTTTTTTTTTTTTCAGATTTGAACTAGCAATTGGAATAAGTTGGCTTTTTGTTGTTTTGTGTGGGTGGTTTTTTTTTGGAGGCCTCTTGAAAGAACATGTCTATAAGGGAAGGTGATTATCTCAATGTTGTTCCTTCCCAACTCCCAAAAGTCAATCTGAGTATTGTGATTTGTTGCTGAACAAAGTGATTTCTTTACAGATTACCTCTGACTTGGGCAAACTTTGAAGTCACTTGTCCACCTCCTTACTTTACCATTTTGGAGAGCTTGGTTAGAAAACACTTAGTTCCAGTTGGTGGGACATTCCACCTTTTGCCTTCTTAGGGTTTGTGGTTGTTGTTCATTTTCTCTCTTTGTACCTTTGATTCTTCTCTGAAAGTTATGGTTAAGTTTGTTAGTGACCTAGGTCCCTGTGGTTTGGGTATTACATTTAAAAGGTCTTTCTAGAGGCTGTTTGTATTTGTTCTCGTGCTATTGTCCCTAACCCTTTCTCAGATGAAAGAGTTACTCCAGGGCAGGTGGTTTAATTTCTGTGGTTCTCCAAGTAGATCAGGAATACTGGAGTTGCCCTATGACTAAATAGATAGTAAGTGTAATTGGCTTCAGCCCCTGTCAGCTGCATGCTGGATCCCTCCTTTTCCTGACAAGATAACCCAGAAGCCCACTGCACTCCGAGCCTTCTTGATGGGGGACCAATCTCCCTGTCCCTTTCCAAGGCACTGGGAGACATTCAGATTCACCTTGCTGCTTTCCTACCAGAACCTAAGCTTTTTTTCCACCTGCCATGACCTGAACCTTTATGGATGGTCTTCTCCAGTCGGATGTGTTTGAAGACTGTCTCTTTTGTCTCTTTTATCCTCAGCTCTCAGCACAGTACACGGCACATGTAAGTGTTGCTCTTTTGTGCTATTCCTTAATTAGCGCTACTTAAAGCTCTTCTTAACTGTGCGTCATCGATTTCTTATGGTGTCCTCTCTGTTTTAGTAAGTACTCCTGAAGTCCCAAAGAGATGAGAACAGAAACCAAGTTCTTTGTCTTCAGCCAGCCCAAAATTGTATCTGTCATCATGACCAACTGCCTCCCTGATTCTTGGGTGACCTTCCCCATTTGTTCCTATATCAAATAACCTGTGTCTCCTTGGGTATATGTAAAACCTCCCAAGCATTTCTTTAGGACAAGATAGAAAATATATATATATATTCACTCCAGCAATCAAGCATATATTTAGAGACCCTGAATCACAGAATCAGAAGGGACTTCCAAGGCCATTTAGTCCAACTCACACCTCAACAATTATAATGCCCTCTAAAATGGACCCAACAAGATCCAGCCTTTACTTAGCGAGCGAGAACCCATGACTTGCTGGGGCAATCCCCCCCATTTTTTAGTAACTCTTATTGTTGGGAAATTTTCCCTTACATTAAGCTTCAATTTCCTTTTTGAAACTTCTACCCTTTGCTTGCTGTTCTGTTCTTTGAGACCAACTAGAGCAAGCGTTCCACATGACAGCCCTTCCAACACTTGACAGCTATCATGTGTCTCCTTAGTCTTCTGTTTTCCGTGCTAAACATCATCAGTTTCTTCAGCCTCTCCTTATGAGCCCAAGGACTTCCCTGGTCCATGCTGGTTGCCTTCCTTTGGGTGCCTCCAACTCCAACCTCCTAAGATGTGGTACTCGGAACTGAGTGCAGGGACCCAAGTACAGCCTGGCCAGAGCAGCCAAGAGGGAGGCTGTACTCCTTTCATCCTGATTCTGCACCTTCGTAAGGTCACCTAGGAGGCACTTAGCTTTGGAGCTGCCAAAGTACAGTTGACTTGAATGGAGCTTGTAATCACTAAACTTCTTCAGATAAAATGCTGTCTAGCTACACCTCCCCCAGCTTGTAGTTTTGGAGTTGATTTTTGGAACCCACAAATAAATCTTTAGAGAACATTTATGGGACCAGTGTTCCATAGTCACTCAGTAAACATTTATTAAGTTCCTGTTACGTGCCAAGGCCTGTGCTAAATGCCTGGGATATAAATATAAAAAAGAAACACAATCAACACCTCCCACCCTGAGAGCTTATATTCTAATGGGGAAAGACAATACACAGAAAGAAGCTGAAAGGGTACAGGGCGGGGCAGTGGGGAAGATATTGTCATTGGGGGAGTGAGGGTGGCATAATAGACAAGTCCAGAGGAGTGGATCAGGCTTGAAGATGAAGAGGTGGCTGGCCTGGGGAACCCTCCTCAACTGGAGGTTTTGGGGAAGAGCTTTTTACTCTTCCCTCCAATCAGGGGCCCCAATGGCATAGACTCCTGTTGAGGTGTGATACCAAGACTGTTATGATCTTGCCCAATCACGAGGGTCCTGAAGATACAATGAGATGTCCAAAAGAGTGCAGCTGGGTGGGAAATGAAGAAGTTGGAGTGGTGAAATTGCCATGTAACACAACTAGATTTGCCAACTGACCCTGGGTTCAAATTCCAACTCTGTCACCACCTGTGTAACCCTTGACCAGTCATTTAAACCTCTCTGGGTCTGTTTCCTCATCTGAAAAATGAAGGGGTTGGACTGATGCCCCTTTGAGCACTAAATCTTTGATCTTATGAGTTCTAGTTGGCTTCCTTTTTTTCTTTAGCAGATCTCATGGTTGTAGGCCCACAACTTAAGGGGTCTACTTCACCCATAGGAAAATAGAATTGCTAGATTTGAAATTGGAAGGGACTTTAAAAGTCATATAAAAATTTTACTTTTTGTAGAGGAGGAAACTGAGGCCCAAATAAGGTATTATGACTTGCCCTACAGGGTCACATACATGTAGTGTGGCTTATTTTTATTAAGTTATCAGCATCATAAATTAATTAGCACATTAATATTATGCTTTGTCTTCTGGAGATTTGGGTTTAGTGAGAAAAGTTTTGGGGTTGGCTGAAACTTGACAAAGTCAAACAGCTCTGAGCAGTTGTCAGCTGTCTTTTCCCTAGCCTTTCTCTGACTTAAAGTTGGGATGCTAAGCCCTGGTAGCTGTACATACGAAAGGGAAACTGAAAAAGCATGAGGATGGGCAAGGTGAAGAACAAATATGGCCTTCAGCTTCAGATAGAAAAGTGAAAGGTCATAGACTCCCAGTTCTTTGTCCTATAGAAACCCTAGAAAATAGCTGCAGGTTAGATTAATGGTAAAACCAAAAGAGGGGAGGCTAGGTGGCACAAAGAATAGAACACAGGCCCTGGAATCAGGAGGTCCTTCGTTCAAATACAGCCTCAGGTACTTAACACTTAACTAGCTTGGGCGAGTCACTTAACCCCAATTGCCCTGCCTTCCCCCCTCCAAAAAAAAGAAAACCAAAAGATTAGAAACAAGTACCACCACCCAGTTGAGAGCAGTCCAGAGGTCTCACCAGGCAAGTCAGCTCTTAGCACAGATCTAATACAGGTAAACAGCTGGTGGCAGAGGGAGAAGTCATGCTGGACTCTACAGTGTGGACTCCTATGAATGAATGGACCTGGAGTCAGGCAGCCTACACTCAGAGCAAGCCGTCTGTAGCTCCAATAACGAGGGACCTGAAGCCAGATCCCAACTATGCTTTTTCAGAGCAGAACAGAAGCAGGTACATACAGAAATCATCTCCATAGATCCCTGAGCAGGAAGACAGAGCCTGGATGTACACTTGAAGGGAGTCAATGCAGGAGACAGAGCCAATTCAGTGCCTCAATACCAGTATCAAGAAGAAAGCAGGAAACTAATTTGACCTCCAGAATCCTGGAACCTGGAAGGGACACAGGAGACAGAATCAGCTTTTAATTAGGGATTGTGCAAGACATAGAAGAATCTACCCAAGGCCAGTGCTTGCAATGGACCAGAAAGAGACTAGGGCCCGACACCAGCCACCATATTGAGATTGGCAATTGTAACCTTTATTCAGATTACAGAGGGAACAGGACTAAATAAGGCCTACCCAAAACAAAAAAAGAGGGAATTCTCCTAAACAAAAACACAGTCCAGTAACTGACTCTGAAAATAAGAGTAGATGGGGGAAAATACACAATGAAAAACTATTTTGAATTAACATGAAATACACAAGGTAAACCCAGAAAAGAGTAACCTCACAACAGTTATAAACCTGATAAAAAGGAATAAACTAATGTAGAAAGGAGGAAGAAAGGGATGGAATTTCTATTTCTTACAGTTGAGGTGCATGAGGAATATTCAAGCATGGAAGAAGGGATGAACAGAGCAAGCATTGGTGAACCTCACTCTTATCAGAAATAGATGAAGAAAGGTTAGCCATATATCAACATCAGCATGAAAAGATAATCAGACTCAGCAGGGAAGCAAACAGGGATAGTGTGTGTGTGTATGTGTCTGTGTGTGTATCTGTGTTAAGAGGGAGTGTAATTATGGGGGAGGGAATAGCTATAAACACTCTGTGGTGCTCAAGGGGAGGTTAAAGTAGAAAAAGAGGAAAGCAAAGAGCTAGAATTTAAGGAAGTGAGCACCATCGCTTCGGAAGCGGCTATACAAATTGTGGTATAGGAATAAAATGTTGTTATGCCAGCTAGAATAAATGACAGATGATTTCAGAGACTCTTAGGTAGTATGAGCTGATGCAGAGTGAAGTGAGCAAAACCAAGAGAACCTTTTATACAAGGAAAACATTGTAAAGAAAACAACTTCAAAAGACTTGAGAGTACCCCCCCAAAAAGAAAGAAAAATAAAAGATGGCTATTGAAGCATTTTTTTAACGCACTGAAGGGAACAGAAAGAAGCATAATTAAGCAGAACAGTTTTGAAAGTGTAAAATTAATACTTTTTAAAAGCAGAACTATGAAATGGAGAATTCATAGTTTTGTATACTTTTGTGTGTGTGTATATATATGTACATATATATGTATCTTCCTTTTGTGTGTTTTCTGTGTATATGAAAATGGTTTTTTTTTAGTTTTAGGTTTAGAATAAAAAATAGAATTAAAAAAACCCCTAGAAGATAGCACACCTTATCCAAGTAGTTGTCTCTCTTAAAAAATAGAAAGGGCCAAAGAGTGAACCCATGAGACAAGAAATATCAGAACAAAGTCACAAGATTGAAAGTATCAACTATGAAAAACAAGTGACCTAGAAAACAGGTCTAGGAGAGATAATTTAAGCATCATCAGACTCCTTGAAAACTATGACCAAAGGAAAAACTGGACAGCACATTTCAAGAGATCCCCAAAGAAAACAGTCCAACTTTATTAGAACCAGAGGGCAAGATGAAGAAAAAAATCCATCAGTTAACTCTTGAAAGGAAGAATGTGCTCAGATACTCTACTTGGTCAGTCTTTATGTCAGCAGAAAGTATATAAGACTGACTTCAAAAAGTCATGTCCTTTCAAAATGCTCTAGCTTTCTGTTTTCCACTTTTGTGAAAGGATTGTATAATATCCATTCTCATTTCAACCTGTGGAAGAGATCGCAAAAGTTTTCCAATACATTTGTCATGTATAAAAATGCTATTAAAAAGCTTTCTGGCATAGTACTCAAGGATTCATTGCTTTGTGGTCCCTGTTTCCCTGAATTAAGACCCTGAAGTAGGCAAACTGCTCTCAGTTTGATTGGAGTCAATCAAGCCTCTTCTTCCTGTCATGTTCTACAATATTTTGGAAATATTCAGTAGCTCTTGCCGTATGTACTCATTGCTGTGTGTACTCATTGGTCCAATATGCACTCAAAATTAAAACATTTTTATTTTCCTTTCAAACTTGCCTGGATAAAGGTGTTGAAACATAATTCTGTGGATACCCTGAAGAAATTTTTAAAAGGGGAAAAAATCTTGACTGCTTACCAGAATTTGGGATTTTGTCCCAAGTTAAAAGTAATGGGTCAGTAAGTAGCTTATATTTGGGAACAGTTTTTTTGCAGCATTGTGTACAGGGACAAGGAAGGAAATCTGACTTTCCAGGGCACAAAAATGTTTCCGGTGTTATAATCTGAGTCTCCCATGTATTCTAACAGCAAACTTTTCTTAGTGCCTGTGGTAACTAATTGCTTTAGAGCCTCTGATGGGTTGAGATGGTGAGAAGTGAGTAGAACTGGTTGTTGTATTTTCTTTTAGCGTCCTTTACAAGGGGTGTTTCCTGTTAATGCTTCTAGTACTTTCAATCTTTAAAACTTCAAAATAGTCCTTGTTTTTTCCTTTATAGTACACTGGAATGGCACTTACCCGTCCATTTGGGGCTAGAGGGAAGAATAAGGCCAGAAAGTCAAATACCTATTTCATCATTATCCTAGGAGTAATTTTTACAACTAGCATACAACACTTTTTTTATTTTTAATTTGACCTGACCTTTTGTTCCATGGCCTCACTTTTATGTTCCTTTGCCCTAGAATAATGTTTTAATGAATTAATTGCTTCCCTGAGTTCTGTAGTGACACCACAGGCCCCAGTGGTGGTTATCCTTGCTGTTCATCGAGCACAATCCCATTTGCTCTCTTGCTGGTTGAATTCAGGACTTGGTGTCAGCATAGAAAGCCCCAGAGTTCTAGCATGACACAGCATTTGGTTATGCTCCGCTGCTCTCTATGTCTCCATCACCAGAGAAGGCTCTTCCCTCCACCCCCAATCTCATGCTCAGATTCCACCCTTAACAACAAAACATTCCCTTGGTGATGTTGCTTCTTCAAGAAGGAGAGTCTGATTTTGCACTTGCCTTGTATAGCAGACAAATGGATTTTTCTGTAGAGGTATCCAAAAGTTTTCCATAGTTAATTCAACCTTAAAGTTTATTTCTCTGCCCATTTCCCAAAGTGCTTATAGTTCTACTTCAGAGGTGGGTTCTCATAATTTAGTTATCCAAGTTCTTAGAAGACTTAATTCATACTACTTTATTTGGGGGAGGAGGAGGGGGAATGGTGGTGTGAAGAACCAAGTGCAGTTAATTAAAATCCTTGAACTTGTCAGATATTTGTGCCAAATGTGTCCATTGTTGTATAGCTACCAAATAGACATATTTGAAGACAGAAATAATTCTTTTAGCTATAATGCTTGCAGTTTGTATGAAAAAAAATTTTCCTCTAAACTCATTACAGCTTGTTCCTCTCTTAGCATTTATCACATATATTAATTTGTATATACTTACTTCCCTTATCAACTAGAAAGTTCCTAGAGGGTAGGGGACTCTGTCTTAGAAACTGTAACCTAACAGCTTACAAATAGTTGCATAATATAAATATTTATTGTATTGAATGACAGCATTACTATAAAATACCTTTTGTCTAAGAGTTTAACGTACTTTTAAGAAAAAAAGTTGATTCATCTATGACATAGGCAATAGAAATTTCAATATATCCATTTTGTAAATAGAGCACTTGAGTAGTACACAGGCAGCACATAGCCAGTGAACCCAAGTAAGAACTTATCCCCTGTTTTAATAAACTAATCTCAAAGTGTTGGTATTTGAGTGAAATGGGTTTTTTGTTTTGCTTCTGTGCCTTAAGGGCAAATTGATTTCCCTGGCTTGAAATTCCCAGTGTGTTTAGGCTAGGGTGGGAGAATATATGTCTTGGGGGTCTTGATTTCCTCAAAGCTTTGGTAGAAATTACATTTGTAACACAAGGGATTTGGAAATAATTTTGGAGCTCTCTTGATAAATCGAGAATTAGAAAGTGGCCAGAGCTTGGTGGATTAGTTCATGATAGGGCCTTCATTTGTAAAGAGAGAGAAACTGATTTATGAAAGACTTCATTAACCTCCTTGATAAGTTTCTCATCTATAAAATGAGGGGGTTGGACTAAATGAACTCTTTAAGATTTTTTCTGGCTCAGAAATATTATATAAAACCATCTTGGTCTTCCCAGTCTACTGTGAAGCAAAGTACTATGAACAGAGGAAGGCAGGAAGCCCACCATTTTTTTTGTTCTGATAGTCACAGAGGAGGAGTGTTCCTTCCTAAGGAAACCTTTCAGAATTGCACCCTGTAGGGACTCACAGCTGTGGCAAGGATCTGTTGCCATAGCAACAGTAGCCTTAAGCCTTTCTCCATACCCTGGATATGCTGAGATGCCATATTAAACTTTTAATGCTTTACATTTTTTTAGGGAGACAGACTTTTCTTCTTCCTCCTGGGATTACTACTGGTTTCTTCTGTTCTCTTCTGCATTATTCTTATGGTGAATGGAGGATTTGCTAATGCTTCCGGACATGGGATAATACAACCCAGCTATCTTTGACAAATACTAGAACCCTTAAGAGTTAAAAACAAGTTAGAAAAGATAAACAAAATCCTGACGGGGAAGGCCCAGTTGTGGACCATGCATATATCTGCAAAACTAACGATATTTGGCTCATCTTTGATCCAGTCTAATAGAATAGGGAAAACTGTCCTTAGACTCCCTCCCTGATGTTGATTAAGTAACCTACAGTGAGTGTAGTGGGGTTGTGGAAATCTAAGGAAATTATTCTATCAGGTTTGATTGCTTTGTGTGGCTTTGGCAAAACTGAACATGGAGAGTTGAATGACTGTTTTAAATATGTATATTAACTACTCTTGAAAGTAATTTGAGAGGCACCTTGCTAGCTAGGTGGAGAGAGAGAGCTAACTGCTAATACATGAAGACCTGGGTTCAGGTTCCGCCTCAGACACATACTGGCTATGGAATCCTGACCTTTCAGTGCCCCCAACAGCTCTTAAGACCAAGCAGCAGAACAAGTGTCAGTCTCAGTCATCATTTCTCTCAAGGAATTCCCTACACTTATGACATCACAAGTACAGGAATTTCTCTCCCTTTCCCCCTTCAGTAAATAAATAAAAGTTCATGGTCTAATCTGATCTTAAGAACCCTGTGAGGAGGTCATAGGACAGGATTTCCTGTCCTCATTTCACATGAGGAAACTGAGATCTAGAGAGCCCAATAAGCAGCCTGCCAAAGCTCATATAGCAGTTTACTAAAGAACACAGCTTGGAGAAGAAAAGAAAGGGGATGTCCCCCTTTAATTTTACATCTAGCACCACAGTAATTAAGAGTGACTAGATTAGACAAAGGCCGAAGAGAAAATGAAGTGTGAAAGTTTGTGTTGGGGTTGGCATCAGCCTCAAAGCCTGTTCTTTTGGAGAAGTGGCACTTTTGTTGCTTATTTACAGCATTTAGCTGCTCCTCAGTCTCTGAGGATGAAAAGCATCATGTTAGTTAGATAAGACACATGGAAAAGGGATGGGAGTACTTTAGGAGAAGGATGATGATAATGTGGTAGAAGAACAAGACTAGTGTTTTCTGCAATGTTGAGTGCATTTTGGTGGTCTGGTCACAGAATTTGGGGCTGGAAAGGGACCTTGGAGAGCATCCAGTCCAGTTCTCTCATTTGACACATGAGAAAAATCACCTCCCCCCACTCCCCCAGGTGGCTCAGTAATTTCCTCAAGGTCACAGAGATACAGTAAGTTGTAAAGCAGGGGTTGGACCAAGATTATAGGATCATAGATTTGGCCATCTAATCTAAGCCCTGACCCCTTCAGTTTTACAGGTGAGAAATTGATGCCTCACAAGGTTGTGACTGCACTCAGAGTTGCAAAGCTAGTGATTAGCAGAGCTATGATTTGAACCAGTGTTCTGACTCTAAATCCCCAGTACTCTTTCTCTTCTTCCGCACTGCCTGGTAGGTCCCTAACATCAAGGCCAGTGTTCTTTACTCTGCTCCACTCTACCTCCATATTAGTAAAGGGGCTTGCTTGGGACTGACTTTCCTTTAAAAATGAATGTTAGCTAGAAGAGTGGCTTGTCCACAGGGTTTTGGGGGGTGATACAGGAGCAGGCTCTGAAGAACGATTACAGAATGGAGGCTCCTAGAGGGAAGGGGCTGTTTGAGTTTTGTCTCTTATCCCTAAAAAGAGATTGCACTTCTCCCTATAACTTCTGGTGACTTTATTTTTTCCAGTCTTCTTTTCTATCCTTGTTGAGGTGAAATCCTGGAGAAATCATTTATAGAAAATTCTCCTCTGAGTGATTTGTGTGGTTCTAGCTAAATTGAAATTTATCCTTCCACTTCTTTGCTAGACAGATCATTATCTCTTGTTAGGTCAAGGCACCGTAAACCAAATTGATCACTGCCACAAGTTGTTTAAAGCTGCCAGTGGGGAAGTGGAATTGCCTGCCCAACTAGGAAAGACCCAGCCCAGGAACAGCTTACCCGAAGAGGGCAAGTAAAATACAGAGCACCTAGAGGATGGACTGAGTTTCACCATCCATTCAATGTGAAATCCATATAGCTTTAGACTGGTGCCAGAAATGCAATGGGCACTCAGTAAATCTCTGATGAAAAGGAATAAGCTTCAAATAAAACTGCTTGTTCCTCTCTTAACTCCTTCAATTTGGAAGGAGGACACAGCTAGCTTGTTCCTGAGCCTGGCGACTCCTCCCAAGCCTCTTTCTGCAAAGGGTCTATTTCTGTCTATGGCTAGTGCAGGAAAGAGTTTTTAAAATGTGCCTTCAGTTTCCAAGTTATTCAACTGAATTTAGAACCTCTGAAAGAAAATGGCTGTGCTGCAAAGACATGTACACTTGAGGCCAGGTTTCTAAATGGCAGCTATTCATGTCTTTTGGCTCAGAGAAATGTTCTCACTTGCTAAGGGTTCTGCAAAGCAGAAACTACCAAGCAAAGAGCCCACTTGTAGAAACATGGGAGAAGCCTGGGCATCTGCTCAAGCAGGGTCTGTGGTTGTTTGACCATGGCTTAGGTTATCTGCCACACAAGAATCTCATTAGGGACACTCAAAGTGTGAATAATTGTTGGATCTTGGGTATGGAAACCTGTCCCTCTCCAATTAATCCTTTCCTTCCCTTCTTCCAGTTATTTGTGAAACACTGACACTTACTTATAATATAAAACATCTTTTTTGAGTTTCAAACCAGTTCTAGCCTTCTCCCAGAACTAGGCAGAGTAAGTATACTGTACGTAGTATGTAAGAAAAACTTGGGCAAGGAAAACTCCCAAGTAAGATATGAACCATTAATTTATTTAAAATATTGGTTGAAATATTTCTGATATGAGCTACTGTAGGTCAGTATGTACAAACAAAGATATTGGCCCCATCCCTAGAAATAGGATTTGGAAAGTGAAGTTGCCTATACAGTGTTTTTATTCAGGATTTCTTAACCTGGAGTCTGGAGACTTGTGTTTTGTTGTTGTTATTGTTGGGGGTTTTTTGTTAGTTTTTTTTGCTTTTTGGAGGGGGAATGGCAGGGCAGTTGGGGTTAAGTGACTTGCCCAAGTTACACTTAATGCTAGTAAGTGTTAAGTATCTGAGGTCAGATTTGAACTCAGGTCCTCCTGACTCCAGGGCCAGTGCTCTATTCACTGAGCCACCTAGCCACCCCAACTTGTGTTTTTAATAATTGTATTTTAATATTATTGATTTCTTTTGTAATCCTATGTATATTTATTTTATGTATTTAAAAAAACGTGATTCTGAGAAGGGATCCATAGGCTTCACCAGACTACCAGAGAAGAGTCCAGGTTGCAAGAGAGATTAAGAACTCCAGGTTCCTTCTGCCAAGAAACTTAAAGCACTGCATATTTCCTATCCCTTCCCATTGCCTTTGGAGGTCAGGAGAGCCTGAGAGATCATTTTATTATAGATGGGCAACTGAGGTTCATAGGATAGGGGCTTGTCCTCACATCTTGTGACAATCTGAGCCCCAGCCCCGAGCCCTGCATGGCCAACCCTGCACTGGCTTTTGAAGCCCCAAGCTTTACTCAGACTTTCTTGTCTCCGATCCTTTCTGTGCACAAAGTATCTTTTTGTTGGTCACTGTCTCTTCTGAAAAATAAATGCTAAAAGGAATACAAATGCTGTGGTGTTTAATTTTGTGAAAGTGTAAGCCCATATCTCTCTTTTGGATAGCCATCAATGGTGAATTTCAAAAATTAAGTTGTGTGAATCATTTCTTCTTCTGTTGTCCTTCACAGAGTTCACAAAGCCTTGTCATTCTCAATGAGCTTATAAAATGGTAGAGAAAAAGCATGAATTTTCCTTTCTGTGCCAGAGAAAAGCTGCAACTCTTAAACTGCATTTTGTTTCTGGCCAAATCCAGAAGGGTACTTGTGGTAAAGTTTATGAAAGAAGAGGAATTACCTCTCTCAGGGTGGGGAATCTGAGACCTGGAAGCCACATATGGCCTTCTAGGTTCTTGGGTATGGCTTTTTGACTGAGTCCAAACTTCACAAAACAGATCTCCTTAAAATAAATAAAAAGGATTTATTGATAATAATAATAGCTAGCATTTATAAAGCACTTTAACATTTTCAGAGTACTTCACAAATAACTCTCTCATTTGGTCTTCACAATTGTGGGAGGTAGGTGTGATTATTATCCCCATTTTACAGGTGAAGAAACTGAGGCACACAGAGGTTGTGACTTACTGAGGGTCACACAGCTAGTAAGTGTTTGGGGCCAAATCTGAAGTTAAGTTTTCCTGGCCCCAGGACAAATACTAGCTGTGTGACCCTGGGTAAGTCACTTAACCTTAATTGCCCTCCCAAAAAAAAAGGCAAAAAAACCCCACCCCAGGACAAATACTTTGTCCACTGTGTCACCTAGCTGCCTACTGACTGATTTAGATCCCCATGATAGGGATGTGAGGAGTGTTTGGTGGGGTGAAGGGAGGTATTAATAATAATGATATCCAAATTTCCTAGATGAAATAGCAGACTTTGAGTGACTTTGGGCAAGTCACAGAAAGTCAGCAGTTGTGAAAGGCAAGAATAACCTCATGAATTGAATCCAGGCAGTGTGAACTGATAGATTGCTAAGCCCTGGCATTTTGTTATGATCAGTAGGAAGACTAGGAGAGCTTTGGCAAGAGGCTTCCATGTTGTGTGGCCTGGAAGAATCTGCTACAACCAGCCTCTTCTGTGATGGTGGAAAAGTAAGACAGAGGATGCTAAAAATCACAGTTGTTGACCATCTATACGTCTCATATTGACTGTCGGCCTTCAAACCGTGAGGTCTTTAACAGCTACCTAGTTGACATATTGCTAGAGTAACTAAACTATGTTAATATTGATAGTCTCTGAAGCTAGAAGATAAAAGGAATTAAATGGCAGCTGACTCATAGCCTCTAGAGACTGACATTGTTAGATTTCATCATGTGTCCAAAGGCAACAGGAAGCATCATTCCTAGAGCATTTAATCATTTCAACTTACAGAGCTATGTAATTAAAATCTGAAGTGCCAATATGTTTTAAAGAAGTAGAGAGATTCCTATTAGATTATCTCAGTTATCACCTGTGTAGATGCCCTGTCCAAAAACAATAGTCCAGATACAAGGGCCTTCAGCAGGAAGGGGCCAGCGCAGTGCTCTGGAAGCCAAACCCAGCCCTGAGTGAGCCAGAGGTTTTAGCCTCAGGGTGCCCTGACAAGCTGCCAGCTGGAGGGACTTCAGATCACCAACAGCTGTGGCAGTTCCATAATTATCAACCCATAGATGCTAAGGACAAAGGGAGAGGTCAGTGTAGTGTGGACTCTGGGAACTGGGAGTTCAGGAATGCGGTCCGGCCTTTACCCCCTGGAGGGAGAAACGGCTGAGGCACTGTGGACATGGAACTGCCGACACATGGATGCTTCAGAGCTCCTGGCCTGCAGATTGTAGGGGGACCAAGCAACCAGTCTGAGGGATAATCAGTCGCTCTTGCTTTAACACTGCTTGAATCTGGATTGCAGTCTAGGGTGGAGGTCCTGGGGTTCGTGACCAGTTTGCCAGAGCCAGTGGAGGCTTCAGAGAGGGCACCTAACTAATAGCTCCAGCAGCTGTGAAAACCCCAGCAATTGGGACAAAGCTCCCCTCTCTCATAGCAGAATTCTACTGTGGCAAAAAGCTCAAAAGTCAAGTAATTGAGTGGCAATATGAGCAAGCAAAGGAAGCAAAGCAAACAGAAATCTGACATTGGACTCCTATTTTGGGGACAAAAAAAGATTAAAGCATGGAACAGGAGGAAGACAGCAAAGTCAGAACTCCTGCACCAAAAGCAGTCCAAGAAAAATACAAGCTGGTTACAGGCCATAGAGGACCTTAAGAAGGATTTTGAAAACCAAATAAGACAAGTGGAGGAAAAATTGGGAAGAGAAATGAGAATGATGTAAAAAAATTATGGAATGAGAGTCAACAACCTGACTAAAGAAAATAACACCTTAAAAAATAGACTAACTGATATGGCAAAAGAGGCTCAAAAAGGCAATGAGAAGAATGCCTTTTTAAAGCCAAATTTGCTAGATGGAAAAAGAATCTCAAAAGCTCACTGGAGAGAATCATTCCTTCAGAATTAGATTGGAGCAAATGGAAGCTAGTGACTTTATGAGAAATCAAGATACAAATGAGAAACAGATCCAAACAAATGAAAAAATAGAAGGCAATGTGAAATATCTCATAGGAAAAACCACTGACCTGGAAAATAGATCCAGGAGAGATAATTTTAAAATTATTGGTCTACCTGAAAGCCATGATCAGATAAGGGCCATTTCTCAAACATCATCTTTACTCTCCATATTTTCTTGACGTCCCTCTCTCCTCCTCTTCCTACCTGTTTGACCAAATCTTCCATATATGTTGTCATTCCCCCCCCCCTTTTAGAATGTGAACCCTTGAGAGCTGGTACTGGCTTACCATTCTATTTGTATCTCTGCTGCTTAGAACAGTCTTTTTCACATAAAGTGCTTAATAAAGGGTTTTTTTTTTTTAATGTATTCTGGTTATTCTTTTATTTATTCTTTGCTGGATCTTCATTCAGGTCATACACACCCCTTAACCATGGGTGTGCTCTAAGGCACTGTTCTGGAACAGCTTTTTACTCTATGCTGTGTTTACCTGGCTTTCTTATCAGCTTCTGAAGTTTCAGTTATCCCAGATCTACATATCTATCTTTAGTAGACTTCCTGAGCTCCAATTACCAAGCAGCTATAGGCATCTCTAACTCAACATGTCCACAAGAATTCTCCTCCCCCAACTCCATCCATCAACAACACTTCCTTCTTCTAAACGATTTTTGTTGACAGACCACCACCATCCTATCCTTCTAGTCACCTAGGCCTTTCATGTCATTCTCAGCTCCTCCCCCCTTAGTATTTAATCTGATAAATTTTATATCTCTTTTATACTACTGCTTCTCTCCACAATTCAGGCCTTCATCACTTCTCACCTGGACTATTGAATAGTCTTCTTTTTATTTTTTTATTTATTTATTTTTTTTTTGGAGGGCAACTGGGATTAAATGACTTGCCCAAAGTCATATGGCTAGTAATTGTGTCAATGTCTGTGGCCAGATTTGAACTTGGGTCCTCCTGACTCCAGGGCTGGTGCTCTTACTGCACCACCTAACCGCCCCATTGGTCTTCTTTTAAAAAAAAAAAACCTTTTTTATTTTTATTCTGAATTCAGTAAACATCAAATACAAAGTTCATTTCCCCATACATGTGGAAGCATTTTTTAAAAAAACTTCCATTTTGTTGTTTTCTAGAAATGTTAAAACATTTCTTTAGGGTAAAAACTTGACTGTCTCTGGTGTGTTTGATCAAGAAAAAAAAGGCCTTTTTTAAAGAAGCGGATTAAGAGTAGAAAACCAATTTGAACAAAGGATACTGCTTTATCTTCTTTTAAATCTTTGCCTTCTCACCCCCTGAAGTGATTGAGCTCTTTTTTTCTCACTTTGGGGCCAAGCCTTCTCCATTCAGAAAGGATTAAGACATTGATTAGAGGAAAGAGGTCTTTTGAATTACTCCTCCAGTATACTTGGATGAGGGAGTTGTCCAGAAATAAACTGAGTAATTATTGACTGTTAAATGTTAACTCAACACTATTTTCACATTATGACATTTTTCCATGTTCAAGATAACCTATACATGTTCCCCCCAATCATCTTGAGCTTAAAGAATGTATGAGGGTATTGAGGAGGACTATGCCAGTTGGGATATTTCTCTAAGGTAGAAATGGCTTGAATTTAGACTAAAATTAATAAAAATTGTTTCTAGCAGACTTGTGCCTGAAATGCAGAGTGCAGTATTAATATTTTTTCTTTGAAACATAGAACACAAATTCTCAGAGCTTATAGCTCCTTCCCTTTGAGATGACTTTCCATTTACCCTGTATATATCTTGTATGTACAAGGTTATTTGCATGTTGTTTTCCTCACTAGAATGTGAGCTCCTTGAGGGCAGATACTGGGGTTTTTTTGGCTTTTATTTGTATTGCCAGCCATCTTCAATACCTGGAATATAGTTTATGTGTGTGTGTGTGTGTGTGTGTGTGCGCGCATGCGTGTTATGATTATTATTACTGTTGTGAAGTCACCAAGTATTAGGTACACACTAACTGAAACAGATATCAACAGAAATAGATATTGAGTAAGGGGCAGGGTGTGTGGGGGGGATTCAATTTTGAACACATGAAGTTTAAGGTGTCAGTGTGCTCTGACCAAATGTAGGACTGGTAAGCTGAGGAGAGGTTGGGGGTAGAAATAGAGTTTGGGGGGAGCAGCCCATCAACAAGCATTTATTAAGGTTTGCTCAAGGTTACATAGCTAGAAGTACCTGAAGAAGGATTTGAACTCGGGTCTTCCTAACTGTCCATGGTGCCATATGGCTGCTCTTCAACAAAATATATTGGAAAATGTGGTTCAGGATTAATAAGTAATATACTCTTTAAAAAACTCTTCCTATCTTTTTTTAATCATTAATACTTTTCTTAAGAAGAGAATCTGAGGATGTCAGCTATATTAAGCACTGAACATTACAAAAAATTAGACATGGTTATTATAATTCAAAAGGAAAATGTGCTTTAAAATATAGAAATGTTTTACTGATACCCTTTATTTTACATCAGTATCACATCTCATTAACTTCTACCAGTTATCACCAGCAATAGAAACTTAGTTTTTAACAAAGGCTATACGGTGAAGCAAAAGAAATCAACTGTGGCTTACAACATAAACTTTATTTCTCTCCTGTAGTCTGTCACCTCTCTATAGAAAGGCAAGAGGCATGTTTTACTGCCTGAAGAAACATTTGATCACAGGAGACGTTGTAGTAGTGCAGGAGTGAGGTGATGAGGGCAGTGTCAGAGGAAAGGAGGAGGGAGGTAAGATCGGCGGGCTTAGGTAGTAGAGTGGACAGAGAGAGTGAGGAGTGGAGTTTGCACACCTAGGGTGCAAACCTGAGTGACTGGAGGGATAGCGGCACCCTCTATAGTGATAGGGAGTCAGGGAGAGAAGGTTTGGGGGAGAGATAGTGAAGTTGTTTTAGACACACTGATCCTAACATGTCTATAGGACATCTAGTTCAGGAAGTCTAATGAGCAGTCGGTGGTCAGCAAGGAGATTAGCACGGATGAGTATATTTAAAAGTCATCATTGCAGAAATGATTATTTTGGTCATTGTGCAAATTGTTCTACTGTTTCTGCTCATTTGATCTTTATCATTTCAAATTCCTTCCCAAGAAATATGTCTAATCGTGAACCTAATCAAGAATGTTTTGACAGTATATGTGTTGCACCAGTGTTTATAGGACCAAAATGCCCAATGAGAATTGAACTGTATGTTATTCAGATACAATTTTAATTTTATTTGTGGTCTTGACACATACTTTCCTTATGTATATCCTTATATCTTTGTACATGTCTCTTTGTCCATAGAATGGAAGTTCCTCAAGGTCAAGAATTGTTTCGGATTTTTTTTCCTTTGTATCCCCTAGCATAGTGGCTAACATGTAGCAAGCCTTAATAAATGTGTGGACCCTCTAGGATACAATAGCTACAATTTATATAGTGCTTATAGTTTTACAAAGTACTTCACACATATTATCTCATTTGATCCTCACAGAAACCCCATGAGATAATCTGGTGCAGTTATTATCCACCTTTTCCAAATGACTGAAATTTAGGCTGAGAGGTTAAATGATTTACCCACGATCACACAGCTGATAGTTTCTGAGGCAGGATTCAAAACCAGGCCTCAATCCACTCCACTCCACCCCACCCTCCACCCCCACCCCCACCTAGCTACAAGAAGAACTTTGAGTTATCCTATTTTTAGGTCAGCTTGGACAGAGCAAGCTATCCAAGTCAGCTGTCAAGTTTTGAGGCATTTGTTCTCTAAAGCTTCCACAGAGGCCAAAAATTTAGATGTGATTAGGGCACAAATCCCTTGTGATGGTGAAACTCCAGATCAGTGGTGGGGAATCTGCAGCCTCAAGACCACATGTGACCCTCTAGATTCTCAGGTGTGGCCCTTTGACTGAATTCAAGTTTTACAGAACAAATCTTTTTATTATTTGTTCTGTGAAGTTTGGATTCAGTCAAAGGGCCACACTTGAGGACCCCTGTGATCTGGAAAATCTGCATAAAAACTTCTGACCCTCCCTTCATACCAAGAAGACCTCCCTTCAAACATATGGGGTGTTTACAGTACTTTAATGTAAAATTTGGATTAAGTATTTGGTCATAGGCTCTGTGGCATCTGTAGGCCTTTGTGTGTTGTCTGGGGCTTCTGCAAAAATCCCCCAAAATTCCCATTTAATTTCTTATGCTGACCCATGATATATCAAAACCACAATGGGGAAATCACAATGTGGAAGGATAACTGTAGTATTATTTAGATGTTCATTAGTTTTGGCTCCCTAATGAAATTTGGAATAATTAGAGGAAAGTGACCTCTTACTATCTACCACAACATTCATCCTAGAGTAAGGACTTAGTATTTGTAGAGTTAAATTTATGGAAGTAGTCTTAATGATCCAAGATGCCACTTCACTTCTTATCAAAACATTGCAAAATTCAGTGGTTTTTTATAAATTGAAAAATTACATATTTTCCATAAAAAAATCAGAAACACTTTACAGATTTGAAGGCAGTAAGCATAATGTTTTAAACATAGCCTGAACCTTTTTTTAAAAGGAGACATTAGAAAGTAGGAGTTGAAACAAGCAACTATTATATTAAAATATTGTGAATAAATAGCACTTTATTTAAAAGGAAAATTACCATATGTATGGTCTTAAGGCAGATATTATTTGACCAACACCATAATTTGAAAATAAAGGGACAATTTAGTTCTGTATTCCTTGATTTTTATAATCAGTATAAGAAAGTAGAAACTTTTGGTTCACCCAGCTGACTCTGATTCTATAATGGTCTCTTTTTACTCCCTTTCCTATTACAGTGTTTCTAAATGTGTAGCTTAGTGCTTGAGAATCCTATCTCTATGAAGGAAGAATTCCTGGAGATCTTAAAGCATACACGCATAAGATTTCCTTTAGAAGTATCCCCAAATAATACATATTTGCTTTGTCCCCCTTTCTTCCAGTGTTTCGTTTTGTTTTCTATTCAAAAGGATCTGCTGTACCTTGAAAGGTGTAAAATATAATGAGAGTCTAATATGATGGGATGCTCATGTCAACAACTCCTCAATCACCATGCCTTCTGATTATTAGACCTTGGAGCTACCTCCAAGCAGGAAACTCCTTGGTGTGTTTCATTCCCTTTATATTTTCCATAACTACCACATGAGAGAGGAGGTAGGATTTGATAGGACACTGAAGATGTGGGTACAAGATCTGGTTCTAAAACTTGACTACCTTTGTGACCCCTGAAATTTCCAACATGTAAAAGAAATGGATTATTTGACCCTCAAAGGCCCCCCTTAGCCCTGCTGCTTTCATTAATTCTTCATAATTTTATAATGAGTGTGGAATACATTTTATTAAATTATTTGACCATTTCTTTTTTCATAAAACCTGATATGTAAGGCAGCTACTGGATTTTCACAAGATTTTGTACTGTTGTGGTAGATACTAGGTATTATAGTACAAACTCCTTGAGGACAGGGCCTGGCTTATTTTCTACATATTCCCCAGTGGTCTGCCTTCTGCACGTAGACATTGTGCCCCTTGGTTTTCTGCTCCTTTATCTGATGTTGTTTAATACTTGATTCAAACATTTATATCGGTGCAATAAGGTGAGAGAGAATTTCAGTTAGTGGTCCTATCATCCAGAAAGCAAGTCCCTCTCAGTTATATGGATGGCCATCTACTCTAGCACAGTGTACTATTGGATGGATTGTCATTCATTTTAAGTGTGCAGTAAGGAACAGAGAATTAACTAATTTGGCACTAACAACTGTTTAAGGAATGAATTAGTTCATACAAATGTGCATGTCTTCCCTTGTCCTGGGTTTAAACATAGGTACCTAAAGAAAATCTGGTAGCTGACTTACAATTAAATTAATAAACCCTGAATGCTGTTTTCTTTTTCCATTAGATCTTTGGTTATATGTTCATTAGAACTTTTTTTTTAAGAGGAAACTTATTTTGAGCAGACATTTGAATCTTCTTATTCTAGGGATTAGGGAGTTGAAAGAAATACTGAGTTAAGGAATTTAGTATTAGTAAGTATAGATGGAGCTAATTTAAACTGAATGGTAAGCATTTTATTGGACCAGAGGGATCTTTTTTAATTTTTTGGTAAAATTTCTGTAACATTCTTAATGAGCCACATGATTTTTATCTTTAGAGCACTGCCATCAGTGAGTGGAAACCTGACCTGTGAATAGTATTTTGATTGTCCATTTGCAATATTCTGAGCTCTCACTCCTCTGCAGAATCTTCCCTGTGATGATCTCATTGAGTAATAGTTCTGGATGAAATTTATGGTATATTTAGCCCTGACACCTTTTGAACTACAAGAAACCAAGCAGCCCATTTAATGGGCATTGTCTAAGGTTGCCTTATGTTCTGACTTAAAAATAAGCATCTCAGTAATTCAGGCTCTTACCCCTCCATTATGTGCATCTGTCCTGGGGTAAAGACAGTGTGGGAGTGATCTTCACTTTCCCTGCAAACACATCCCTTGTATGTTTTTAATACATGTAGGTAGTAAAGATTGAGAGGAAAGGAAAGGTGTAGAATTAACCATCATATTCATACAAGGATTATAGGCTTTTAATGAAATGAAAGCTCATTCCAAGTTCCTATAGGGATTAATATTCATATTTGTTAGTGAACCATAGAGATATTCACTCACGAAATGAGAATAGAGCAAGTGACCAAAGGCAAATCTTGACCCTGTTTGTACAGAACTCACTAATGAATAACTATAATGAGAAAATTGGCTTTATCATATTCTTGTCTTGCTTAATCTTTTAATTCTGAGGGCATCAGCACATCAGCATTTGAATGTGTGGGTTTGATTTTATTTTCAATATGTGATTAAACTGGAACAAAGTTATTAAAATAGAAAAGATGAAAAGAATTGTGGTTTGCTCCCCTGCTGAGGTCTCAGTTTGAAGGATTTATGGGTTTTTTTGGGGTAATTTTCTTTTTTTAGATAGGGTCTTATTTTCAGAAACACATGGAAATAACAACAGCCAGAGAATGTGTCTTAACTGAACCATCACTGGGAATTTTTTATCTCTGTGGCAAGCAGGGCAAACCCTGGTCAGAGGACAGCTAGCATAAAGGGTACCTTCAGTTGGGAGGGGGGGCCGAAGACAGACACATTCACCCATGGGTTCATCAGCCTCTGTGGGAGGACATCACTGAAGGCTGCCTCTGGAGAGAGCAGTTGGGTCAGTTGGTCACTTCTTATCTTAATTACTTTGGATAACTAGGTGCTATAATGGGTAGTTTCTTCTTACTTGACTGTGGCAATCCTTACAGCAAAGACAAGGAGCTAAAAGACAGCTTGAAGCTACCTACTTCCTCAAGCCTATAATAACCATGTTAGAGCTTCAAGTGCAAAAATTTTTCTGTTCCAACTCCTTCCTTTTGCAGAAGAAAAATCCCAGGCCCCATATAGGGGTAATGATCTGCCCAAGGTCACAGTGGAGGACTCACTCCTGAAATTGAGACTAAGCTGAGGGAGAGTCAAATGGAGACCAAGTCTCAGTATTGGACTGTAAGAACTAGAAGGGATCTTAGGGAACACCTTGTCCACCCCTTCCCTCCCACTGCTCTCTTCTACAGAGAATGAAAAGAAAATCTTTTAGTTCCAGATAGTGTCAAACCAGAGACCAGGCCCCAGATTTCATGGTACAGGCTGAGCTGCTGAGCAGGCAGAAGGATGCCTCAATCTGGTTCAACCTTACCAACCCCAGGAAGAGTGGGCTGAAGAGGGCAACCCACCTACCCTCCTAGAAGCCTAAAGATAGGCTTCCATTCTTGCCAGTCAGACCAGAGCTCAGTTTCCCACAGCTAACGCCAGAGCCAGGGCAGAAGCTAAGACGGCTCTCATCCTGCCATTAGAGCAGACTTCCCCACCACAGTCCTACAGAGGTCCCACTCTGGGACCTTTAAGCAGTCCTGACACCTTTCTGGTTCTATTCTTAGATGTAAGTTAGCTACAACCATATTAGCTCCAACAGTCATGAGACTATGGAAATCCTTTCCTAGTAAACCTAGATTAGTGTGGTTCATTCAGACTTCATGAGGATAGACATTCAGATTTTTAAAGTACATTCCATAACTATTCTATTTAATTAATGGATTTACAAGTTGTTGGCCATAGAAAAAAAGTCAAGTCAGGCAATCATTAAGCACTTATTATATGCCAGACACTATGTTCCGTGCTAGGGATACAAAGAAAGCAAAAAATATTCCCTTCTCTAAGAGTAATCACAGTCTAATGGGAGAGATGACATGCAAACAATTATGTACAAGCATGATATATACTGGATAAATTAGAGATAATCTTCGAGAGAAAAGAAAAGGTATGTTGGCAGAAGGAGGGATTTTAGCTGGCATTTGAAGCCAAGAGACCAAGATGAAGAGGAAGAGAATTACAGGCCTGGGGGATAATTTAGCGAAAATGCATAAAGTAAGGAGATGGGAGTGTCATGTCATTGAGTGGAAGATGAACTGGAGTGAGGAGAAACTTCAGAGATAACTTGCTTTTTCTTTTCAACATCTACCTTTTTTGATTGTCGCATTAAATCTTCAGTTGGGACTATCCAGGAATATAAAATTGAACTGCTTTCTAATTGCTCTATTAAAATAGAAGTGGATTGTATCTCTTAGACATAGAGGAGTTACATCCAGGTAGCAAAAAGTAAATAGTTTTCTGTGTTATTTCCTTTATTTTCTTTTCTTTGGGCAGCTAAAAGTTCAGACTAGTTTCCTCTGTTGCTACAACAGTGTTCCCCCATTCTCCTCACTTGCTTGCTGGGCCACTGAGAAATGAGAGAAATAACTTGAATTTCTCTAACAGCTCTAGTTAGTCATCCCACAAACTTTCCTAATTGCATTTTCTTCATTGAAGCTCTGGAAGAACTGTGATTTTTTAAAATATATTTTATTTTTCCCCAGTTACAGTTAAAAACTAAAACAAGTTTTTAAACATTTTTTAAAGTTTTGAGTTCCAAATTCTAACCCTCACACCTCCCTCTTCTCCCTCCTCCCTGAGACAGAAAGCAATCTGATAGAGTTTATACATGTGCAATCATGTAAAACATTTCCATATTAGTCATTTTGTACAAGAAAACTTAAATTTTTAAAAACCAGAATGAAAGAAATAAAGTGAAAAATAGCATGCTTCATCATGAGTCCTTTGGGATTGTCTTGAATCATTATATTGCTGAGAATAGCTAAGTCATTCACAATTCATCATACAATATTGCTGTTAGTATGTACAATGTTCTCCTAATTCTGCTCCCTTCACTTTGCATCAGTTCATATAAGTCTTGCCAGGTTTTTCTGAAATCATCCTGTTTGTCATTTCTTATAGCACAGTAACATTCCATCACAATCATATACCACAGCTTGTTTAACCATTCCCCAGTTGATGGGCCATCTCTCAATTTCTAATTCTTAGTCACCACAAAAAGAGCTGTATAAAATTTTTGTACAAATATGTCCTCCTCCCGCCCCCTTCTGGATGTCTTTGGGATATAGACCTAATAGTGGTATTGTTGGAGCAAAGGGTATGCAGATTTTTATAGCCCCTTGGGCAGAAAGAACTGTGATTTTTAATAGAATATGTTCTCCCTCCACCTTCACACATTGAAACCTATTCATTACATAGTTATTTAAGAGTTTCTGGGCCTCCTGCAAAAAAAAAATCATAATTTGATGACCACATTTTCTGGTTATGAGTTCTCTGATCCATATTCAAAATTAATTATTTTCCTTGGTAGGGCTTGTCAACATTTAATTGACCTAGTCTTCAAGAAACAGCTAGAAGACTACAACAATGTATCACAAAGATTACACATTGTGACCAAGTGGGATTTATACCAGGAATGCAGGGATGGTATAAAATAAGGAAAACTAATAACATAATTGATTATATCAATGACAAAAGTAACAAAAACATTATGATTATGTCAATAGGTGCAGAAAAAGCTTTTGACAAAACACAACTCATTCCAATTAAAAATACTAATGTATAAATGGATTTTTCCTGTAAATGATAAGCATCTACCTAAAACTATCAGCAAGCATTATTTGTAATGGGGATAAGCTAGATGTCTTCCCACTAAGATTAGGAATGAAAAAAAGATGCCCATTATCACCAGTGTTATTCAGTATTGTATTAGAAATGCTAGCAATAACAGTAAGAAAAGAAAAAGAAACTGAAAGAATCAGAATGAGCAATGAGGTAATAAAACTATCTTTTTGCAGATGATATGATGATATACTTAGAAAATCCTAGAGATTCAACTAAAAAACTAGTTGAAACAGTAATTTTAACAAGGTAGTAGAATAGAAAATATACCCACCAGCATTTCTATGTACCACCAACAAAACCCTACAAGGAGAAGATAGTAAGAGATACCTCCATTTAAAACAACCTCAGACAGCATAAAATACCTGGGAATATGTCTGCTAAGACAAACCCAGGAATTACATGAACATAATTATAAAATACTTTTAATATAAAATTAGATTTAAATAATTGGAGAGATATTCATTGTTCATGGTTGGACAGAGCCAATATAATGAAAATGACAATTCTACCTAAACTAATCTCCTTACTCAATACCATCACAATTAAATTTACCAAAAAATATTTGATTGAGCTAGAAAAAAATAACAAAATTCATTTGGAGAACAAAAGGTCAAGAATATCAAAGGAATTAATGGGGAAAAAAATGTAAAGGAAGGAGGTTTATCAGTTCCAGATCTTAAACTTTATTACAAGGCAGTAATTATCAAAACTATCTGAAACAGGCTAAGAAATGGAAAAGTGGATCAGTGGAACAAAGTAAACATATAATATATAGTAGTAAATGATTATAGTAACTTTGCCATTTGAGAAGTGTAAAGATTTAAGTTTATGGGATAAGAATTCACTATTTGGCAAAAATTGTTGGGAAAACTGGCATTCTGGCTCAGAAGCTGGGTGTAGACTAATACACTACACCATTTACCAAAATAAGATCAAAATGGATAGATATGAAGGGAGATGTCAGACATAAATTAAAAGAGCATGAAATATATTACCTGTCAGATTTATAGACAGGAGAAAAATTTATGAATAAACCAGATAGAGAGTATTGTAAGGTGTAAAATGAATAACTTTGATTACATTAAATTAAAAGGTTTTTGTGCAAAAAAAAAAAACCCAACCCAATGTAACCAAGATTAGAAGGGAAGCAGAAAATTGGAGAAGTGGGTGGTTATGAACATTTTCTCAGATAAAGCTCCCATATTTCAAATATATAGAAAACTTTGTCAAATTGGTAAGCATATGAATCATTACCCAACTGATAAATGGTGAAAGGGTATGAACAGGTTTTTCAATGAGGAAATCAAAGCTACATACTGTGATATTTTAAAATGTTCTAAATCATTATTGATAGGAAAATGTAAATTAGAAGAACTTTGAGATACTATCTCACAGCTATCAGATTGGCTAAAATGAAAGAAGAGGGAAATGACAAATTTTGTACATTAATACACTGTTGATAGAAATGTGAATTGATCCAGCCATTTTGGAGAGCAATCTGGAATTATGTATGCCCCAAAAGTTATAAAACTGTGTATATCTATGTACCCTTTGACTCAGCAATACCACTATTAGGTCTGTTTCCCAAGGTGATCAGGGAAAAAGGAAAAGAACCTATATATTCTAAAATATTTATAGCGGCTCTCTTTGTGGTGGCAAAGAACTGGAAATTGAGGGGCTGCCCATCAATTGGGCAATGGCTAAACAAGTTGTGGTATATGATTGTGCTGGAATAGTATTGTGCTCTAAGAAAATGACAAGCAGGTTGATTTTAGGAAAACATGGTAAGACTTGCATGAAATAATAATGAAATGAGCAGAACCAAGAAAACATTGTATACAATAATAGCAACATTGTTTGAAGAATAACCATGAACAACTAAACTATTCTGGATATTACAATTACTCAAATCAACTACAAAAGACCTGTGATTAAAGATGCTATCCACCTCCAGAGAAAGAACTGATAAATACAAGTATGCATAGTATGATTTTACATATTTATCTGTCTGCCCATCTATCTATCTATGTCTGTATCTATATATCTGGATAAAATAGTGGCCTTCTCTAGTGCAAGGTGGGAGGGAGGAAGGGAAACAGTTTGGAACTTAAAATGTAATCCAAAAAAATTAAATTAAAACAAAAAAGAAACTGAGGCAATCAGTGAGTTGCCCAGGATCATATAACTAATGTATCTGAAGGTGGCTTGGAATTCACACAGATGAGTCTTCCTGACTTCAAGTCTGGCACTCTATCCACTTGTGCCACCAAGCTGTCCACTCTAAGGTCTAATTCACTTAAAAGTTTCTGGTGTTTTATACTCAGGAAGCCAAACCCAATTTTTCAAGATGTAGAGGAAGAGGACAGGGAAATGGAGCTGAGATACCTAGAATGTAGGGAGGAACACTTTTAGAGGGTTAAGATTTGTTCAGCCTCACATAGATGTGACATGCTCTTAAACAGCCATGAGTATCTCTTCATATGGATGTCAGGTAGCAAGTAGGTTTCCTAAATGGTTCTTGTAGATTAACTTCTGTATAAACTAATAAACACTGCTGCTTTCCTTTATTTTGTATAGTTTTTTTTTTCCTCTTCTACCCTCTATTCTCTTTATCCACTATAGCTAAACTAGGGCTTCCCATTCTCATACTTAGCTAGAGTGGAATCAGGTCCTCAAGAAGGATGTCCCTACAAGAGTACCTATTATCAGAAGGAGCTGACATTGCTTCCTCTTACCATTCCTCTTTTGTATATTCCATTTGAAATGTCAAGTCAGTAAACACTTATGTGCAATGTTTTGTTCTAGCTGTTGGGGATACAAGTCCCTGCCATTAACTAGCTTGTGTTCCACTGGGGGGGGGGGACACAGTTTTATGAACTTAGTGGCTTCTAGAATTATGTGCTAGGTGTCTGCAGCGGACAGAACACTAAGACCTGGACCCAGGAAGACCTGAATTCAGCTCTTGCCTTAGTCACTTCCTAGCCAAATAGTCCCAGGCAGGTCACTTAACCTCTGTCAGCCTCATTTCCTCATCCATAAAATGGGAATAAATAGCATCCACCTTCCAAGGTTGTGAGGATTAAATGAAATGATTATTTGTAAGGTGCTTTGTAAAACTTAAAGCACTATAAAAGTATTAGTGATTATTATTAATTAATCTAGGATCTAAAATCCATTGGAAATTGGTAGAGAACAAGATTAAGCCATTCCCCGGAAGGCAAATTATCATAGGACTCTAAATGGAAAAACTGAGGCGCAGGGGGGCTAAGTGACTTGTCCACTGTTGTACAGGAAATATCAGAAGGGAGATTCGAACCCATTCTTCTGACTGGAACCACTGTGCCACTCAGGCTTAACCCTTGGGGATGAGCAAATAATTCTCAAAAAGAGAAATACAAGCTCTCAGCAGTCTGAAATGAAACTTACTAATAATTAGAAATACAAATTGAAGCAACTCTTAGATATCATCTCATACTTACGAAGTTATAAAAATGGGAAAGTGTAGTATGAGAAGAGTTGGGAGAAATAGGAATTAGTCCAGCTGTTCTGGAAATTAGTTTAGAATAATAATAAAATTGTGAGATTTTTTTATATCTGTTGATCCAGAAATCCCACTTCAAGGAGGCTGATGACAAGAGGAAAAGACACATATATACAAAAATAAGGGTAGCATAAATTATAATAAAAAATTGGAAATGAAATGTGCCCAGTGATTTGAGAATGAATCCACTGGTATATACATGTATTAATAGGTTAGTACAGTGAACCCAAGGCATGATTATTATGAAGAATTAAGAGAAACATGGAAAGATTTGAGTGAAGAAAGCAGAGCCCAGGCGTGAGGGTGTGTTTTGATGGGTAATTCTTTGGGATGTGCCTGTGTCAGAACAAAATTATTGGATCGAACTGGAGCCTCTGGTTTGAGAAACCAGCTCCATGGTTGCCACCAACCATGGGAAAGTGTCAAGTTACTTGGAAGGAGAGATTGCCTGCACCACGGAAAAAGACAGTTGTGGAGGGCAGCCAAAGACCAGCCCTCTGTGCTTTCCCATGGGCATCCTATGGTTCGATATCCTAGTGTTTTTCATCTGACCTTGACTTCTAAAAGACTCAATAATGAGAGCAAGGATTCTTAACCTTTCTTGTATTGTGGACCCCTTGGCAGTCTGGTGAAGCCTGTGACTCTTTTTCTCAGAATGATTTTGAATGCACAAAATAAAATAGTTAGGATTGCAAAGGAAATCTGTTATATTGAAATAGTTATCAAAAAAATTTTAAGTTTACAGACCCCAAGTTAGAATCTCTGAACCTGAGGGTATAGGAAATGATTTTACTTTATATACTGTTAAAATAATTTGCTATTAGCCTCCAGCTAATGCTTATGTCTTGAGCTCTATTATGCTTTCAAATGTTTTGCTGTTGAACTTAGAGGTTGTACTGTGACATTGCTCCATTCCTCTGAGTTTTCCCTTAATACTACTTCCTTGGTAGATTGTACCGAAATGCTCAGTTGATGGAATTATACAGTAAAAGGTACCTCAAAAAGTTATACCATTTAATTCAGTGGTCCCACTCTAAGAATTCTACCCTCAATTGACAATAAAAATAAATAAATATCTATCTGCACAAAAGCTTTGGTTAACAAAAAACAAGCAAATTTAGTTTTGTCACTTGGGAAATTATTGAATAAATGATGTTTTGAACCACAAGAAACTGGATAGTTTCAAAAAATATGACAATATATGTGAAGTGATGCAGAATGAAAAGAACAATGTGTACATTATTTAAAACATGTAGAAAAAGATGATAATAGAAACAAATTCACATTAAACTGATAGTGAAAAAGCATGAGGAAAACAATAGGGACACAACTATGTTAAGTATATAAACTTTTGGCTTTTAAAATCCTTCCCAATGTGACCTATCCTACCTTTCTAACCTTATTATACAGTATTCTCCTTCCTACACTATATGATTCAACCAAACTGGCCTCTATGTTCCTATCTCCCATCTCAGGCACTTGAGTTGTCTCTCTACCATTCCTGGAATGCATTCCCTCATCTTCCTCCTTATACAATCACACTTTTTTTTTCCAAAGCAAAGCCTAAATACCTCCATCTTTACGAATTCTTTTTTGCTCTTTCCAACTGCTATTGCCTGCTTTCCCTAACTACCCTACATTTCACTACTGTGTATTTATTTTGTGTGTGCTTATGTATGTATATGTTATTTCCCCCAACAAAATTGGGGTTTCATAGGTTCACAGATTCTGAGTTGGAAGGGACCTTATACTTCATCTAGTTCAGCAAGTATCTGAACAACCCTCTTACTTGGACAAGTGGTCATCCAATCTTTGTTTAAAGGCTTTCAGTCATGGGGAATGTATTACCTCCTAAGGAAACCTATTTCACTTTAAGGCAACCAACAGGAAATCTTTCCTTCTATCCATCCTAAATCAACATCTCTAGAACTTCCATCTATTACTATTACTAGGAAAGAGGGAAGCGTTGGAGGGGATATTTCCTATGTTCTCCACCATTCTCATCAAACCTGCTTGCACTCAGAAGCTATGTAGTATCTAGTAATTCTTAGAATCTTCTAGGCATTAGACATGAGAGTGCCTCAAAGTTTCCTTGTGGAAAGCCACCAGTGTCTCTAAATAGGGCACATCCTATAATCTTTCAAAAGGATTATATATTAAATAACAAACTTTGAAGGCACATAACATTTCTACTATGTCCTGCATAGTGAACCCTGATTTGTTGTTGATACAAGACTATATTTATAATACAATACATCTTTTAAGCATTAATTTAGAAGCATTAATCTGGAAGCATTAATTTAAGCAGAATGCAATGATTGTTGTTAGAACACACAGGATGGAACTTTATGCAGTGTAGGGAAATTGTTAAACAACATATTTGTTTTAATGGTGGGTATACACAGACATAGCTTATTACTAACCATGACCTGCCATGAAAGGTACCATCCAGGAAATGTGAAATCAGAAAGGATGGTGGATTGATCATTAGCAAGAATTAGCGGTAAGAGTGCCAGAGTACTCTAAGGGTACCAGGGGAATCTGAAGACGCTTAACTTGAAGATTATCCTTAACTTCAGGATTGAATACTTAAGACTGAGTAATTTGCCAAGGGTTTATATGAACACATGGACAAAGTTTAAGTGACTTGACCTCTCTAAGATCCCTTTTTAAAACTTAGGTGCTTGTGACATGCTGGCTGCAAGCCCATCAGTTACTAAGCCAAGTTGTTGTTTGGTTAAAATTTATCTCAAAGCATGACCAGCTATACTTTTATAAATTGTATTGGGTCAGATCATTGTCCTCCATTTTTCAGTGCTGTTGAGCTCCTACCGTGTTTCCCCGATAATAAGACCTATCCCGAAAATAAGCCCTCCCCTTACTGTGTAAGATTCCTCGAAAATAAGCCCTCCCCCGAAAATAAGCCCTATTGAGATTGCTACTGTAGTGAAGGTGATCCCCTGCGCTACATGCTACATTACGGTACCCTCTGTATGCACCGTTCCCCCCCCCCCGAAACGCACGCTGAGCTCTGAGCTGCATCCAATCAGAGCTGCAGCAGTGAGCGCGTCATCCTGTTCTTCCCCAGTGATTTGCTTGCTGGCACCATTGAGAGCAGTGCCACGGAGGAGAGCTGAGGCAGGACAACATAAGCCCTCCCCTGAAAATAAGCCCTCTGGTGTTTTTCTTTCCAAAAAATTTAATAAGACAGTGTCTTATTATCGGGGAAACACGGTAGTACATCAGATCCTGGCTATGTAATGTGGAGGAAATGATTTCACTTATCTGGGCTTAAGTAGAATGAAAGGACTGGACCAGATGTTCTCTAGATGGTCCCATCCATTGCTAGTAGTCAAAATGTCAAACCTAAAAATAATACTGACCTGTGACTATTGATAAATGTGAAGTGTCTTGCTCTAAAAAGCTACAATTTTAGATTTCTTCGAAACTTAAAATTGGAAAGGACTTTAGAGGTATTTTAACCTAATTTCCCACCCAGTTCTGGAATCTTCTTATGTAGTTGCTAATGAAGTCAGTTTATATTGTGCCATCTTATTGATGGAAAAAGGAGATCTACCAAAGGTTTTTTTTTTTTTTAATAAAGCAATTGGGGTTAAGTAACTTGCCCAAGGTTACACGGCCAGTTCTTTTTTGTGTGGGTGTTAAGTATCTGAGGCCAGAACTGATCTTGGGTCCTCCCAACACCGGGGCTGGCGCTCTTACTCACTGCGCCACCTAGCTGCCCCAAAACTATTTTTTTGTTTGTTTTGTTTATTTTTGCTTTTTGGAGGGCAATTGGGGATAAGTGACTTACCCAAAGTCATACAGCTATTACGTGTGTCAAGTGTCTGAGGCCAGATTTGAACTCAGGTCCTCCTGACTCCAGGGCCAGTGCTCTATTCACTGCGCCACCTGGCCACCCCTCTACCAAAGGTTTTAAGTAAGTTGACAATGCCAAGATACCCTTAGGTTCAACAGAGTTTAAGTGATCTCCCAGTCTCTCTATGATTTACCCTTTTGGCGATTAACTGATGTTCCAAAGGTCATTTCTATAACATCCCCAAAACAGGAATATCTATGGTTCTTAGAATAATAATTTCCTGAGAGAATATGTAAATACTTAATATTGTTAAAAGACAGATGTTCATGAACATTATGAGTGTAAAGAAGCATGGAACGACTTATATTAACTGATATAAAGTGAATAAGCAGAAACAGAAAACAATATAAACCATATGTATAGGGGCAAGGAACAACAAAACACTCTAAATTGCAGTTGTGAAATTATCATGACCACAGTTGATTCCAAAGGAGAAATATGAAAAGATACCTTTCCCTCACCCCTCCCATCACTCATTTGCAGGAGTAGGAGGTCCATGAATGTGTAATACTGCATAAAATTCTAAGATGGTAGTGAAATTTCTGGAACTTTTTTTATTGCTGAAAAAATGACACCCTGTATTGACAGTATGACTCTCGTGGAGGAGGTAGATATACAGTAGGAAATTTAGGTGATGTAAAAAACAAAAGCTGTAAGCAAACTTTGTTTTAAAGGTTAGATATGTGTCCAGGTACCCACACATTTGTGGAAGCAAAGGGAGTCCACTGGTAGCTGATTCAAATGAAACATTTGGAAAAAAAAAGACTTGAGAGTATGAGATGGGTGTTCAAAGAAAGATGGTAGAAAGTGTTGCCTAGCACTTGCTGAAAAGCCTAGTGAAGAGATATCTTTTACCTTTTTAAAAGTACAGTAATAAGAGACAAATCTAGAGGCTTTGGAAATCAACCTTTGGGGTCACTGCCCTTCTGATTCCTTTATTCAGTTCCATGACTGGCAAAGATGGATGGGGAGGACTCTTGGTGGTTATTATAGATTCTCTTTACCGAGTAGCTCTTGTGAATTTTTTGGTAAGATTTCTTCTGTATTCTCATCTCCTGGGCCCTTTCAATCAGTATTTTTTTTTCTGAGTAATTGAAAAATGCATAGCTTACTACAGAGAGAAACAGAGAGAGAGAGACAGACAGACAGACACAGAACAGGGGGTTTTAGTGCAGTTATTCCAAAACAGAACAGAGGTAGTTACCAAGCCTTATTTGGATTTTTTTCCTCTCTCTCCACCAACAAATGACCCTGATTTGGGATTTGTTAAGTAGAAAAGGGTAGAAGTGGGGTGGCTAGGTGGTGCAGTGAATAGAGCACAGGCCTTGGAGCCAAGGAGGACCTGAGTTCAAATTCTGCATCAGACACTTAATGTTTACTAGCCTTGTGAACTTGGGCAAGTCACTTAACCCCAATTGCCCTGCCTTCTTCCCTCCAAAAAAGAAAAAAAAAAGGGTAGAAGTACCTTGGTGTTAATTGTATAGAAAGCAAGCAGAGAGGGCAGTCTTGTTGATCTTAGAATGTGGGAGCCTGGCACACATCAGGGAGGTGGCACTTGTTTTTCCTGTATTTGCCCTTGGTTTCAGATCCATTTTTCTGTGACTTCTGATCTTTTTTCCCAGTGGGAGGCACTAAGAGCCTTGAATTCTGAGTCAGGGGATCTAGGGTGGTCATAGCTCTGCCACCCATGTGACCTTGGGCAAATGTCACCTTGGATCTCATTTTTCATCTGTAAAATGAGAGAATTAGACTAAGTGATTGCTAAGGTCTCTTCTAGCTCTAAAATCTTACAATTCTAGGCCATCATTTGCCTTGAGAGGGAAGTTGTGGCTTTGGTTTAGTCCTGTTATCTGAGACCCTTGTGCCTTACTGAATGAAGCTGGTTTTTCTTTTCTTTAAAATAGCTCTTTGCCTTCGGGGGAGGTAAATAAGAGAGTGCTGTGTGGAGGAGGTAGAAGGTTAATTCCTGCTGCTGATTTGGGAACTGAGAGAGCCCCAAAGAGCCCTTTCCTTCTTCCCTTGGCTTCTAATAGTTATCTCTTGGTCAAGCTCTTTCTCTTTTTGTGAGATTTTACACCTTATGTAAATCACTTTGGTAATAACCTAGTGCTGGTCCCATCAAGACGTGCTGATGTAGTCAGTGACTTGTAACATTTTTCCATTTAGAAATGATACTCGTACTCACTGCTGGAAGTGTTACAAAGGCAGACACAAGTACTCATCAGTGCCTTGAAAAGCAAACTCTTGCTCTTTATGCCCGCCAAGGAGTAGACATTTGGAAGGGGACAAAAATTGGCGGGTCCTTTTGAAAGGACCAGCCTTTGAGGAGAGTCAGAGAAGGCAGCAAACTGATGAATCTTTGTCGCAGCAGTAAGGATTATCCAGTCATAAACTAGAGGGTATCTCAGAAGTCATGTAGCCCAAACCCCCATCATTTTACAGATGAGGAGACTGAGGCTCTGCAAGTTCCCTGACTAGCCCAGGGTCAGAGAACCTTTCTGCTGGATCAGAAGGATCCAGGAGCCAAACCTTCTGAGCATCTTGGGGCTCCTCCTTCCAACTGCCGGAGGAGGCTCCCCCAGTTTATAGTGCTGGATTGTTTGGGAAAGGAATGGATTGGCTTGAATTTAGTGACTTGATGAGAGATTGATTAGATGAAATAGGAAGGTAAGAGTTAGAGCAGGTATTAACCTCTGATCCTTGAGCTTGGTTGGTTTTTTTTTCATACTTTGATTACTATATTTCAATATAATTGGTTTCCTTTGAATTTTGTGTATTTAAAATTCATATTCTGAGAAGGGGACCTATGGACTTTACCAGACTGCCAGAGTAATCCAGGACACAAAAGAGGGTTCAGAACTCTGGGTTTGTTCTCATAGACTCTCAGAGGTCATCTAATCCAACCATATCTGAACACAAATGCCCTCTACAATAACACCTGCCAAATACTAACTTAGCCTCTGCTTGAAGAACTTTACTTCCCTAGACAGGCCATTCCATTTTTAAATGGCTCTGATTCTTTTTAGAAATTTTTCTTCATATCAAATTTAAATCTGCCTCTATAAACGTATGCCCTTTATCCCTTTTTCTGCACTCTGGAGAGAAACAGAATAAGCCTAAAACTTTTTTCCACCTAAGAGTCCTCCATGTGCTTATAGACCCTTGTGCTTTCCCTTCCATTCCCCTTCACCCCCTTCTACAGGTTAATCATGTCTCCAGCTCCTTCAGCAGATCCTCATATGGCATGATCTTGAGACCTTTCATCATCCTGGTCACTGTGCTCTGTACATACCTCATCCAAACATCCAGAACGGAATGCAGTGTACCAGAGGTGGCCTGGCTAGGGCAGAGTACAGCCTGACCTGCCTGGATTTGAATCCTGGCTCTGTCTGGGTGGACTTTGGAATTAACTTCTCTGGACCTCAGTTTCTTCACCTATAAAATGAGGGGGCTGTAATACTAATTGGCCTCATTCCCTTCCAACTCGAGTCATCTCACAATCCCAATATTTGTGTTTAAATTGGGAATTTCCAGTCCCAGTTTAGGACCAATGGAAGAGTGTGTTCATTTCCAATCAGTTACTTGAGCTAAGTGTTTAACTGGACCTTCTTTTATTTCATGGATAATGTCTCAGAATCTAGGTGTGGCATTGGATTTTCCATGTGGTTTAGATGACAGTGGCTCACCCTGGCCTCCCAATCATGTTTTTGACTTTGGGGAAAAAAGATCATAATTATCCCTCAGCCTAGATTCCCCTCACTCTCTCATTCTGTTCTAATGGGCCTAGGTGTCAAGAATGCCCCCCCAGGCCTCCTAAATCCAGAAACAGATTTGAGGGGGAAATGGACTCTTTCCCCACTGAGGGAAAAATTTCAGGCTTTTTTGAAGTTAGATTTTGAGTGGTTGCATTTTCTTCTGAAGCTACCTCCTCTTCCCACCCTCCCCTTCTCCCTTCTCCAAGCTGTATGCATGAATTTAAAAATGGACTCTGGCATCTTTGAGCATTTTGGAAGCCCTTTTAAAAACATGACTTTTAGTGAATTTTTCTGGGCCCTAGATCCTAGAGCACATTTGTGCAACCCTGCAATCCCAGATTTCTGGGGTGTTCTGACCCAGAGCTTGTTACTGATGAGACCGGGGCCATAGACTCTTCCTGTCATATTTACTGAAAAGATGGGAGGAGCGGATTAGAGGGTGAACATAACAGACTATGGTACCATTCTTAAAAATTGAAATTATGGAGTATTGACTGCTTCTTGCTTAAGTAAGCAAGCAATGTGGGAAGACTTTCTCAAGTTGTTTCAGTTTTTATTTGGTTGTAACCTTAAATTGTGGATAGAGCAGAATTTACTGGGTGATTGCTTTTTAAAGTCAAAGGGTTTGCATTCTTTTAGTTCTTCCAACATGTTTCTAAGTCACCAGAAGGGTTATAGAAGGAGTTATTCCTGGAAATTCTTCCTAGCACTGTTTGCCTAACTCAAATGTGAAAATCACATTTTACAGTAAACATTTGCTTGGGTTTCCCAACCCTCTCTCCCACTCACCCAAATTGGAGGGGAAGGGAAACATGAGTTCCTTAATTTGGTCCTGCTCTTTTCTTCTTGTATAATACTTCCTGGTTGTCTTTTCCTGAATCCCTTTAAGCTTTTATTCTGTTTTATTAGTTTCATGATCATGTGCTTTCTATATGTACACCAGTGAAAGAGGTGGGTGGATGGAAAAGAGAAATGAGCCCAAGTTCAAAGTTGCTGAGAAGAAAAATTTGAATTAATTAAAAAAAACTTAGGCCAAACTATTCCTAGCAATATTTACTGGTGTCAGGATGGAAGTTAGAGGTAGGGTGGAGTTTAGAGGTGCTAGAGGCAGTCTTTCCTGGCTTGGTGAAAGCCCTCGAGGAATCAGAATTGTCTGTTGATCTCTGCTCCAAGCTCCCTGTTCCTGTTCACTTAGCAACAAACCGGACTACTTCCTGCCTCTCTGGGTTAGGTGTCTATCTTGTTGCCTGTGCTCTCCTCTGCCCTCCTTCTCCTCTGCCCCCTCTCACATCTCATGAGAATTCTCTTCTCCAAATCCCATGACCAGTCCCTTAACCAGGAGAAAGGGCCTTTCCCAATAATAGAAGCCTTCTCAGGCCACACAAATCTTAAGTGGCAAAATTGGCTTGAAAGTTATTTGTATGCTCGAACATCCTGCCTCCTTGTACTGCTGTCATTTTTATGATGGTTTGTGTTTTTGCTGATTTTGTTCCTTACTAAGTGGCTTTACCCTTTCAGGAGAAAGAAACTGTGCTTTTCCCAAGGTGCCATATATTCTACTGGTGTCATTGTTTAGATTACTATTAAGATGTTGAAACTGGAAGGTAAATTGAAGGTTAGGGGTGGGGGTCAGTGTTTCATCAAAAATGGGGAGCAGGGCAGGAGGTCCAGGCTTGTACACAGAGCATTTAGAGCAGGGCTTTGGAAGCTATCTAATCCAGTCCCTTTATTTTATAGAAGAAACTGAAGCCCAGAAAGATGATGAAGCCATAACTTTTTTCCCCTAGACCCAGTTCCCTTTGCCCTGCCCTTGAATCTTAAGAAGGATGAAGGGGCCATTTTTTCTGGTCACCCTTCTTTTCTTGTTCCTAGCATGAAGATTAAGGCAGACTGGTGAAATAATGCAAGGATAACTAAGCTGGTTTTTGTTTTCAGCATTCCTGTCTGGGGTGTCCATTCACTCAGATTTGAGGACAAGAAGACAACAGTTTGAGTGGGTGTAGTCTGATGAAGAAGTCTAGAGTGTGGGGGAGGGAAAGAAGAGGAAAGCTATTACTCCAGCTCTCAAGTTTTCCATAAGTAACTGTCAAAGTTTAATATATTGTAGAACAAGGATAACCTCTTTGAAGGAAACAAACTGATTCGAGATTTCTGAGAATTCAGAAAATACATTTTTGTAGCCCAAAGGATCGTTTTTCTCCACTGTGCTTGTATATCAGCCTTGTTTTTCATAAGAGTAGTATGGCTCTCATTCCAAGAGTGTTCCCCTTTCTTAATGCCAGGATCTTAATTCCACCAAAAGGTTTGCATGAAAAGAGAGCAAATTAGAATCTGAACCCAGGCATGAATTTAGATAATCTGATATATAATAGAGGGGGGAACCCCCAGAAATTTGTATCAAACAATAATAATAATAATTTATCTAAAAGATGCTGGTGGTTGGTTACATTCCCCCCCCCCCCACAAATATTAACAAATAACTGAATGTGGATGAATGGACAGAATGATCAATGCCTTGACCAGGCTTCTCTTGGAGTGCTTGTCTCAGTTTTCAAGCATTGACTGAACTTTCTAATTGAAGACATTAAAAACAGGACTCACCTTAATGGTAATAACGTATTCTATTTTCTAGTTTTTAAAGTTCCTACCCTCTTGTTGCCCAGTGAATGTTAACCCTTTAAGAGGTGGCCATCACTATGAAAAGTGCTTGAAAGATGCAAATCTCTCAAAATATTATCATTTTTAACAGTAACATTATTAAGGAGTGTTCTAAGAAACCACATTAGAGGTTCTGCAGCCTGTGGAACAGAGAAATAAAGCAATGTAGATACTCTAGGAACATTCTGTCCTGCTAGGCTGAGATGTGTTCTAATCATCACATTTTGTTCTGCACAAATTATCTAGACCTTTGGAGTTGATTTGTTTGAGCCAGATGACAGGGCTTAAATTGGGTCAAGGGATTATAACAATTGACCTGTCTTCCTGGCTCGAGTTTTAATAATTCTAATCTTGTTTTTCCCCCATATCCCACCAAGATCTCCCCTTGCCAACAATAAGGAATGCTAGGCCTTTCTATCCTCCTTATAGCTGAATTTTCCCTCTGTGTGTTGTTACCCCCAATTAGAATGTGGGCACTATGACAACAGACTCTCTGATTTTTATTCGTGTATTCCTAGTGCACAGCTCAGTGCTTGGCATCTAGTAAGCACTTAATAAATGCTTTTCCATTCTCTTCCATTATGAGATTCAAAAGGGCTGGGCAGCTTATAAATAAATTGAGAGGGAAAATGTGTTCCTTCTTCATTGCTTACCCCCTCGTGGTGACATTGTGCTGTTACAATTGAAAATAGTTTGGTCACCTTCCTGAGTATAGGCAGACATATTGATATGTATAGTATAATGGTGATGTGTGTCACCATAGATTTTTAGATTTTTCTGAGGAACCTTAGAAATATGTGTATGTGTATATATGTATATGTCTTCAGTCCTTTGATATTGTAAATGAGGACAATTTGTCACAGAAAAGTTGTTTTGTTTAACGTAATTCAGAAGCAAACCTTCCCCCTCCTTTTCCTTCCCCAAATGACCATCAATCACTGCTTCCTATCAGAGTTGGAATGATCATTGTAGAAAGAATACTGGACTAGGAATCAGAACCTTGTAGCTCTTTCTAGTCATGACTGATGTTACATAGCTATGATCTTTGGCAAAGCATTTAATTTCTCTTCTCCGTTTTTGTCATTTCTAAAATGAGGATGTTCACAGAATCTGAATTGAAAGGCAGCTGAAAGGACATCTTACCCTACCTAGGCCTGATCAAGAATCCTTTCAAGAATATTGTCCACAAGTTGTCAGTCAGTTTGTGCCTGAGAATCACCATAGAGGAGGAGCCTACCACTTGCTGAAGACTACCATTACATTTTTGACAACTAGTGAAGATGTTTTTTTTTTTATTTGAGTTTAAATCTGCCTTTCCATAACTTTTACTTGTCACTCACATTACTCCCAGCTGGGACTAAGCATAACAAGTCTTATTTTTTCCACATGATGGTTCTTCAAATATTTGAGACAACCATCTCCTTAAGAGTCTTTTTCAGTCTTAAGTCTATGATCCATCTATCTGTCCTGTGTATCTGTGTATCATCTATAATAAAACTGTCATCTTTTTGATCCTCACAACAATCTTGTGCATTAGGTTCTATTATTATCTTCATTTCACATGAGAGGAAACTGAGGCACAGAGATCTTAAATGCCTTGAATGCCTTGCCCCCCAAGGTCACCCATCTAGCAAAGATTTAAACTCAGGTCTTCCCGACTCCAGGTCCAACTTACTGAATGCCTCTCCCCCCCCCCGCCCCCCACTGCACATTAGCACCTGATTTCCAACACAGAAGTTTAGTGAGTAGTCTGTGACTTTGAGATGATGTTTCCTAGGGTCACATAGCTAGTATATGTCCAAAGTGGGACTTGAACCCAAATCTTCCTTATTCCAAGGCAAACTCAAAGAGGTTCAAATAGACCACGTTGCTTATTATTGTTGTTGTTATTTTAAATATATATATATATATATATATATATTTATTTATTTATTTATCGTGTTGTTTCCCTTGATAGACTGTAGGATTTTAAGGGACAAGTCCTGTTTCTTTTTTGTCTTTGTTTCGCCAACACCTAACACAGTGCCATGTGTATACCATAGTACACAGAGTGCTGGGTCTTGGCTTCAGGAAAACCTGGGTTCAGATTCTGCCTCAGCAGTTTCTTCATCTGCAAAAAGGATAATAAAAGCATCTTTCTTCTAGCGTTATCGTGAGGGTCAGATGAGATAATTCCAAAGTGTTTAGCACAGTGCCTAACACATCAGAGGCATCTCCACACCATCCTGGTCACCCTTCTCTAGAAATGTTTTGAACAGAGCACCTCCCTTGTTCTAAACACTATGCAACTTTTATTTAGCAATTAGCTTTTTTTTTTTACTATAATATCCCACTTTAGACTTCTTTGATTTGCTGTCCACTGAATCCCTAAATTGGACTAAATGATCTCTAACAGCTATTCCATAATTGTGCAGACACTCTTACAAATGTACACAAACATGCCTCTCACAAAACCAAAACAAACAAACAAACCCAGATGTTATATTTGGAAAGGAGAAAAAAGCTATATGGACTCTGGCTTGGTACATTGACCAAACAATTATCTACCTCCATGTGAGAAGGCATGAAGAAATAAGGAAGAGCGCTAGTGTGAGGTGGTGAGGCATTTGGGTAGCTGGTAGCTTGTTGGAATTATTAATTATGTTTCCTTCCTCGGTGCACTTTGTCAACTCTTTTACCATCTGTGAAATTTCTAGTGGGCTCCTCTCCTTAGTCTTCCAGAGAGGTGGGGCTGTTAGTTTTCTTCTGTGACCTGCTAAACGTTAGACTTCCTTTTAGCCCTTGCTCTGGGGGCTTTAGTAACTAAAGGTATCTGGAAAACAGAGAAATGGTTTGGGGTTTCATTTGGTTGTGGGTAGATTGAGCTTCCTCAATTGTAGGATTCTTTTACCCCGATGCTCTTGAAATAGCTTGTGTGGCCCAAGCATGAAATGAGCCGTCCAGACTTCCCTGAATTCTCTTCTTATTGTTAATAAGCTGTCCTGCCATCATTTGCTCCTATTATTCCTTTGTTTCTTCATCTGTAAGACATGGGTGGCTGCCTTATTCTGTGGCAGAAACTAGAAAGATTAGTAAACTAATATACTCGAAAGAAATCTACCCCTTCGGTAAATGGAACTCTCCAGAGGCAGTGTTTAAAATATTTGTATCCAAGTGTTCATACCATACAGAAGTGTTTGTCATTTGGGAAGTGAAAGCTGAAATTTCTTGATTTTTTTTTCCCAGTAGATTTGTTAAGTGGGAAACAGACACTAATCCACCTGGCTCAGTAGCTCTTCCCGGAGAGGGAGAGTATTTGTAGACTTGTTTCCTGCTACAATTGCTGCCAGGAGGTATGTGGAATTAGTGTGTTTCAGCACAGGTCAGAACAACACAAGGTCATGTGACAGCAGGAAGTGGGCTTTATGATCAACGGTTACCGAGCATGTAGATGTGTTAATGCACCCATGCATGTGTGTTTGCAAATGATAGCAACTTTTTCAAGGGCCACGTGTTAGGCAGGAAATAACATGACTGCAGTGGGTTTTTAACAGACATCCTGTCAGTTTAGATAGCTTTACCCACTTCTCTTAACTCTTTCAGTCCTTCCTAAATACAGTCATGCAGTTACCTGATTGTAGAAGGTGACTGGTAAGAGGTAAGAGCAGAAGTCAGGAATGGACTGATCTAATATGTCTTTTTACTTTAGGCTATACAGGTTAAACTGTTTAAAACACATCCCAGTAAGTGGGATATTATATGGAAACTTTTAAAATGATTATTGCATATTTTGTATCTAATATGATTCTGTGATGCCAAATTAGTGTTCTTTAGGTGTTTTTCTTCCCTTAGAATACTTCCTTTCCCCTCCCCCCATCCCAAAGTGAATGTCTGAATCCCACCCACTAACTTTAAAGCAGTCCCCAGCTTCCTATAATAAATTGAAATCACATGAATACCCAGTTGAACATCTATGTGAGGCTATGGAAACCACTAAGCTAATAAAATATTACTCTGTGATCTTGTTGCATGTTTGTTAATCCCTTCTCTTCTAAAACTGCCTGCTACTCCATAGGGGGCCACCTCCAGTCATCCTGATCTATATCTTGCCACTGGATCCAGATGGCTCTGGAAAAAGTGAGACTGGTGACTTTGCACAGCCCTCTCTCACTTAAATCCAATTCACTTGCAAGTCCTGGCATCACCTTCCTGATGTCGAGGTCTTCTTTGAGAACAGTAGCCAGTTCATAACAGGGACTGTAGTTAATCTTTTGTGTATTATCCCAGTGCTTACTATTATTAACTTGTTGCTTTATAAATGCATATATATTGACCATCTTGCTTCATTTAACTCCTCTATTGCAAATGTCATTGTAACTTGCCTTTAGGTTTCTTAATGTCTTAAGACCATATCCTATGCTACTTTTTCTTTCTTCCTTCCCTCCTTTCTTTCTTTAACAGATTGAAGCTTAATAATGACACTATTAGTAGATTTACAGGAGAAAAAAACTATCTTTTTTTTTCTTTTTGGAGGGGGGAAGGCAGTCCAATTGGGGTTAAGTGACTTACCCAAGGTCACACAACTGGTAAGTGTTAAGTGCCTTGAAGCCTAATTTGAACTCAGGTCCTCTTGACTTCAGGGCCAGAGCTCTATTCACTGCACCATCTAGCCACGCCTTTATCATTATTTTTTGATGGCTTACCTATAAGTCTCTGCGTTTACCACGGTTACTTGGCAGGATGTTTTGTACATATTTGTGGACCAGGCATTCCCAGTTCAGACCTCTCACTTTATGCAGCTTGATGCCTGCTCTATAATTGAGAGTCTGAAAGAGTTTCCCAGAGCCAAGGTGTCAAACTCTGGTCCAGCCTCCTGTGGCTGAGCCAGAAACAGATTAAAATGCAATTTGTAAATGTTTAACAAAATAAATAAAATATTTTATTATAAATTTATTTTAATACAGTAGAATATAGATGATGTTAATTTGTGGTTTCCTAAGTCAATATGCAGCAATTTTGACAGCAGTATCCTCGAACTTAATGAAATGGCCACCACAGAGTTTTCCTCTATATTATGTTACTTGGCAGTCTCATCAATTACAATAGGGTAAATGATCATCTCTATTCAGATCATTCCCAGATCTGTATTTTCAATCCTAGTCGCTTCTCCTGAGCCAAAGTTCTGCATCACACATTCCCTTTTGTACATCTTGTGCTGGCTATTCCATAGGCATTTCCAGTACAGCATGTTCAGAACAAAACTTATTATTGCTCTTCCAAATTTCCCTTTTAGTATTAACTTTTACTATGACTCCCCAGTCATGCAGTCTTGGAACCTAGTTCTTAGCCTTGGCTATTAACTCTCCTTCACCTCATGTGTCCAGTCTATCACCTCATCTTGTAGTTTATACCTTCACAGCATTTCTGGTATGTGTTCACTTCAGTTCTCTCACAGAGCCCCAGTTCTGCTTCAGGCAGGCCCTCATCACCTCTCCCTCAGCAGCCATCTAATTGGCCCATTCGCTTCTCTACTCAACTGCCAGGGTGATTTTATCATTCTTCCCTTTATCATTCATTTCCCCTGGTTCCCTAATATCTCCGGGGTCAAATATAAAGCCCTTTATTTGGCATAATAATGGCTAGCGTTTATATAGCATTTTGAGGCTTGAAAAGTACTTTACAATTATTGTCTCTTTTGATCCTCTCTACAATCCTGGGAGGTCAGTGCTATTATTATCTCAATTTTGCAGATGAGAAAACTGAGGGAGATGGAAATTTAAGTGACCCGTTCAGGGTCACATGGCTTGTGATATCCAATTTGAACTAAGATCTTCTGACTCCAGGTTCCTTATGCTACTTTTGAATTACTCCTTGTGTCTAGAGTAGTGCTAAGCCGCCCAGGTTTTGTTTTGTCTCCTTCAGCCATCAAGAACAGCCAGCGAGGGGAGGGGAACGAAGTGCTTATTTGATGTTGGGGTAGATCAGGTGGTTATGTCTGGTTTTGTCGTGAGCTTTAGGAGTAAAACACAGTGTAACTCTGAAATGAAGAAACCTTGCAACCAAAAATCCTGTGCTTCATGTATTTAGACATTCCCAGCGCCAGGTTTGCACCCTAATCCCACTGAGCAGTCAGTTGAGTTTCTTTTATTCACAGTTAACTGTGCCTCAGTTTCCTCTGTTTTAGATGACCCCTGAGATCCCTTCCAGCTCTGTCTCTATGAAACTATGACCCTTTACTTCCTTCCCCCACCAGCCAGATAGCTCATAGTGTTGTTATTGGGTTTTTTTTTTCATTGAATCTTGGCTGTGTTAGTGATACTTTACTATTGTCTTGGTTGTGTATCTAATTACCGTGTTTCCCCGATAATAAGACCTATCCCGAAAATAAGCCCTCCCCTTACTGTGTAAGATTCCTCTAAAATAAGCCCTATTGAGATTGCTGCTGTAGTGAAGGTGATCCCCTGCGCTACACGCTACATTATGGCACCCTCTGTATGTATGCACTGTTCCCCCCCCCTCCCGTGAAACGCATGCCGTACTCCGAGCTGCATCCAATCACAGCTGCAGCAGTGAGCACAGCATCCTGTTCTTCCCCAGTGATTTGCTTGCTGGCGCCGTTGAGAGCAGTGCCGCAGAGGAGAGCTGAGGCAGGACAACATAAGCCCTCCCCTGAAAATAAGCCCTCTGGTGTTTTTCTTTCCAAAAAAATTAATAAGACAGTGTCTTATTATCGGGGAAACACGGTAGTTGGAAAGCTCCTTAAAAACAACATTATCTTTGGCTTTTCTCTATATGCATTCTTCTGACCTTCTGCAACCTTTGACACTGATGATCACTCTATCCTCCTTGACATTCTCTTTTCTCTAAGTTTTCAGCATACCATTCTCCTACCTTTCCGATTACTCCTTCTTTGGATCTTCCTCCAGCTCATTCCCTCTAACCATAGGCTTCCCTCAGGGTTCTGCCCTGGCCCTCTTCTCCATCTATACTACTTCAATTGATGATCTCATTAGTTCCTGTGGATTTAATTACTATCTCTTTGCTGACGATTCTTCAGTCTACTTGTCCTGCCCCAAGGTCTCTGCTGGCCTCTGATCTGGTATCTCCACCTCCCTTTCAGACATCTCACACTGGATGTCCAGCAGACATCTTAAACTCAGCACAGAACTCATTATCTTTCTCCCGAAACCCTCCCTTGCTCCCCACCTTTCCTGTTACTGTAGAGGACACCACCATCCTTCCAGTCCCCCAGGTCCACAGCTGAGGAGTCTTTCAGGACTCTTCACTCTCTCACCACCTTTCATATCTAAGCTATGCCAAGGTCTGTCAATTTCCCCGTCCAGCGTCTCTCAAACACACCCTCTTTTCTTCCCGGACATTGCCAGCTCTGTAGTAAAGGCCCCCATTGCCTCACATGTGGAGTATTACAATGCATGCTCATGGGTCTGCCTGTTTCCAGCACATCCTCTGTTTAGCCACTAAAGTGATTTTTTCTAAAACCCAAGTCCAGTCATGTCATTTTCCTACTCAGTAAATTCCAGTAGCTCCCTCCCTATTGCCTCCAGTATCAAATAGAAAATTCTGTTTGGCATTCAGGGTCCTTCGTAACCTAGTCCCTTGCTACTTTTCCAGTCTTCTTATACCTTACTCCCCAACTTGTACTTTTTGATCTAGTGGCTGGCTTCTTGGCTGTTCCATGAACAGCCGTGAACATTCCATCTCTCGACTCTGGCCATTCTCTCTGGCTGTCCCCACACCTGAAATGCTCTCCCTCCTTTGTTTGGACTTCTGGTTTCACTAGCTTCAAATTTAAGTTCGAGTTCAGTTCTTTTCCTCTCTTAATTATTTCTTATTTATACTGTTTAGCTAGTTTGTACGTTATTTGTTTGCATATTGTCTCCTCTATTAGATTGTAAGTACCTTGAGGGCAAGGTCTGTCTTTTTACTCTTTTTTATATTCTTGGGGCATAACACAGTGCCAGGAACACTTAATAGGTGCTTTATAAATATTTACTAATTGATTGATCTTTGATTCCTTTGTATCTCTCAGATTTAGTGCTCATTACTTGGGAATGAATACTATGTTGAATAAAGAACAGAAGTGCTTATTAACATATACTCTGAAATACAATCACAGAAATGTTGCTGTTCTCTTAAATCAGCTCTTTCTGTTTGTTCTATTGTAGAGGATTACTCAAGGGATGTGATTGATTTCATTTGGGAGAAAGACGCCAGAGAAATCAGTAGTTACCCAACACTCAACTACCTGACTGCTAACCTTTGCCTACAGCTTTCCCACTGTAGATGAGAAGGGAAGAATCAAAATTTGGGGAGAAAAATCTCACTTTTGAAAAGTACTTAAAAAAACCTTAGAGAGGAGTTCATCTGCTTAAAGTGCCATAAGTGACCCATACTCCCTACTGCTGACACAACTCCACAGAATCTCACTTCTTCCTGTTCACTAGAAGCACATAGTACAGAATGCTCTGCTACAGCTTCAACAATGGGCTGGGAAATGAAGGGTCACAAACAGGATGCTGTCAGTGTCAACCTAGATTTCAGTCATTGTTTTAAGAGCAAGTGGGATGAATGACCCCTTTAGCTAATAAACATCAGGTGGTCTCATTGGGAAGTTCCTTTGGCTGTCTAGAGCATATCTAACTTCAGCCTCACCTTCCTTCTCATTAAGTAACCAAGAGAGTCACCGCTTGTCAGGAGTAGAGGAAAAATGCCTTAATGTCCCTATTGAATCATGTTTAATGTGGTATTTGGATTAGAGCATCGGCAAATTAAATTTTCCTTGTCAGCTTGGAGTTTTATACCAGTTTTTCCTTTGCTGCTTTAACTGGAACAGCTCACATCTAGATGTTCTCCAAGTTAGAGGCAAGAAGGTAGACATTTCAGTTACCTTTTTCCCTTTTCTAATTTGATCGTCAAGGTTTTATAAAGACTTTGCTCTTTTAAGGTGTTTAATTCTACCATGTGAATCATTTTCTTTTGAGAATTAGATCAAGGTATTCTTATCCCTCCCCTTTCTCTCTCCCCCTCAACTTTTCCATGAGAAACCACTTGCCCTTGGCTACCTCCTCCATTCACTTGCATCTGAGCCCAAAGTGTTGAAAATCTTTCAGTTAAGTAGGTGTGATCTTTGCTTAGGAGGAGCTAAGCCTGGGCAAGGAGCCAGTCAGCTAGCTTTCATTTTGCCAAATGGCAGATATCAATCTACAGTGGGAAAATGTGCCTAAACTGCCGGTTTCTGTGAAATAAGTACAGTAAATCAGAATGTTTTGGTGAGCAGTTAATAAGGTCGTCCATAGATAAGTCTTTGGCTTTCTGGTGATTGTCTTCTGAATCAGAGGACCTGCCTACATTAGCAGGTAAAGTGTTTGAGACAAACTGGTTTTGTATACAGTGCAGGAAGTAACTAATCATTTAGTGAATATAAATTCCATTTCCCAGTGATCTAGATATTGTATTCACTGATCCAGTGGTAATGTTCACATATTTTTCCCATTCTTGCCATTGGCTGTCTAGACAATAAAGTGAGCAGCAGGTGGCTTCAGAGGTCCAGAAATAAACTATTGACTTAATATAGGCTCAGCCTTAAAGAACTTACCATATGTTCTTTCCCTCTGTATCGTTCATCCTTTTCCTACTCCCCAAGCATACAGGCTTCATTTATAGTTTGGACTCTTGACTACATCAGAAAAGAATTTTCAGCCTGAAAAACTTGTGGACCTGTAGCAAGATATACCAAAGCCAAATTTTGTTTCATTTAGGAAAGTCCATTGGAGGTAAGGGTGTTAACAGTGAACCTCATGAGTCTTGACAGTAGGACTGTTGGCCTGATTAAATACTGCATATTTCCTAGGGTTAATTTTTAGTGACTAACATTGGAACATTCCACAAATCCCATGGGTGAAGGGGTCATGGACTTCTCTCTTGGAATTATAATTATTCTCTTTACCCTTTTTAAGAAAGATGGTTTCTTTCCCTGCTCTTCTCCCTTGGGAAGTAGAAAGAAGGCTGGGAAATTGTGCTCACAGCTGGCATGATGAGCATGCTTTGGCAGCACCCAGGACCAGAGCTGAAAAACCCCTTCTTTGCATGCTATCCCTTACAGCATGTGGGGGGATGATGGCAACCCCGATATTCTAACTTCATTATAGGCCCCACTGAACAGCAGGCCCACTGTACCTACCTAGCCCCTCTCTCTCCCCCAATATCCTAATTTCATATATGCCTCACTGCTCACTAGAAAAACAGGTGTGTCCACGAATGCATAGTTCTCACAGAAACAGCAGGCATGTCCATGTGATGGAATCCCAGCCGCTGCCTCTAGCTAGCCACTGCCCCCAGACCCAATTCCCATGGAAACTGTTGTGTCCATACACTCAGCCTCAACCACATTATCCATCTTGACCAGACAAGACCTATTGTGGTCTGATTGACTACCAGTCAGAAGACAGCAGCACCAGGATGTAGAGCAGGATGCTTGACCACCAAACTGTAGAAGGAGCCCGCCCTACAATAGTGCCTGCACAGTAATAGTAAAGAGCTGACCACGAGTGAACTTATGATGTAGAGAGGCTTATCATAACACCATTCCTATACATATATACCCCCCCAAGTGAGTTTTTCTGTATCCATTATGGGTAACTGCATGAAAAGTTCCACTGAGGCTGGGACCCCTCCTTCATTACCTAATCCCTTTAACAAACTCTTCCTGCCTTTTTTATATTAATCATATTCCTATATTCTATATAAATTTTGATTGTGTAATCAGCATCATATTCACTATAAAATTGTATGTCTTGCCTTCCTGAAGTTGCCAATTCCTCTAAGGAACTTAACCACTCACCAGAGTATGAAACCTCAAAACTATAATAAATCTTTCCAACTGGCTTGGAGTTGACCTGAGTCTTTGAAATTCTTTAGAGACATCCCACTGTAATTCTACCTGACCTTCATCAGGGAGATGTGGTATCTAGGGGAGTGAGATAGAAATGGGGAGCAGCATGATAGGAAAATTTGACAACTCAATCACCAATGAGGTATTTTCTACCTGGATTGAGAAAGTTTCTTATCTAGTTTGTAGACAATTCTAGATGACTTACATCAGCCGTAAGAATTCTGTACACCCTCAATTCCCCCATCCTCCAACTGATATTCAGGTTGGAGAACAAGTGGATGGCTTTCAAACAAAAACAAGGTTTTGCTATCTTGTTAAATTTGCCCTAAAAAAAAATATTGCACAGGTGATCTGAATATCACTTCAGTGAATGATGACTTAAGGCCACAATGCTTCTACCCCCCAACAAATACCTCAGGACCTCACTTATAGCCATCCTGGAATTCTTGACCTTCTCAGTGTTGTTACTTCCCAGGAAAACAGCATGGTACTGTGGAAAGAGCCCAGGACTTGGAATTCATGACCTGGGCTTAAACTCCTTTCTCAGTCACTTAACACCTGTATGACCTCAGGCAAGTCTCTCTCTGGGCCTCAGTTTCCTCATCTGTAAAATGAGGGTGTGAGACTGGATGACCTTTTAGCTCTAAGTCTTTGAACCTGTAACTGTCGAAGTGAGGTTTGAATAGAGGAACAGCATATGGACCTGTTATGTTTACCATTTTTATAAGGGAGATTATCATTCCACCCTACTTTGTCCTCATCAGACCACACTTGGAGTCTTGTGTTGAGTTGTGGGTACTGCATCTTTTTTTTAAGTAGTATTTTACTTTTGCCCAGTTACACATAAAGACAATTTTTAACATTCAGTTTTTTTAAATTTTGAGTTCCAAATTTTCTTTCTCCTTCCCTCACTTCCCCTCTCCCTGAGACATTAAGTAATTTGATATAGGTTATACATGTTCAGTCATGGAAAACATATTACTATTTTAGTAATGTTGTGGAAGACACAGACCCAAAGGAAAAAAGTACATGAAAAAATATAGAAAGTGAAAAATAGTATGCTTTGATCTGCATTCAGACTGCATCAGTTCTTTCTCTGGATGTGAATAGCATTTTTCGTCATGAGGCCTTTGGAATTGTCTTGGATCATTGTATTGCTGAGAAAAGCTAAGTTCACATTTGATCATCATACAATCCTGGTTCTGCTCACTTCACTTTGCATCAGTATCAGTTCATATAAACCTTTCCAGGTTTTTCTAAATCCATCTGTTCATAATTTCTAATAGCATAGTGATATTCCATTACAATTGTATACTGCAACTTGTTGCCATTCCCCAATTGATGGGCATTCACTCAATTTCCAATTCTTTGCCACTACAAAAAGAGTTGTTATTTATTTTTTTGTACAGATAGATCCTTTCCTCTCCTTTTTCTCTCTTTGGGGCACAGACCTAGTAGTGGTATTGCTGGATCAAAAAGTATGCACAGTTTTATAGCCCTTGGGGCATGGTTACAAATTGTTCTCCAGAATGGTTGGATCAGTTCACAACTTCACCAACAAGAGCACTGTATCTTAAGAAGGCCATAGACCACTGGAGCACTTCCAGAGGAGGGTGAAGAGGATGTGAAAGGGACTAGAAAGCTTAATGATTGAAAGAGCTGGGAGACATGAAGGTTAAGGGTGGAGTCATGGCATTCAAGTATTTGAAAGGCTGGAATATAGGAGAGAATGTTTTCCTGGTCTCAGGATTACTGGACAGAAGTAACCGGAGACTTGCAGGCAGAAACTTCCTAACAGAGCTATCCAAAAGTGGAATCTGTTACCCCGGTAGGTTATGAGTTTCTCATCATTGGAGATCTTCAGATAGAGAAGGGGCAAGGGAACAAGGATTTATATAGTATCTACTCTGTTCTAGGCACTGTAAGCACTTTTCAAATATTATCTCATTTGACCCTCACAACAACCCTGCCAAATTTGTTGTTTCTATTTTACAGTTGAAGAAACTGAGACAAGCAGAAGTTAAATGACTTTCCCAGGGTCACATAGCTAGTAAGTGTTCAGAGCCAGATTGGAACTCAGGAATCTGACTCTAGGCCAGCGCTCTGTCCACTGTACCACCTAACTACCTCTAACAATGTCAAGCATGTAGGTAGCATTTGAAGGTTTACAAGGCACTTTACACATATTATCTCACTTGAATCCTCACAACAGCCCTGAAAGGTAGGTGCTATTATTATCCCCATTTTTACAGATAAGGAAACTGAGGCAGCCAGAAGTTAAGTGACTTGCCTAGGGACACATAGCTGGCAAGTTCCTGAGGCTGAATTTGATTTCGAGTCTTCCTGACTTCAGACCTGGCACTCTATCTACTGAGCCACCTAGCTGCTGATTCTGTGAACACTTATCAGGAATGTTGTAAAGGAAATGCCAACCCCCCCCCAGATTGCTTTAATTACTCTTCTTGGTCTTTCTGTGGAAGAATACCAGGTTAATGGTGCAAGGTGAAAGGAAGTACAGATCAAGTAACTAATTAATCATTAATGACCAGATGTTAATAGCTTATGACTATTGCTTGTAGGAAATATGTCTGTTTTTCACTTAGCTAGAAGGGTGTTTAGCCCATACCTTCCCTGCTGACCAGGAATGCTCTAGGAAATGGGATGCATATAATCCACCAGTAAACATTTACACACTGTCCATTTCATCATACTTAGTTTGTATGCCAGAGAATTCTTCCTTAAGGAACCTAACCACCATTTGTGTATAGATTGACTCGGCCGAGCTTTTTCATTCTGAGTTTTCCTAAGTTCTGTAAATGCAGTTCTCGTATGCATGCTAAAAAGTCACCTTTTGAAAAGCATTAAGTTCTTCTATATGTCACTTTGGAGCCTGACAGACACATGAGATCTGAACTTGTATGTTTCAGCAAACATTCAGCACTCTGTGGAGTGTTCTGCTAAGTCCTGGGAGAGAGACACAGCAAGATGTGATCTCTGCCCTCGTCAGAGCCTATGCTATTTAAAGAAGGACCTAAGAACGGGAAAAATGTTTAGGGGTTGAAAGACAAGTAGGAAACAGATCATTATTAAGAAGAAGGGTAGAGAATCTGGGAATCTAATACTTGAACTCCCTCTGTGTGTGAGTGGTAAAAAATGGTGATTAATACTTTTTTTTCATTACTTTGCTTTTTATAAAAGAAAAAAAAATCCCTTTGGTAGATCTCATTTAGCCTTCCAAATTTTCAGGCCAAAAGACTGGTTGAAAGTGGTATGGTTTCTCTAGAGGAGGCACTGGGACTAAAATTGAGATCCACTTTTCTTTTAAAGTCAGTAAGTGTCTTATATGCTTGGTTTAACGGAAATGAATTCAAAAGGTATGCCTCATTTCCCCACCAATCTCGTTCCATGACCCAATTAAACATAATTGGGTTCTGAGACTTCAATTGAAGCTTCTCAAAGAGCTTCAGGCCAGTTTGGTGGGTCTCATCCCTCCCTGCTGCAGATAGCGCCTCTTGACTAAGTTGGCAAGCTAGAGATGCCTCCTCCAGATCCATGGGGGCCCGTCCTTTCTTGACATTTGGTGTGGTGCCTGACTGCCTGCCAATCAGGAGGCACCCTCTAGGATCCAGCTGCACCAGCTTCCCCTCTGTTCCTCAAACATGATACTCCATCTGCTGTCCTCATGTCTTTGTGCTAGGGGGCTGTTCTGTGCCTGAAGTGCCCTTCCTCTTTACCTCCACCTCTTAGCTGCCCTTGCTTCCTTTAAGTCTCAGCCCCCACAAGCTGCTGGTGCTTTCCCCTCTGAGATGAAACACATCATCAGATGAAATGCTCCCCACCCCTTCCCCCCCATCTACTCTGCTATAGATCTAGTTATTGACATATTGTCTCTGCCATTAGAGGTCAGCTCGGTAGAGCGGTAACTAAGAGTGCCGGGCCTGGACTCAGGAAGACCTCAGATCATTACTAACCATGTGACCCTGGGCAAATCACTTAACCCTATTTGCCTCAGTTTCCTCATCTGCACAATGAACTAGAGAAGGAAATGACAAACACTCCGATATTTTTGCCAAGAAAACCCCAAATGAGGTCACAGAGAATTGTCTCAATGAACAACAAATTCTGCCATTAGATATGAGATCCTTGAGGGCAGGGACTTTTAACTTTCTTCTGGTCTTAGTTTCTCTAGTGGGGAGTTGGATCTGGAAACACAGGAAAACCTGAGATGTTCACTAGCATGTGATGCTGGGCAAATCAGTTGTCCTCTTTGAATCAGTTTCCTCATCTGTAAAATGGGTAGAATAATAGCACCTACTCTGCCAGATTGTTTTGAGGCTTAAATGAGGTAACCTATAAAGTGCTTTACAAACTTGAGAGTTATATAGAAATGTTACCTGTTATTAGCAACAGCAGTATCATCAATATCATCAATAAATAGGATCTGGCTTATAGTGAGGGCTTAACAGTTGCATTTGGATTCGTGGATATTTGTGGAGTGCCCTGTCGAGGTCGTGCCTTTTCATTTGAAAAACTTGCTACACTTCAGTCAGATGAGGAGGGTGGAGATGAATTCTCTATGATGACAATGTTGTCCCCAAATTGCATTTAAATAATGAGACACTTAAAAACAAAGGGGCTCCCATGTAGCCAGCGGCTCAGCAGCTTGGAGTGGTTGCTAGCTTTCTCTGAATCAGAATTCTGAACACATTTCAGGGTGGGTTTGTTCTCATTCTGGCATCATAGTACCTCAGTACAACTTCTTCAGAAGTCTTATTTTGCTTTTGGCTGTGATCTGTGTTTTCACTTGAGTAAAATGCTAAAGAAAAGCCAACTGTGGGAAGGGTGAATGGATAGTTAATGGGAAAAAGAAAAAACCCATCTAAGCCTTCATCATGAAAGGCCTTCTGACTGTGTTTTATATCAGAATTTGTAAGCAGCCATTAAAAGTGCAAGGAAAGAATTAGGCATCTCATTCTGTCAATGACTAAAAGATTCTGCCACACTGCAAAGTCAACAGGTGTGGGCCCTTTGAAGAACTACATGCCAGGCCTGGCCACCTGTGTGCCAATGTAGACTCATTCAGAAAAATTCATCGTGAGGTTGGCCACGGAGTGACTGTCCTTAACTGAGGCAGAAAACACTTGTGGTCTGTGAAAATGATGGGAGGGCTCACCCAGAGGAAAAAACAAGGGCCCTGGAAATATTGAAGGGAAGTGAGAAATTATGAGGGACCTTTGAAAGGAAGACTGAGGCTTTAACTTCCATTAGTTAGGTACTAGTTAATTCTGCAGTGGTTCCAAGCCTGCCTCTGAACATGCAATTGATTATTCGGATCTTTAAGAAGGCTAAAGGCTAAAGAAGCTAAATCACAAATGGAGGAGGGAAAAAATAACACAAGGAAATATACTACTGAAGAACTGGACTGGCTCTTATGTTAGCATATAGGCTTTCTCCCCCCTAGAAGAAAGAGTTGGAGCAGTTACCCTCTGGTATAATGTAGTCTTCAGTTTGGAGTGTGACTTTTTATTACTGCTAGAGTTCTTTTTTCTAGCCTCTGCTTAGGGGGCCAGTGAATACATTATTGGCTGCTTCCAGATCGCTTTGGGGACATGTATGCACATCACTAGCCCAAAGGAGCAAAAGCAGGTCTCCCATGGGATATTTGGGAGGCTTGTGGACTGTGTTTTCACAGGTTGGAAAGAGCCAGACCTGCGAGTCTGTCCTTGACCAAGAGGATTCTGGAACTGTGACTGACCCGCAGCAGCACACGAATGAGCTATGCAGTGTTATGGGGGAGGAAATGGGGATCCACAGCAGCTGCTAGAAACGGTGCCCTAGATTATATGCAGAATTGTAAGGAACAGCAGTCAGTCCTATGCATCCCCTTTGAACTTCCAGCTGTAATAAATCCATTTAATAAGATCCATTAATCAAGTCCTATTTTATTTATCTTCAAACACCATGAGGGTATGACAGGAAGAGAATTCTTCTTGGCTCATAACCAAGAGTTAAATGAGGAGAGTGGCAATGATGTCTAGTTCCTCTCCTGAAGAGGCTGGGCTTGAAGGGTGTCTAAGCCAGACCCTAAAGCTTCTCAGTCCCTTACTGTCTTTTGTGCACTGGTTAAAAAAAAAAAATCTCATCTGATTCTCTTCCACCCTCCCCCTTTTTTCTATCCTTTACCCATGGTTGCTTCTCTTGATTCTTCTGACTGTTCATCCCTTCAGGTGATCCCAGAGACAGGCAGAACTAGGGCAGCTGTTAAAATAGCACATCAGCATGAAGGAGGGAGGGTGGAAAATGGAGCAATGTGCAGTAACCACAAGATTTGGTGAAATCAGGTCTTAAAGGAAAAGCTTAATTTTGGAACGTGGAAGTTGATATTGACACAGACTGTCACATTTATGCAAATAAAATGGGCAAAGCTTGAAACTAGAAGCCAGATCAGCAATTCCAGTGAGATCTCAGGCCAGTATTCCCTATTATAACTCAGTTTCCCTTTCTGTCAAATGGGAATGAGCATCCAGTCCATTTTCTGCCTCAGTTCTGCATTTAAATGATAAAGAAAATGTGATCAACAGATATGAGGTAGCTTGCTGAATAAATGAAACCATTATCATCATTGCTGCTTCTATTGTTATTACTCCTAGATTCATTTAAATATTTTTGAAAGAAAAGTGTCTTGAAGTTCAGTGATGCCTAGATCTAAGTTCCTCGAGGTTGGAAAGCAGTGCAGAACTCTAACTGCTCCAGCAGAGAAAACTGCCTCAGTTGGCCAGGGAGGAATATACAGCGAAACATGGGAGCCAGCTGAGCTCTTGCAAATCTAATCTGATCACAAGAAGAAAAAGAACTTTGGTTCTTACTTTGAATAGACAAGGCCCCATATCATCCTCTTCTAAGCGAAAATCCATCCTTGATAGAGCAAAACTGAAAAAGAACTGGGTTTTCCAGAATTTGGTTCATTTCAACAAACGTATTGAATGTGCAATACAGTCTGCTAGATGAGGAAGATAAAGAATAAGGGAGATGGAGAAGAATAATTGGGCTTTGTGGGTTTGATCCATTCTTTGAAAGTATCATGACTTCCTAGCCTCTTAGCTTGAGCACTCTTCCCCTAATTACCTCTCCTATTCCTGAAAGCAAATGAAGAGAAAGCTCTTTCTTGACTCCCGTGGTGAGTTCCCAGCCTTGTCCTAAGTGGCAGTAGAAGCCCCTGAGTGACTCAGTAGAAATTTCAGACTTTGAAGACTTGGGCTAGCAGTCATGTGCTAGGAAGAGTTTTCCTTTATGTAGTTTACTCATGTTTCTCAAGGTAATTAATTACTGTTCTTCAGAAGTGGGGTTGAAGTGAGACTGGTACAATGGCAGTAATAAGGATTTTAATACCCCATAGTAACTTACCTGTTATCCTCTTTGCCAAGTAACAAGGAAGGCACTCACCTGGCTTTCATGGAGATAGGAAGGCGGGTCTTAGGAAATGCTTTCAGGTCTGGTTTACAGTGTTCTATCTTTAAGCAGCATTAAGTTTCTTAAAATTGAAAGTTAACAAAGATATGTATTAGGTTTCTACAGATAGGTCTTTCGTTTGATTGGGACTTACAGAGTGTTTTTCCTTATTTGGTATCCATATTTCCTGGTTATTTAACATTCCGGTAACTAATAAAGACTACATCATTTCCTGTGCCTTAGAAATGTTTAGGTTAAACGTAACCGAATTTAAATTAAAAACTGAATGATGGAATTTGTTGCCATCCTACTAGAATGTAAGCTTTAGAGGGTAGGGACTCTTTTGTGTTTGCTTTTCTACCTATAGTGTCCCAGCACAGTGACTTATTACATGGTACTAAATGTTTATTTAATTGAATCCCAATCACCAAGTAACTTTACAATAAAGTGCGCATGAAGTTAGTTTTGTTTTTTAATATAAGATAGTACCTCCTTTTTGCTTTTTGTCCTTTAGCTTCTTGTTAAAATATGACCTACAAACTAACTTATAAAATGAATGATATATAGTGTTATTTGGTGTGCAAATATGAGATTCTTTACCCTTTTTTGCCTATGAACAGAATTTCCAAAAGAAAAAACCAAAACCTGAAATATCTGCCTGGTGCTGAGTAGAAATTACCCAGGACGTAGGTTCTGCAGGATAGAATGCAGGAAGAGATGGAGAGGCCAGGAATAGGACTAAATAACACTTTGCATTCTGTGCTTAACAAAGTACTTACAGAAGGTGGGGTTTAAATTGAACAGGGAATCTCAGAGTCAGAGGTGAAGGGGAGAGGATTCTAAGCCTGATGGATAGTCAAGGCAAATAAATACATGAAGATGGGAGCTGAAGGCGTGTTGTGTGCAAGGAAGGTTAATGCAGCTGGATCCTAGAGAGAGTCAAGTATATAAGAAAACTGGGAAGGTGGGAAAGGTTTGGGCTGGAAGGGTTTTAAGTGCCAAAGAGAAGAGTTTTTTACTTGATCTGGAAGGTAATAGGGAGCCACTGTAGCTTAGTGAATAGGAGAATGGCATGGTTAGACAGGGAGTCTTAGGAAAACCACTTTGGCAGCTGAATGGAGTCAGTGAGACTAATTCGGGGCCTATTGCAGTAGTCTAGGTGAGAGGTGATGAAGACTGGGGCTAGGGTGGTTACTCTGGGAATGGAAAGAAGGCTATCTATCCAAGAAATGCCCCGACAAAGATTTGGCAGCGGATTGACTGTGTGGGGTGAGTGAAAAGTCAAGGAGTGTACCAAGGTTGCGAGCTGGGTTAATGAATGAAGAGGGTCATGGTACCCTTGCTAGTAATAAAGAAGTTGTAAAGAAGGGAAGGTGACTTGGTGAATCAGAAGTCCCCTGTAACCGTTTCAAGTTTCCAGGAACTTATAAGACAAATTTCTAAGGCTTAATCAAATTTTGTATGAAACTCTGAAGGAAGGGGTTTAATCCTTCGGTGGCTGATTTGTAGTGCTAAATTTAATTAGTGCTACTGTTTACAAAGCCAAGGCTTCTTTGTGCAGATCTAGATTACAACAGGATGCAGGGCAGATTGGAAGACCTTGATAATGATGCATTTTAAACCCAGAACGTCATTTGTTGAGTTTGTGAAATACTCTTCTGTTTGGGAGTTGACAAAGACATCTCCACACCACAGGTGGCTCCGGAGGAGAAAGTAAGGCTGGTGACTTTGCATGGCCCTGCCTCACTTTAATCCAGTCCACTTGCAAGTCAGGGCATCACCTTCCTGATGCCCTGATCTTCTTTGAGAACAAAGGACAAACAGCAACAGTGATAAAGATTATATGTGTGTATGTGTACATACACGTATGTATGTATGTACAGCCAAAGAGCCAGACTATTGCTTAATCAGTAGGAGAAATTTTGCCATCTTTGTCTCTGATGTAGGAGGAAAAGGGTAGGAAGGGGCCCCCAGAATATGAGGTAGGAGTGCCAACTGATGATTTCTGCTTATAACTAGGTGCTTCCTTCCCCCAAGCTTGTCTACATCTCTCCTCTCTGCCTAATTGTGGTTGGGAGTTGGGGGATTGGGAAGGTATTTACCAGCTATAATTCAAGAGCTGATTATTCATGCTTTAAGGTCTCTTCATTACTTCTTCTCTACCTCCTCCCCACAATAAAAAAGCAGAACTCAGATCAGATGTTTTGCTGTTACTTGTAAAGAGCTAGGGGAAGAGCAGAGGCAAGCAGAAAGTTTGGTGAGGGTGGGTTTTAAAAAGCAAGCTAGGGTGTTGAAACCCAGGGTGAAAGTATTGGATGAATGGACAAATTAATAAATTTAATTTCTCCCTTTGATGATGGCTAATTGACTGTGTACCATAGTTAGTGTGTACATCTTTGACTTAGAAAAATATATCTCATCCTGTTTTCTTCTCTCTTTCAGGTTTCAAGTGCCCCATTTGCTCTAAGTCTGTGGCTTCCGATGAGATGGAAATGCACTTTATAATGTGTTTGAGCAAACCACGCCTCTCCTACAATGGTAAGGGGAGCTTAGCCAGGCCTCAGCCTGTGGTCACCAAACAGCAGATTCCATAGGGAGTACCACTAAGCTGTAGAGCTGTTCAGGTGCTCTGTGGTTCAGGGTGTTCCCAAGCTCGATTTGTTTTCTAAAGCCTTTCTGCTGCTGGAGAAGTCCTTCTGGCAAGAGTGTTTGTGTAGAACTGGAAAAGCTTTACAGTCATAGAGCTAACAAATTCCCCAGACTGGTTCCGTTCCAGAGGGCCTGGCCATGAAATAGGGGAAGGAGAGGGGAGATCTGAGGCATGTGGCCTCAGCTGTGCTGGAGAAAAGGGAAGGAGATCAGGCAGGGGAGTCTATTCAGACTCTCCAGCCGCTTACTTTCTTGTCATTTCATGTCCTCCTTTCCCCAGGTCTTTTTGACATGAAAGCTTCAGCTAGAAATCCTTCCATCCACACTTGTTGTGGCAGCTGGACAGGATCTAAGCAACACTCGGACCCCCGGAATGTTGCACTTCCCAATCATGACGCTGTATCAGGCCTTGGAGGACCACATAGATGGCAGCAGTGAACAGTGGGACTTTCCACATTGCATAGCTAAGTCCCCAAGAGAAAAACCCCAGGTTACTAAATATCACATTTATTCTCCTTGGGTTTTTCTCTTGGGGATTGGGGGGAGGGGAGGAGAGGAGAAGGTAACCTCAGGCCTTTGCTTTGATGCTGTAGTTGGTACAGTTGGTACAGCTTTGCGTGTTGCAGTGTCATCCATCACCAAGACCATGTTACAGATCTTTGGCAACTTCTGAAGGCAGGACAGGACTCTTGAATGAGGAGATTTAGGGAGAGATTCTTGGCTTGACATGCTAGAAACGTGGTACCTTGGATCCAGAAGGCTATTCCTTTGTTCTGATTACCTCTGATAAGCACTTTAAAGAAAAGGGTTGAATCAACTTCACCTAAACAGAAGTTTGGGAACCTCCCGGGAGGGGCTCGACTGTTTGAACAGATCTCTCTTAGGTTGCCCCCACTTTCAAGGTCACTGAGTATTCTTCATCTGCGTCCTGTGTTGAGTGAAGTCTTTTATGTTCACCAGGGAATTACTGTACCTTCTAAAATAGGGAGAGGGAAATGGTCCTCAATTGAGTGTGTGTGCTCTTAGACTTAGGTGGTATATTCTGGTTCTGGGATTTAAGTTTGCTTACACCGTATCTTGCTTATGTCCGCACATATAGGCCTTACCAGTGAATTTGGGGCTACCCTTAACATTAGTCTGATTCAGGCTAACTTGCCTGTGAGAGGTTATCATCACTATGTTGGCACAGATGCATCACATTTTTTCTGTTCTGTGAAAATTGAGTGGATACTCTGTTGTTGATGCCAGTGCTTTCTGCTTGACCCCTGTCCTTACTACCTTTTTTTTTTTTTAAAGCAATCGGGGTTAAGTAACTTGCTCAAGGTTACACGGCCAGTTATTTCTGGGTGTGGTGCTAAGTATCTGAGCCCAGATTTGATCCCCAGGTCATCCCGACACTGGAGCCTGTGCTCTTACTCGCTGAGCCACCTGGCCGCCCCCTTACTACCTTTTAACATAGGGAGATTCTGTTCTCCAGTTGATAATTGGTCAAAGGATATGAACAAGCAATTTTTAAAGGAAAAATCCAAACTATTGTAATACTCCAAATCACTAATAAAAGGAGAAATGTCAGTTTGGAGGAAATGACAAAAAGAAAAAAGAAACCAATAAATAGAAGGGCTGCAGGAAAACAGGCCCATGAATGCATTGTTGGTGGACCTGTGAACCTAGCTATTCTGAAAAACAGTTTGTAACTGTACCCAAAAAATCACTAAATTGGACAAACCCTGTGACCCACTGATAGCATACTAAGTCTGCCCATTCCCCAGAGAGGCTAAAGAAAGCCAGAAAGGACCCAAATGTTGCAAAAAAATTTTACACCAGTTCTTTTTGTAGTGACAAAGAACTAAAAAACTAAGGAGGTGACCATCATTTGGGGAACAACTGAACAAGTTATGGGAAACGAATGTGATGGAATCCTATGATGCTGTAAAGAATGATGAAGGGAATAGTTTCAGAAAAACCTGGGAAGACTAGTATGGACTGATACAGAGTAGAGTAAGCAGAACCCAGAGAACTTAGGTTCTGTACAATAGTATTGTAAAGATAAACAACTGTGAAGTTCAATAGCTGATCGTGGTTCCAGAGTGCTCTGCCTTCTCACAGAGAAGTAATGGATTCAAGATATGAAATGGACGTTTTTGGACACGACCGACGTGGGATTTGCTTGACCCTGCATGTTTATTACAATGATTTTGTGTTTCAAGGGGATGAGGGGGGCGGAACAGAAAGAAAATAGGTTTATTACCTATATCCCTTCAAAATTTTGACCTGAGGGAAGGGAGTAGGAGCATTGGTTCAGTTTCTGCTCTTGAAAACAGATTCATGTATTCATATCTCTCTGGTTTCATGTGTTGACCACATCTAAATGTGAGAGGGGCTTGATAATTAGTTGGTCAAGCTGTCGCCTATGTCCTAAAAGCGTATAGATGAGTTATGGGCAAGATTGTAACCCAATTCTGGCCTTGCTGATTACTTTCTTTCACATCCTAAATAGCATCAGAGAATGCTAGTTAGCATTCCTCTCCCCTGAGGATGCTTGCTCTATTCCCTGAGAACAACTGCCTGCCGTGTTCTTAATCTGTTGCCACGTCTGCCCTGTGTTACCTGTCTGACTTGTCTGTTCACATTCTCCTGTGTCTTCTCAAGCCCAGCTTTACTCCTCAGTGCTCTAGTGTTTTAGTAAGATGGGAGCCAGGATGAGGGGTAGACAGCAGAGCAGATGTATTTTCTGAGCAGTAGTGTGTCACACAATACTTTGTAATCTCCATTCTCAAATACATATAATAGTTTCTTTTCAAACACATAAACAGGGTTCATGAAGATCGCTTGTTGTCTGGTTGTGGCAGGGAGCTCTCTGTCCCTCCCTGTCTTTGGTGGTTTAGCGCAGAAGCAGCACCGGCTGATCGGAAGGTCTGGTTTCTAGTTCTGTCCTTGATACTTGTTAATCATGTAACCTTCCTTAAGTTCTTTAACTGAGCCTCAGTTTTCCTTTTCTGTAAAATTGATTGTAATTCCACCCTCCTTGGGTAGGGTGATGTGAAGAAGACCAAGTAAGGTAACAGTACGAAAGTCCATCATAATCTGGGAAGCTGGAAAGGAGTCACTGCAGTCCAAAATCGGATCATCATCTACTCTTCATCTCCCTCCCCCCCACATCCAGCCAGTCGCCAAATCTTGTTGATTCCACCTGCACACATACACAGCCACCTCCCTAATTCAGGCCCTTCTCATCAAGACTACTGTAACTGTTCATTGGTCTTCCTATCTCCACGCTGTCCTCTCCAGTCCATCCTGCATGTGGCAGCTGAATTGTTAGACCTAAGACACAGGTCTGTCCATGGCATTTCCTTACTCAAGAGGCATCAGTGACTCCTCCTTGTCTCTAGAGTAAAATGAAAAATTCCTCTGACTCTAACCTATCCTTTTTTTCTATGCTCAGTGCTCTGCAAACCTTTTTTTTCTTTTTTTAATAGTAATTTATTTTTTCAATTATATGTAATTTTAGCATTCCTTTTTTTTTTGTTGTTTTTTGTTTTTGCTTTTTGGAGGGCAGTTGGAGCCCAAGGTCACATGGCTAGTTTTTGTGTTAAGTGTGTGAGGCCGGATTTGAACTCAGGTACTCCTGACTCCAGGCCCGGTGCTCTATTCACTGTGCCACCTAGCCGCCCCCATTAGCATTCCTTTATACAAAATTTTGAGTTACGAATTTTTCTCCTTCCCTCTTCTCCCCTCTTCTTAAAATGGTAAGCAATTTGATATAGATTATATATGTGCAGTCGTGTAAAGCATATTTCCATATTAGTCACAGTTGGGAAAGAAAAAAATAGACCAAAAAGAAAAAACTGCCCCAAAAAATGAAAATAGTATGTTTTGATATAAATTCAGAGTCCATCAGTAGTCCATCAGTTCTATCTCTGGATGTGGATAGTGTTTTCCATCATGAGTCCTTTGGAATTGTCTTGGATCATTGTATTGCCGAGAAGAGTTAAGCGATTCATAGTTGATCATAATGCAGTGTTACTGTTACTGTGTACAATGTTCTCCCGATTCTGCTCATTTCACTTTGCATCAGGTCATCTAAAAGTTTCCAGGTTTTTCTGAAGTCTGCCTACTCATCATTTGTTATTGTGCAGTAGTATTCCATTACATTCATATACCACAGCTTGTTCAGCCATTCCCCAGTTGATGGGCATCCCTCAATTTACAATTCTTTGCCACCACAAAAAGAGCTGCTATAAGTATTTTTCTACATGTGGGTCCTTTTCCTTCTTTATGATCTCTTTGGAATACAGACCTAGTAGTGGTGTTACTGCATCAAAGGGTGTGCACAGTGTGATAGCCCTTTGGGCATAGTTCAGCATGTCATACCAGACTGATTTCACAGGAAATTGACACAGTGCAGGAAGGGGGTCGGAGGATAAGAGCAGGTGTGATCATATTGGAGCAAAGCCTCATGCAATGACTGGCTGTTGTGAGGATGGTGGGATGTAACCCATCTCCCCCTCCCCCTGCCTTGAGGTCAGGCCACAGCCTTCAGCGTCTCCTCTGCACCATGTGACCTCTGAGGGCTTCTAAGACTGTCCATCTCAAGAGTCCGTTATTTCTTGGAAAGTCACAGTCGACCCTGAGGTTTGTTTTTTTTTTACTATTCTGACCCATCCTCTGTCACCCTCTACAGCACTTTAGGACTGAGCTTACTTATGCGCATTCTACAATTTTAGGGTTTGGGGTTACTTGTCTAACAGAAGCAGTCTGGGTAACTGAAATGGTTTGGCTTCAGAATGAGCAAGGAGACCTTAATTTTGGGGTGGAATAAGACAGAGGCAGCCCAGCACACTGCATTGAGGCTCTGCCTCTGACATGACTTGTCTTGGTGAACCTGAGCTTGTCACTTTACTCTCGGTGTTCTGAGCAATACTTCTGAAACTCTGGGATGCAGAGGAGGTGCCAGCCTGCCTGGCAGAGGAAGGAGAGTTCTCATCCAGGAGTTCCCTATACCAGTAAAATCGCGGGCAAAGAGAGAGCCTCAGCAATCCAAGATAGAAACAAAATGGACTTAGGATTGGTTACCTAATATTAATTAAGATCACTTGGTGCATTAGAAATGGTAGACAATAATAATCCCCGACCCCTAGAGGGTTATGGTCTGTAAAAGGCATGTACTGAGTTAGAAAAAAGGTTAAAGATGGACTGAATTCAGGGAGTAGCTAGGCAGCCAAGGAGCACCAGTGCTGAAGCAAGAGAAGCAGAGTGCTGGGCCTGGAGTCAGGAAGACCTGGGTTCAGATCTTGATCTGTGAAAGTGCACTGTTAAAGCACTATATAAATTCTGCTGTTGTTGGTATTGTTGTTGTTTTTATTTATGTTTTACCTTCTTAAGAAGACAAGACCAAACTTAAATCTTCATCTTCTCTTTCTGGCCAGAGCTGCTCATGGCACTTTAAAGTCTGCCATGGGGCACTGCAGGCATGGTATCTAGGACTAATGTTTAAGGGTGATAAGGCCAGTCAATTCTGAGACCTGTTGGCAGTATCTCAGGAAATAATTGGGGGAGATGGTTGGGCCATTGTGCCTGCTTTCAGGTCGGGAAAGGAAGGCTTTGCCATCAGGACCCATATGCAGCACCTAGACCCTTCAGGGATGACTCACAGCAGCATTACATGGGCAGGGGGGCAGGGCTCCAAGTCATCCTGGTTGTGTAGGAATTGGAGAGTATCACTAGGGAGGGGGAGTTGTCATCAGTTTACCTTTTCCTTCCCTAAGTCTTTGAAATCACTTAAAGAGGGCCGGGCATTGGAACAAGAGGAGGTTTAGGTAGCCACAGTTGTGTCACTAGCTGGCTGTGATTCTTTGACAAATTACCGATACCCTGGACGTCAGAATTAAGGTTTTGGCCTAGGTGCTCAATAAGATCTCCTCCATGTGTGAAGTTCAATGATGTGTTCCTCATTGCCTTTTACTGATCACATTCTGTTACTTCTTCCTCTAGGGCTCCCATGCCCACTCTTTTCTCATTATCACCTCCTAGCTAGAACTTAGTCATATTCCATCTAAAAGGCCACTTTTCCTTCCCCTGGTGTGCAGGTTTTTACCCCAGCCCTCTATAAGCAGCAGTGTATATCACTGCACAAGTTATCCTTTCTGTCTGACAATACAACCAAGCTACATTGCTACCCACCTCCTCCACTTGCATGGGTGATTATGTTTAATCTGAGCTCAACTGTCTGTTATCACTGTTTGGAACTGCTTGTGGGGTAGAGGAGACCCTGGCACAGGACTGCCCAGCATGGCGTGCCCACATAAGAGAAGGTGCTGTGCTCTATGAGCAAAGCAGAACTGAAATAGCTCAAAGGAAACGCAGGATGCACAGTTTAGAGAATCCACCCCAAATGTTCACACGGCTGTTAGGTAGAGCCTTCTGAGCTCGTATCGGTCTGATCAGCTGCAGTCAGACACACTGAAACTTGACTCTATCATAGTGATGTCATTTTGGTCCTCTTTGAGAATGAAGGACACCAACCAACCAACCAGCCAACATTATTGTGGTGATTGTGTATATTGTTATCTTGGATCTCTTTTTTCGTAAATTCTTATAACTTCCCATGTTTCTCTGAATTCTTCATATCCTTTATTTCTTACATTTCAGTTACTGCATTCATATGTGAAAGTTGTTCAGCCCTTTCCTGATCAGTAGATAACTGCCTTGTTTTCACTACCACAGAAAGTGTTACCATGAATATTTTAGGGGATATGTGTGTGTTGTACACCTGTACATTCCCAGGGCTATTGCTGAGTCAAAGAACATGAACAGTTTAGGAACTTTTCCAAATGATAACAAGCTGATTTGAGGAGCAGTGAGCACTGATGGCCAGGGAGGAGAATCACAGATAAGGTTGAAGGTGGTGGTACCTACCTGAGCCCTGAAAGACTGAGAAATCAACTGCATAGCAGTTAATTATCTGTCTTGATAAGCCCCTTGATTCCTTTGTGACGCCTAATGGGAGAGAGAGTGAGTTCATTCGTCCAACTGTAAAACAAAAGAATGATCTCTAACATTCTCTAACAGTTCTCAATTGTTAACTTGTTATATTGCATGTAATCCATCAACAAATATTTATTAAGCACCTGCTATATGTGAGGCACTGTGCTACAGCTCTGGGGATACAAAGAAGGCAAAGACAGCCCCTGCCTTCTAGGAGCTAGAAATCAGTGGGGCAGAGACAAGTGTTACTCACTAGGTACCTACAAGATCTGAGAAAGGTAAAGAGAGAGGGAGTGGGAGAGGCCTCTCCAGAAGTGGGGAGACCAAGAGGAGGAAGGGAAGGGGCAGAGCATGGCAGGCATGAGGACCAGCCAGTGCCAAAGCATAGTCAGTCAATAGTGTCATGTTTGGGGGACCATGGAGGGGAGTAAAGGATAAGAATAGAAAGGTAGAAAGAGGCCTGTTCGTGAAAGCTATAAATCCCAAACAGAGGGGTTTATTTATTTGTAATCCTAGAGAAAATAGGAAACCATAGGATCTCACTGAGCAGAGAGGCTGGCATAGTTAGATCTGAGCTTTAGAAAAAATTCATCTTAGCAGCTGAGTGGAGGGTGGGTTAGAGTATGGAGGTATGGGGCCAAAAGAATGCTAGACAAGAGGGAACAGAAGCTCCTGTGCCAGGACTGTGGCTGTGTGAATAAAAGAATGAAATGGATACTAGAGATGTTGTGAAGGCAGAAATTTGGTGTGGATTTTTGGCCTTTAACTTGACAGTGTCTGGTGTAGAGAATGCATGGGGTGAGTAAGAGTCAAGCCTGGCACCAGAGTTTTGAGCCTCCTTGACTAGGAGGATGGTGGTATTCTTGATGGTAATAGGAAGCTGGAATGAGGTCAGGGTTTGGGAGGAGAGATGATGAGTTTTCTTTTGGTCATGTTGAGTTTGGTGCCTGTGAGATATAGCCAGTTCAAGAAGTCTAAGAGGCAGTTAGTGATATATGACTGAAAGTCATGAGGGAGATTAGGGATGGATATGTCTCCATAGAGATTATTAGAGAATTTAATTCTTGGGAGATGAGGAGATCACCAGGTGAGATAGTATAGAAAGAAAAGGTGGAGAGGGCCCAGGACAAAGCCACAGGAGACACTCACCTTTATTGTTTAAGAGGTGGGTCAAAGGGGTGGCTAGGTGGCATAGTGAACAGAGCACCAACCCTGAAGTCAGGAGGACCTGAGTTCAAATCCAGCCTCAGATACTTAACACAAAACTAGCCATGTGACCTTGGGCAAGTCACTTAACCCCAATTGCATTGCCTTCCTCCAAAAAGCAAAAAAAATAAATAAATAATGTGGGTGAAGAACCAACAAAGGATACTAAGGATTGGTCTTAGTATCTAGTGGGAGGACCAGGAAGGAGGAGTGTCACAAAGACTTAAAGGAGAGCATCCAGGAGGACTTGGTAACTGTAATGCTGATGAGAAGTTAAAAAGCTAAGGATTGCGGAAAGGGCTTAGATTTGGCAAGTAAGAGATTTTTGGTCATTTTGGAGAAAGCAATGACAAGGTCAAGAAGCCAGATTTCAACTGAAAGGAGAGGAAGTGAAGCCATTGAATATAGTTGGTTTTCTCAAGGAGTTTACCCACAAATGGGGAGAAGAGCTTGCAGGGATAGTCAAGCGAGGGATTCTTAATTATCAGAGAAATTGGAGCATGCTGCAGGAAGCCGAGTGGGAGCCAGCAGATATGGAGAGATTGAAGATAAGGGACCATGGGGATGATAATGGGGCAGTTTCCTGGAGAAGTTAGGAGGTAGGATCAGGAGTATGTGTAGAAGGGATGGCCTTGGCAAGGAGAAGGGCTAATGGGGGAGTGAAGGAAGAGATAGTGAGGGAAGATGCATGAATAGTGTGAGATAAGGAAAAGGGGAGAAAGGCGAGCTCTTGGCAAATGGTCTCAGTGGGAGGCCCAGAGCTGAAATAGAGGATGGGGTAGAGAGGAGAAATGAGAATGTTTGGAGCAGCAACCTTGGAGAGTGGGATAATGAATTGGTGAGGAGGAAATGAAATGATATAATGAGAGCCCAAGTGAGATTAGATGATGTAAAATTGTAATGGCCCCAGTAAGCGTGGCTTCTGATTTCCTTGGCTCTGTTCAGCAGCAAGTGAATAGGAGTGAAGGTGGTAGATGGGGGAAGTAAGCTGGGCTTAGAACTTGGTGAGGCAGAGCCCGAAGGTTTGAGGGGAAGGTGGTGTAGAATTGAGTTGGTTCACCAAGAGGTTATGACAAAGTGTAGCAAGTGCAGTGGTCGTGGCCTGGGAAAGAACGAGGGGCCGGAGAATCATGGTGAGGACCCAGAGGAGGGTTGTTAAGGGTTGTAAAGTATAGGGAAAGATGGAATGACAAAAATGTATGATTCAGTGAAGGAGTTTCAGAGTTTATGAACAAGGAAATAGAATGCTTACAGATGATGGCAAGATAATCATTTCAGCTACCCTTTCTATAGCACTCTGTGTCACACACTGTGCTAAGCACTTTAGGAGTATTTCTTATTTTGATCCTTACCACAACCCTGAGAGGTAGGTATTGTTATAATCTGCATTTGGCAGATGAGGAAACTGAGGCAAATGGATTGAGGAACAGGGGAAATTCAGGTATTGGAGGAAGAATCAGTATTTATTTTGAAGTCCCCTAGTATGTGAACAAAAGATAAGGAGAGGGCATTGAACTTATTGAAGAATTTAAGAAAATGTCTTAGAGGTAAAAAGAATGATGCCAGGATCTGGATTGGGCAAGAAGTTTCAGTAGTGCCAACCCTAAAGAAGAAGAAATTGCTTAGGAAAGCTGGTAGAGGGAAAGTACAGAAGCAGCAAATGGGGAGCGAGGAGTATACTGATGCCTCCATAGAGACTGGTACAGGATGTGACAGAAAATGGTGCCAGTACTGGAAAGTGTGGTGAGGAAAGTGGCATCATCAAGAAGGAATCATGTCCTTGGGAAAGCTAGATGAAAAGGGACTAAAAGAAAATTAGGAAGAAAGGAAGTTTGAATTATGGATCGGGCATTGCACAGGGCACAGGGCACAGTGGAGGAGCGGGAGCTGGAACAGCATCCTGGGGAGGGGAGGGTTCAGGTGGACAGGCTTGAGGGAGCTTGAGAGGACAGGTGATGGGTTAGTTTATTGACAGTCCAGAATTACTGGATGGAGCAAGTGCAGGGAAATGAGTGTCTACTAACCTTCATTCTTAGCCAGTGTCTTGCAACCATTGAGAGATAGAGCCAGGGACAGCGTCAGAAAAGCCCGTGGATATTTAAAAAGAGTTTTGAAGGAAGGCTTTATGATTATATGTGTGTAAATGCAAAACATTCTCAGCATGACAAAATGAGGCGCAGTGTACTGTTGTGAAAAGAAGGGTCACTTTGGAGTCCCAGGCCCTGGCTTTGGATCCTGGCTTTCCTACTTAGAACCTTGGTGACTGTGGGCCTGCAGTTCCTCACCTGCAGAATGGAAGGGTGAGATAGCCAATCTCTGCAGTCCATTCAGGCAATGAATCTGCACTCCTGTGATCAGAAAAGGAAGCTGAGACTCAGCAGTAAGGTGGGAGAGTTTTACTGAAGCCATTGGAAGAAAGCTTATCTGGTGGGTGAGGGTATGGTCCGCAGGGTCTTCTGCTGGGAAGACTGAAAAAGGGCCATTGAACTTGACAATTAAGAGATCACTGGAAATAAAGTAATTTAAGGAGAGTGTTGTAGGATTGTGAAGTGAGTGGGTGGGAACAAAGTAAAGGCAGTGAATAAGACAGGCTCAAAATAAAACAGTAAAGTAATTAGCATTTACATAGTTCTTTAAGGTGTTGAGAGCACTTTGATCTTCTGCACAACCCTGGAAGTAGGTGCTATTATTGTCCTCATTTTACAAATAGAGAAACTAAGGCAGACAGTGGTCAAGTAACTCACCCAGGATCACATAGCTAGTAAGTATCCAAAGCTGGATTTGAACTCAGGGTTTTCCCAACTCTGGATCCAGCGGCATTCCTTGTGCTCCCTACTCCCTCTGTATTCTTATTTAGTTGTTTCCATCGTGTCTGACCCTGCCTGACTCCATTGGGGGTTTTCTTGGCAAAGACACTGGAATGGTTTGCCATTTCCTTCTTCACTTCATTTTACATATGAGGAAACTGAGGCAAACAGTTAAGTGACTTGTCCAGGCTCACACAGCTAGTAAGTGTCTGCGGCCAAATTTGAACTCTGGTCTTCCTGACTCCTAGCCTGGTGCTCTGTCCACTGCACCACCTAGCCACCCCACCCTGCTTCCTTTGGAAGAGGCTTTTGAAAGACCAAGTAGACCTTACAATGTTTGTAAACTACGCGGAGAGAACTAGTAGATAGGGAAATGTTGAACATGAAAGAAAAAAGGGATGGGCATTCGGATAAGTTCCTAGGGAAGTCAGAAGGGGAAGCACATAAAAAAAAGCAGGACAGTTTTGGAAATAACATGTGCAACTTACTATGAGCAAGCAGCATTAAATGGAGATGTGTGATTTCATCTACACCTCTCTTCTTCTTTTTGCTTCTTGGAGGGGGAGGGCAGGGCAATTGGGGTTAAGTGACTTGCCCAAGGTCACATGGCTAGTAAGTGTTAAGTGTCTGAGGCTGTATTTGAACTCAGGTCCTCCTGACTCCAGGGCCGGTGCTCTATTTACTGTGCTACTTAGCTGCCCCTCTCTTATGTTTTATGTGTATAAAATAATCAGATTTTTTGAGCTTAAAAAGGCAAGAGCATATAGGGTTAGGGACACAGGTATAAAAAGTTGGCCTTCCCAAGAAAAAGGTCCACTTCTTTCTTAGAAACTGCAGCAAAGGTGCACATGAATAGAAGTAGAGGGGATTTTGAGGCATGGAGTAGGGGAAATGAAGGCACTTGTGGAGATGGCCTGATTTACTGATTTTCTCAGTAGAGTAGAAAATGAAAAAAAAATATTTTGAGAGGTGGGGTAGGGTTGGGGGCTTTAGAAAAGGACTGAGATAGGGAGTCAATCAAGGCTGCATTAAAGTGTTGCCATGTTGCTCTGAGGGCCACATTGGGTAGTGAGCCTGGCCAGCGTGGCTGCGTGACTTCATCTAGCAGCTAGAAAGTGGGACTGAAAAAGAGGAAGGCTGGGCCTAAGGCTGGGAGATGGTCCATAAGATGTCCAGGAATTCAAGGGTAGAGGGCCATGCAGAGTGGGACGGATTGGGTCTGAAGGGAGGAAAGGGGAAAGAGGGAAGCCCTGGAGATTGTATGAGGATGAAGCACAGACAGAAGGATGTGAGGTTGTGGTCAAAGAGAACTTCAGCCATTTAGTATTAAGGGTGATGGTGAGAGAGGAGCCATGACCATCCATGGGGGTGGCTGAGGTGGGGGTGGAAATCTACGTCGTGAGAGTCACACAGCCTGATGAACTGAGGGGCCAGGCTGTTCGGGAGGACGTCAGAATGTATATTGGAGTCCCCAGTGTGATGGCCAGCGGTTGGGGTGGAGAGGGAAGGCTGTTGGTCAGAAATTGAATTCCTTGATGAAAGGCAGGAGGCTGATGGATGACTGTAGGTGGGCAAAGTGACCCTCAGAGGAGACAGGTGGGGGGGGCCTGGAGTGCTGGTCTGGGTTTGTTTTCTAGCATTAGATCATTAAAGCAGCAAGGTGGCACCTGACTTACTGAAGTCCAGGAAGAAATCTTTACATTCTTTGCTGGGGCCAATAACGGTTCCTTTTTTTGTCTGTGCCATCACTGTTCCCTGTCATCCATCTATTTTTGTTTCATTGTACTTGGTTCACGTGGTCTTAGAATGTAAGCTCTTGGAAGGCAGGGTATGGTTAGCTTACTTATTATAGTGCCTGATCGTCTATATTTAGGTGCTTAATAATTGTTGCTGGCTGCTGCTACAGCTGCTGGCTTGGCTGTCTGACTTCATTGTGAGTGTCAGGGTACCCTGCTGAAAGAAGTTGCTCACCAAGCCCAGTGGGACTGCTCCAGTTTAGAGGTTATAGATTTACTTGATCGGAGTGGCTGAGAGTGGGAGGAAGGTCTGCAGGAGGCTGTCTACATAAAATGGGTATGGTTGCAATCCACTGGGCCTAGACTGTATTGACTGTATTGTACCTCATAGTTCTGGAACATTGTGAGTGAGTGGGGGGCGGGGATGGGGAAGCCCCTCTCCTCTCCACCAGGGTCATGCTGAGGATAGAGACAGTAATCTAGGCCAGATGTCAGTGCCAGAAACAGAGTGGTACTACACCTTCCCCATCACATGGGAACTGGGCAGCCAAATCTTCTTCTGCACACTGACGGTGGAAAGTCTGGGAGCAAAGTTGGGAAATCAGGTCAGGGGGAGGAGACTGTCTCTGTATCACTCGCTAGGGCTTTCTCCCCCGGCTACCACCTCCCTACTCAGTAAATTATGGCAGAAATTTTTAATTGTCATCAGACCTGAAGGGAATGTGCATTCCTGCTCCCAGCTGCTGATTTAAAAAGCGGAATGGCAATCTTCTTTTCTGGCTGAAGAGTTTTCGTTGTTTTGTTGGCAGAAAGAGGATGTGCATGTTGGGATTTCTTACCTCCCTCCTGGAATGGTTCATGCCAAGAGAGTCTCATGGGGTAAGGAGGTGATCTTTGGCCAGAGATCCCCGAAGCCCTGCTCTTCCCCCCCCCCTCCCAGAAATCGGCCAGGAATAACTATGGATTCCCTGCAATCTGGCCTGTTTCCTTTCCTCCAAACAGGCTTCTCAGAGGTAATTTTGAGCTTGGCTTTACCTCCTCCACATGCTTGCAGTGAGCCCAGAGAAGAGAGGCCACCTGCTGATGGCTGAGGGTTTGCTTCATCCCCCAGGCCAGGGAGAGGTTGTTTTGTTTGCCAGCTGATGCCTTTCTTCCTAAAGCATGAACCAGGAGTACCTTCAACTGCTGTTCTCCTCTCATTTGGTAGAGATAGAAAGGATGTCCCTAACCATCATTCACGTCTTCTATCTCCCTCACCTCCCAAATATATGTGAAATAGCTGGCTGGCTTGGACGGTGGCTCCTGAAAGCTAATTGACCATCTGGATAGTAGAACAATCAGCAGCCGTCTGGAACCCCCAGATACATCCCCACTCAAGCCAGACTGACAGTTCAGAGTTGGCACATTGGCTATTGACTGGGTTCTCAAGGCAAACGATCCAAGGGGTAAATGTTTTTTGATTGTCTAATAACTCCACATTCTACTTCCCTCTCTGCAACGAAACTACTACCCTGTTTTTATTATCCTTTTCAACATTTTTTAATGCTCACCATATGTAGGATACTCTTCTAAATGTTGGAGACAAAAAGTGATCTTCATCCTTCCCCAGCGTGGAGAATGGCTAGATTTTTTTGGCGCTTTATGGTTTGCAGAGCCAAATATCTCATTTTCATCCCAACAACAACCCTGGCAGTTATTAATATCTCCATTTTACAGATGAGAAAACTAAGGCAGACAGAGGCTAAGCGATTTGCCCAGTATCGCACAATCAGTGTCTGAGGCAGGATTTTAATTCAGATTCCAGAACTCCAGATCCAGCACTATCCACTGCACGACCTAAACACTGTCCTCTGTCCATTACTGAATTCTGAGTATTCCTCGTGGGCTTACAGTAAAGCAGTTGTCTGCTTTGGGCAGTGTTGTGTGCATTGTATGTGTGAAGGGTTTGGTTTGGCAAGGAGAAGGGTCTGCTTCCTATGAGAATGAGGGTCATGGAGGCGAAGGTGGCAGAAGGCATCTGAGTGAAGTTCAATGAAGGAGGAAGGGAGAAGAGAGAGCTCTTGGTGAATGGCCGTCATTTTTTCCTGATGTCTGCATAGGGCAATGTAAAGACCATTGCCCCAAGTATACAATGGCTCTGACCTCCCAGGCTCTAGCCATCATGTAATTATAACAAAAAGTACACTGTCCCCCGCCAGGGCCAGGTGAGCTAACGGGGCTTCAGCTCCTGTAATGCATCCCCACATTACCCCAGGGGAGTTTTAGCAACGGTGAGCCATAAAGCTCCAGGGAATAGTAATAGAAGTCTCTATACAAATTTGCTCAGTCCTGGCCTTGTACTTGTCCTCATCCTGGCTAAAAGCCAGATGGGGAACTCTGATCCCTTTGCAACAGCCTTATGTTACTTACATAGAAGCTCCAAACTGCCACCTTTGTCTGTCAAGTTGAGTTGATCCCTTTTGTTTTATATCAGTCAGTGACCTCTCAAGTGTACCTTTCCTGTCTCCCATCCCACCCACCAGCCTTCCCTGGTCATGAAAAGGACAATTAATAAAAACCACTCTCTCTGAGCGTGCAAAACTCCAAGGGCCATGACCTCCATTCTCCACCTTGCCCTTTCCTGAGTGTTAGAAGGAAGGAAATTTCCCCACCTCTTCTCTTTTGTTCCAGGCCAAGATTTCTGACAACACTACCTCGATACAAATTTGTGTTATTTATTTATCTGTCTATTGGCCCTCATTACATAAGGCAGTACTTTGGAACCTCCTGAATCAGCTCTCTCTCCTGTGGCTCTTCCATACCTTTCCATCTCCCTCTTCAAATCATCCATAGACCCCACCCTGTGCCCACCTCAGCTACTGAAAAAATGGAAGCCCTTCACCGTGAGCTCCCTTTGCTTCCCCCGCCCCTTGTCTCAAGTCAGTCAGTACCTTTCCCACTTTTTTCTCTCTCACATGAAGAAGTAGCCCTTGTCCTTGCCAAGTCAAACCCCTGTCTCCCACCCACACAAGCCACCCCAGTCCATCCTGTCTTCTCCAGCAGAGTGTCCCACTGGTCACCCCCACCCCCAGTCTCTCCCTCTCGACTGGTTTCTTCCCTGCCTATGTCTCCCCCGGCCCCCACAACCCCTCCCTTGGTCTGTCCATCCCTGTAGGTACCATCCTGGCTCTCTCCTCCCTTTTCTGACTCAACTGCAGTCAGAGCCTCCACTCTCTCACCCTTCTTCTCCTTTCATCCAAGTGAAACTATGCCCTCTATAGCTATCAAGGATCTCTTAATTTCCAGATCTCAATCCTCACCCTTTTTGACTTCTGTGCAGCCTTCGACCCTGCCCATCATCCCCTTCTTGTTTCCCTCTCCTCTTCTCTCCTGCTTCTTCTCTTGCCTGTCTGACTCCTCCTCCTTTGTCTCCTTTGCTGGCTCTTCATCCAGGCTGTGCTCCTTAACCATGGGTGTCCCCCCAAGGCTCCTTACCCCATGGGCACTCTTATCAACATACCATTTCAGTTGGTGATCTCACCATCTCCCATAGATTCCATTATCTCTTGGCAAATGATTCTCAGCCCTAACTCTCTTTCTAAAATATTCAGTCTTACACCTCCTGCTGTGTATTTGGTATCTTGATTGGATGCGCCATAGACATCTTAAATTCAGCATGTCCAAAGCTAAATTCAGTATCTTCCTTTCCCACCCCCAAGCTCTTCTTTCTTCCTAGCTTCCCTATTACTGTGGAAGGCACCATCATCTTCCCTTCACCTAGACTCTTAGCTACAGATCAGCCTCCACCCCTCCCTGTTACTACCCCACATCCAGCCTCCAGATCTAATCTGCTGCCAGGTCCTGTCAGTTTGACCTTTGTAACATCCCTTGTATAGATCTCCATCTGTGCAGCCGTCACCACCTTCATGCCCACCCTCCTCACCTCACACCTGAACTATTTCCAGCCTTTGGCTGGTCTCCCTACTTCCTTTCTCCCCACCCCTGTGCCTCCTCCAGCTGTCACATTACTCTTCTCAAAGTGCAGATCTGACCACCTCATTCCATTGTTCACCAAAGTTCAGTGGCCCCGTACTTGTTTTAAAGCCCTTCACAATCTCAAGAAGTACATTGGGTGCAGCTTCACGTACGCTTCTCTCCAGTGACCCTGGTGGCCTCCTTGCTGATCCTCCCATTCGATGCTCTGTCTCTCAGCTCTATGCGCTTTCTCTCATATCCCCAAGCCAAGAATTCTGTTTCTTCCTCTCTTTCTCCTGGCTGCCCCGGCTTCCTTCAGGTCCCCACTAAAATCCTTCCTTCTACAAGAGCCTCCCATTGAGCTCCCTCCAAGCTGTCCTGTCTCTGTCTTGTTTGTGTACAGCAGATTGTCTCCCCCATTCAAATGTGAGCTTCTTGGGAGGGGGGAATGGTTTTGTAGCCCCAGTACTGAGTGCTTGCCATGTGCCTATTGACTTGACTAGGAACAGGAAGGCAGACCCATTCCTTTAAGAAGTGAGAAAGGGAGAGATGATCCTCAGGGATAATTAGCCCAGCCAGGCCTGGAGGTGGGGTGTGTAGCTGTTAACCCCACAGTGCCTCAGAGATCTCTGAACTGAGCGGTCTCCACATGCTGGTGCTTCACTTCATTGGCTTTGATGCCCAGGAATTGACAGAGCCTACAACAATTCAAAAACTAATTGAAGTGTTCAGCAGGACAGGGAAAGCCTTGATCTGGTGAAGATCCTTGGCACAGGGCAAGGAGCTAGGGAGAGCTGGTCCTAGTTTTTTCACCAGCTAGTTATGTGACCTTGAACAAGGGCCTTCATCTATCCACCTCATCCCCTAGCTGCAGAATGGGAATTATAATGCCTGCCTGCCCTGTGTCACAGGATCATGAGCATCGTGAGGGAAGATATCATTGTGTGAAAGCATTTGGGCAAGTAAAAGGGGCTGCAGAGACAGAGGTGTGGCCAGCACTTCATCCCCACCACTGCTCTGAGCACACAGCACAAGTTGGGGAGCTTTCTGTAATGAAGAAACAGGGCAAGTTCTAGCTCCCAGACCCCAGGCTCTTCCAGGCTCTCTCTCTCCCTTTTCTCCTGTCTCCACCTTTCAGATTATCTTTCCCTCTGCCAGTGCCTGGCATGTACCACACATTAGCTGGTATTAGAGTAGCCTAGCAAAGTGAAACCCCCAATCATTTCTTTCTTCTCCATTTCCCCTCCCCTCTTCCTCCTTTGAATTTGGCCGGTTTTACCAAAGAGAAAGGTGGCACTGTAATACATAGTGTCCTGGGCATAGAAGACACATCTCTGAGGCGGCTAGGTGGTGCAGTGAATAGAGCACCAGCCCTGGAGTCAGGAGGACCTGAGTTCAAATGCAGCCTCAGATACTTAACACTTACTAGCCATGTGACCTTAGGCAAGTCACTTAACCCCGATTGCCCTGCCCTCCCCCCTCCAAAAAAAAGCAAAAGAAGAAGCATCTTCCTGAGTTCAAATCTGGCCTCAGACACTTAGTAGCTATATGACTCTGGGTAAGTCATTTCATCTTGGTGGCCTCAGTTTCCTCATCTGTAAATTGAGTTTGAGAAGGAAATGGCAAACCCCTGTAATATCTCTGCCAAGAAAATCCTAGATGGGGTCACAAAGAGACAGACAAGACTGAAATGACTCAAATTACCTTAGAAAAGGTAGTTACTAATAATGTCTTGTATCCTAACTTGGCATTTGTTGGGAGAGAGAATGTTAGAGCTCAAAAGGCCATAAGGAGCTTTATAGAGATCCTCCGGCCTTGTCCTTGTTTTTTGGATTCAGATTCAGAGAAAGAGGAAGTGGCTTCTTTCTTGCTGTCTGCGATATAAGAGCTATGGCCTTGCTCCACTTTTAAGCAGTGTGCCCTCTGCCCTTTCTGTCGGAATTGATTGTTGATTGTCTCATTTCAATGGACATCCTTCAGGTTAGCCTGGTGTGGAGCCAGGCAATTGGACGGCCATTGATACGTGTCCCAGTGAGTCAGGTATCAGACATTAGGCGTCTGTAGTCTCTAAATCCTCTGTTCGGCATTCAGATTTCTTCATAACCAGCCCCCCACTACCTTTCCGGTGTCCTTACACCCTCCTCCCCTGTGCCTTCAGTCCACGAATGCCAGCTCCCTTGCTGTGAAACCGAGAAGACAGTCCATCTCCATGAATTCTGGCCATCCCCCATGCCTGCAGTGCTTTCTCCTGGCTTCCTTTAAGTACCAGCTAAAGTCCCCTCTTTTACTGGAAGCTTTTCCCAACACCTCTTACTTCTAGTGCCTTTTCCTCTTTTAATGATTTCCTTTTTATCCTGTATCTGGCTTGTTTGTGCAGTTGTTGGCTCATTGTCCCCCATTTCGGCTTTTGAGCCCCTTGAGGGTAGAGAATGCCCTTTGTCTTTTTGTGTCCTCAGTGCTTAACAAGGTGCTTATTAACTATGTTCTCTCTCATGAGCTGATTCTCTCCTGACTTTGTGGAGCCCATTGATTCAGGTTTAGAGCTTACCCTGTGTTTCCTCCGTAGACCGTGTTCTAGGCCATGCAATATCACCATCCTATGGAATCATCATACCTATTCCTTTTATATACATATCCATCAAAATAATTAGGGCCCTGTAATGGAAAGGGCCCCTCACTAGAAGCCAGAAAGGGTTCTGCTTCTGTTTCTAAGCCAGTCAGTATCTCTGTATATCCTGCAGTAGGAATCTGCTCTGCTCCCCTGACAGGATGCTTGTGAGGTTCAAATGGGACGAGTATAACAGTCCTCTCAAATCCAGAAAGTGTTTCTATACATGTGAAGGGGATCATGATCAAGATAAGGCCTAGTGGCCCCTCTCCAGGTCTGTTGGGGGCCGAGGTTCATGTAAGGGTGGGGGGCTTATTTCATTTTTTACCAAATATTTGGTGTGAGATGCCTTAACGTTGGTAAACTGAGAAATCCACCAGTCAGCAAGCATTTATCAAATGCTTGCTGTGTTCCAAGTGCTGGGGATACAGGTACAAAGAATGCAGTGATCTCTTCTCGAAATGAACCTACATGCTAATGGGGGAGACAACAAATACAGCAGTTAAGTGTATCTCACACACACACACACACACACACACACACACACACACACACACACTTTTATAAATACAAGGTAGTTGGGAGGGATCCAGAAAGTCTTCTGCAGAAGATGAAGCTTGAGCTGCATTTTAAGGAGAAGGATTTCATGAGACAAGGGCGAGGAGGAAGAGCATCCTAGACCCAGAGAATGGCCAGTACAAAAGTGTGGAGATGGGAGATGGAGTAGGACATGTGAAGAGCAGAGAAAAGGCAATCTGACTGGATTACAGAGTAGGAGAGAAAGAATATCCCTTCAAGGTAGAAATATAGATTGGAGCCAAATTGTGAAGACCCTTAACAGCCAAACAGAGGAGTTTCTATTTTATCCGACTCTAGAGGCAATAGGAAGCCTTGGAGTGGACTGCTTGGCAGGGTGTGAAGTCAGGAGGTGAGAAGTCCTTAGGAGGCCGGTCAGAAGCTGGCCCTCAGGCAAGAGGTGTGTGTGTGGAGGGGTGGGAGAGGTGTTGTGAAGGAAGAGAAGCCAAGATTTGGGGGTCGATAACCAGGGGTGAGGGCCAGTGAGGAGTCCAGAATAAGGCTGAGTTTATGAAACTGGGCCCCTGGAAGGATGGTGGTGCCTTTGACAGAGACAGGGAGGTTTGGGGTTGAAAGATGAGTTCAGTTTTAGACTGCACTCGTTGAGTTTGAGTTTTCTCTGAGGCATCCAGTTTGAAGTGTCCAGTATGGGTCATCGGTTCAGTGAAGAGACTAGGGACAGATTTAAAGCTGAGGGGACCTAGGACTGAACCTTGAGGAAAGCCCACCTTTTAGGAGGTATGATGTTAGTATTGTTATTAATACTAGCTAACGGGTATTTGTGCCCTTCCTTTGTGCCAGGCACTGTGCTAAGCACTTTACAATTGTTACCTCATTTGCTCTCCACCACAGCCCTGGGGGGCAGGTGCTGTTATTATCCTCATTTTGCAGATGAGGAAACTGAGGCAGACAGAGGTTAAGTGACTTGCCCAGGTTCACATGGCTAATAAGTTAAGTATCTGAGGTCAGATTTGAATTTGGGTCTTCGTGACTCCAGGCCCAGTGTTCTTTGACAGCCAACTCTTTAATTGGTGATGAGCCATCAGAAAAGACTAAGAGGTGATGTGAGAGAGAGCAAACCAGAGTGTCATGAAAACCCAGAGAGAAGAAAGGATCCCTGAGGACAGGGTGGTCAGCAGATAAGTCAAGAGCCATGAGTAAGGGGTGGCTAGGTGGTGCAGTGAATAGAGCACCGGTCCTGGAGTCAGGAGGACCTGAGTTCAAATCCAGCCTCAGACACTTAACACAAAAACTAGCCATGTGACCTTGGACAAGTCACTTAACCCCAATTGCCCTACCTTCCCCCCTCCAAAAAAAAAATGCCATGAGTACTGAGAAGGGACCTTCACATGTGGCAATTAAAAGATTGTTAACTTTGGAGAGGGCAATTTCAGTGGAATGTGGTGGTCGGGAGCCAGGTTGCAAGGGTGAAGAAGAGGAGAGGAAGTGAAGGCTTTAAGATAAGCAGCTCTTGTTCAAGGAGCTTGAGAAAAGGAGGAGAAATGTAGGGTTGTGGTTTGAGAGGATATTAAGGTCTGGTGAAGATTTGTTTAAGGAGTGGGAGACTTGGGCATGTTTGAAGGCAGCAGATGGGGAGAGGCCGACGGTTCTCGAGAGAGGGGAGAGATTGAGAGTACAGATCTGCTAGAGAAGATAAGAGAGGGGCTGCCTCCCTGACATTGCCCTCCCTGATCTGCTGTCACATTGATCTTCCTAGTGTGCAGGTCTCACCTCCAGGGCCATCTATCAGATCTTGTCTGGCTTTGAGCCCTTTCTTCCTTTTGGGCTTTGTCTACTCTTCTCCCCGTCGAGCACTCCATGATCCCTGCATGCTTTATGTCCCCCCAGATGTCCCCTCATGCTTGATCTCAGCTAAAATCCTCTCTTCTTCGGGAAGCCTATCCTGTTCCTCCATAATTCCAGGGCCTTCCTTTTGGGTCAGCCTCCATCTTGTCCTGCCTGTATCTTGTTTGTATGTGGTTGTCTGCATGTTGCAAGCTCCTTGAGAGCAGAGATTGTTTTTTTGCCTTTTTTTTTCTATCCCCAGTGATTAGCAGAGTGCCTAGCACAGAGGAGGGGCTTAACGAGTGCCAGTTGGATTGAATGAATGTAGAAGGGATCAACCCTGGCAAGGAGAAGGGCCACCTTGTCAGAGTGAGGGACAGAAGGAGAGTGTGAGAGAAATCAAGGGAAGTTGTAGAGAATGGAAATAGAAGGAGATCGTACTGAATGGCCTCCATTTTTTTCAGTAAAATTAGTCGAGGTCCTCAGTGTAAGGAGGAACGGGGAGACTTGAGGAGAAGAGGAGGCTTGGAACAGCTTCTGTGTGGAATGAGACCTGTCTTAATCAGAGAGGAATCAAGAAACTTCCTTCCTGCCCAGCTGAAATGGACTGACATGAATTTGTAATGTACCTAGTCAGTTGTAAGATCTTGCAGTGGCAGGCAACCCAATAGTGTTCTCTCATATTACCCCAGTGGCCCATACCACCCTGGTTGGATTGAGGCTCAGGGCATGCAGAGCCATCTCTCCATGAGACAGATGACATCTGCAAGAGGCTTTATGTCCCCATCCTCTAAGCTCTCTGAAATAACTTCGACCCCTAGATCAGTGGAGCTACAAGCATGAGTACAACAACCAGACTTTTTAAAAAGACTTTTTAATGAGGCTTGACAAAAAGAAAATCCTTCTTAAGAGCTTGCCCTGATTTTTGGTTGAGACGATATGGTTCCTGTGGGTAGGAATCAGCTCTGTTCATGTGGCAGAGGGGTCTGGAGGTGAAACTCTGGGCTACTGCTTTTGACAAGAGTCCCTAACTACCTACCCCAACTTATCTTTCCAGCTACTGTTTCCAACGACTGTCCAGTATGAATCTTTTCTTCCTGCTCTTCTCAGAATGTATCTCTCCTCTTTTCCTGTCTATCCTTCCCCTTCCTCTTTCCCTTCCCCCTCTCCTTCCTATCTTCCACTTTCTTACTCTCTTCCCTCTCTCTTTCCCTCTTCCCAGTTTTGACTCCCTGCCACTCCCTCTGGCTAGAACGCACCCCTCCTTATTCTGGCTAGCTCTCTATCCGCTCTGTTTTTCAAAACCTAATTCAGGTTCCATTCCTTCTATGAATATTACCCTCACTATTAAAGCCCACAGTGACTTCTATTGTTAGAACCACTCATTTGGCACTTAATCATCTGTTGCTTTTTATTGTTTTTTCAACTTTTCCTTCCCCTCAAGCTCCCATCCTATATCTGTTAGACCTTGTTTCCCCAGTAAATGTATTCCTGAAGGACAAAGATCATGCCTCCCTTAGCAGTGGCTCTGCCACCGCCCCCCTAGCAGGATGCCGTGTACAGAGGGGCTTCGTTCCCACTTGTACCGTGCCTAATGCTGCCTGCCCTCTCTTCTCATCCCCTTCACAGATGATGTGCTGACTAAAGATGCAGGAGAATGCGTGATCTGCCTGGAGGAGCTGCTTCAGGGAGACACCATAGCGAGGCTGCCCTGCCTCTGCATTTATCACAAAAGGTACAGAGAGGTCAGGAGGAGCCCCGGGTTCCCCCTCCCCCCCACAGTGGTGCCGCCTTAGAGGGCAGACCCACAGAGGCCGGCTGTCACTGTGCTACACAGGCATCCGGCCGGCCAGCGGGGGGCCAGAGTAAGGGCCGGGGGAGCGGGGTGCGGCGGGGGGAAAGGGGGATGCTGCCTTTGTCTGGCCTTCAGCGCCAGCTCTCCTTGCCGGAGCCACAGTCCCGTAGAAAGCTGTGCCTCGTCCCCCAGCTGCAGGATCCCGTCGTCCTTCTTCTCCTCACTGAGCTGGTCAGGGCTAGGCAGCAGCGCCCTTTCAGAGAAGGGCTTGAGGCAGGACCTGTTTAACCGCAGCACTACAAGCTGCTGTCTTTAGCATTGCTGAGGTTCTCCTGCACGCTCTGCCACAGCACCCCCGTCTTGTTTCCAGCTGGAAAGGAGATGCTTCCTCCCTGATGACTCCATGTTCTTTGCTGAAGAGACATTGTGTACCTTTGGTGGGATGCCACCTGTTCTCCCCCAGCAAATCCCTCCCTCCCTCACCTTCCCGCCCACTGGCAGTCATAACTAGGTCCCTGGCCAACATGGTTTTCCAAAGCCCTGGCCCGCCAAACAGATCCACAGTCACTGGGAAGTGGCGAGGCTATTAGCGGGCAGGCCCTGGGCCAGAATGACCTGATGGAAGTCACTGACTCAGAGACGTGGTATCAGAGGGCCCTGGGGAGCCTTTGAGAGAAACAGGATCAGGCTAAGAAGACATTTGGCCCCAGGAAAGAACATAGGCAAATTATCTGGTCCCTTTCTTTGGATCTCCCTGGACTGTGATTTGCAAATTAGAGAACTGTCCTTAGGAGAACAGTTATGATTCTCTTCCATGGTTCTACCCTTTTATCACCCAATGGAGTTCACACCATCTTACATCTTAACCCTCTCCCAGGTTTCTTCCTTGTGCTGTCAAGAAATGGCAGCTTCTTCCCCTTTCGTCCTCCTGCAGCAGAGGCCCCAGCTGCTCAGCTCTACCCACCAAGCCCACTGCAGCTCCGATGGTTTTCCCCATAGACAGACTTGTTTTGTGAGCCTTGAGATCCTCTCCTAGGAAGCGTGTATTTCACTGACTCAAGAAAGACAAAAGCTGGTCAAGCCTTTATTTTCTTGCTTCACCTTTCCTGCTTTTAAGCTTGGTGCCCTGACTCAGGTTTGGCCGTGTGCTTCACTCCATCTCTGGTTGTCTTCCCTCCTCTGTGTCTGGGAGGGCCGTTTCCCAGTAGAGGGCCCCCTCCCTCCTTCCTCCTGGGCTCCTAAATCAGAACTTTTTAGCTGAAAGGATGGGTTCTTGGGAATCATCTAGACTCATTTAAATCTACAAAAATGTGCTCAGAAGCCAAACAGCTTGCCCAGGGTTCTCCAGCTTGCCAGCGGCAGAACCAGCTCAGTCTCACTACGTCCAGTACAGCTTGAGTGATATGTCAGCACCTAGTCCTTGAATTTGTCCCCAGGGTCCTCTGTCATCAGACTTGTGTGGTCTTATTTCTTGGGGGTTTTGAGGTCTAAAGATCAGTCCTGTTTCCTGGTAAAGGCTTAGCCCGCTGTTCGGGAATCCTGCCCTTTGAAATGGGAGTGGTAGTGAGAGGATGGTGGCTCCCTGCTGACTGGCGGTCTTGTGTGCTCTCTCTCTGCCTCAGCTGTATAGATTCTTGGTTTGAAGTGAACAGATCCTGTCCAGAGCACCCTTCCGATTGACTCATCAGGCATGCTTGCTGACTCCTCTCAAAGGTGAGCCACTGCAGGACAGACCTCCTGGGGCCTGGCCTCCCTCGGGGTGAGACAGCTCTGCTGCAGGGTCCTCGGCAGCCTTGGCAAGGATGCTTGGCTTGCTGTTTCAGGTGGGGGTGGGAGGCCATGTTATTCTTAGCACACTGAGCCCTAGGAAGGGGGTGGGAACAGAGTACAAAATGACAGTTTCACAAAAGGAAAATGCATTTATGTAAAAGGGGGATAAAGGAGAAATCTACCTGATGGGCACATGATGAAGGGTAGGAACTGGACCTGTGAATTTTTTTGGTGTAGGGAATTTCTGGATGAGGGAACTCCTGCCAAAACTGATGGTACCTTCTCTGCCACTTAAAGCATTGAGCAGGCACTGCTGAGAATTCAGTGCCTTGTCCATAGTCACACTAAGTGTCACACATAGTTGACTAATTGTCAAGAGGCAGGATTTGAACCTAGATCTTCCTTGCTCCAAGGCCAGCTCTCTGTCTACCGGGCCATTCTGCATCTCTTTGAGCTTAGTTCTAGAAACAATTGGGAAAGGGAAGTAAGAAACAGTAGTGGAGAGGGGGACAGACATTGACCATTACAAACCTGGGGTGGGGCAGTTCCTGAATCCTTTCAGCTTCCTGCTTAGTCAGGCTTGGTGTCAGAGGGGCTTCTCCCAGAGAAAACCCTGTCTCAGACTGTCCCAGGGAGTCTGACATGCCTCTAATTGAAGTGGGCTCTGCCCCAGTGGGTCCCAAGCACTCCCACCAGAACCCCCAGTGAATTTCTGGATTTTCTTCATTGGACTGTCACCAGTGGCTGTTTCCCCACCCTATTGCCCTTCCCATGTGTGGACTTAGGGGTTTGATCTTTCATTTTCTTTCCCAGGGTACCTTGCTTTACTGCTGACCATCCTCTCCCCCATCCCACCTGTCCCTTCAAAGTTCTGGGCTGGTGTTTTGTTTTGTAAAGAAACCTGCCAATGCCCTCTAATCCACTCCAGCACCTCAATTGGGTTTTTATTTTTTTCATCGTTTTTGGTTAGTTTTTGTTTTATTTTATTTATTTCAACTAAACCCTCAGAACAGATGATGTCAGACCAATCAGGGACATCTGCTATATTTACCTTCACCTCAAATATTGATGACATGGGGAGAGAAGAGGAGAGGAGCCTGTTGCTGGATTGCGATGCTGAAATCCTGTCATGATGTTTGGCTTCAGGGGGCTCCCCCAGACACCAACAGCAGACATGACACACTGGGACCCCAGGCCTCTGGTGGGATGGAGCTGCTGCTGGCCCTCTGGCCAGACGGAGCACGACTTATTTATTACAGTCCACAAAAGGACAGCCCCCGGTCCCTGAGACAAAGCTCCCCAGGCACCAGACACAGCTTGGGACCCAGGGGACGGGGCACCCTTCTGCACTGACTTTGAGAGAGTTGTTTCCCCCTTCTCCCTTGAGGACACCAGATCAGATGAGGATGAATTTGAAAGAAGAAACCACGGCAGTCCTCTCCCCCCACTCCCCCACTCCCATCCCAGGAGGGAAAGGGCATTTTCTTTTACCTTTGAAAGGCATTGTGGGTCTGTCTTTAACGTGTTTACAAACAAACAAGTCTAGTGTCCACTGGTGTTTTTCCTGGTGATGTTTACAAGATTCCTGTTTTGCGTGACCGAATCCAGCCAAGTCCTCACAGCCAGCATCCTCTCCCTCCTTCCCCTCCCCACCCCTGCCTCTCTCCCAGCCCAACTTTATGCCCATCATCAGTTTTGGTTTTGCACTTTCCTCCTCCCCCTCTAGACTCCACTTGGTGTCATGACTCCTAATTGCCAAAAGACAACCTTTCCTCCTGTTTTCTCTCCTCTTCCATCTCCCTTTCTACTCGCCCTCCCTCACCCAGTTCTGGTCTTCAGTATAGTTCAGAGGATCTAAAAATCACAAGTGTCCTGCAAAGATGCCTGAACATTTTTCTTAGACCCTTGTGGATATTTTCTCTCTTTTTTTTTCAAAAAACTTTTAAAAATTTATTAAAAAAAAAAAAAAAGGAAAAGAGGTAAAGCCACACCCCTGTTTTCAGGCACTCTGTTTGAGAACATTTTAGCCATCAACGTTCACACGTGGCATCGGCCCATGCAGGATAGGTTTATGTATTTATATATTAAAAAAGAAAAAACTTAAAACGTTTAAAAAATTGTTCAAAGCTTGGGGGAAAAGCTTTCTTCATTAGTCAAGGTGTTTTGATATGGTATTAAAATAATGTTCAATAAAAGATGCTTGGTGTGATTTTATTTTAATGGAGTTTTGCTTGTGATGAGAAATAGATACTTTGGGCTTTTGCCTCCCCCCTCTTAATCTCGTTGCCTCCCCATCGAGCCTGGGATTGTTCTGGTGGTTGATAAGTGACTGATACAAATACACTATAAGATTCGGAGGAAAGATACCCATATTCACAGTCATTTTTACCAACTCTGCTAGCCCTTTCTTACAGGCTTGGGACCACCTGGTCTAGTGGTGAAAAATTGGGGGCCCAGCAGCCAAAGCTGTAATGTATTGAATAGAGGCAAGGGATCTTGTCCCATCTGAGAAGAGGTTGGTGCAGAGGGAGCCAGAAGGATGAAGATGGCCTGGCTCAAAGGGTGCTTGACTGGTTTCCCTCAGATGACCTTGGACAAACTTATGCATTCCCCCTTTTGCTTATAAACAGTTTTCATCTTGGGTGGTGAGTGATGATGGCTTCAATGGGGGCTTACAGAAAGAGGGGCCAGAGACACAGAGCCCTAGCAGTACAAGAAAAGGAAAGGTGGTGAGCCTGAGGTGGTCAGTTGTGGGCCCTTATTGTTGTGACCCCGCATACCCTCCCTGACCCTGTCATTCTAATAGCATTGTTCACTACGTGGCTGATGCCTCCAGCTGGAAATGGTACTGCTAAAGGCTCCAAGCCTTCTTCCTGTATCTATGGCCCTATCCCTTCCATTCTTCCCTACCCCAAAAGGCTTTTAGGATAAGATAAAGAAGTTAGGTTACCCAGATATCTTTAAAATTAGAAATAGAGAATACAGAACTTAGGTAAATACAACAAATATTTTGAATATACATCAATTCCAAGTTCTGGCAAAGAGGAGGTAGGTGGAGCCAGTCTTCTCTTCTGAGTGAGAATATCGGTCAGTAAGCAACATTTGTGCCCCGGCTATTACAATCGAGTGGTAGAACAGAGCCCCGTGTTTGGAGTCAGAAGACCTGGGCTCTTGCACTTACTAGCTGTAGGGTGAGTCACTTGAGTTAACCAACCAAATTATCCTCCAATTCTCAACTCTCTAGGCCTGTCTGTGTGCCCATGGGCCAGTCCTCTCTGAACTTTTCTCAGCCCCTTTAAAATGGGGATAAAAATCAGTACCTACATCAAGGAGCATGGCATCTGTCAGCTCCTAATGTCACTGCTGTAACTCAACCAGATTGTTTTAAAGGTGGACGCAAGGTCGAGTGAATAGGGGAGAGGCAAGGGCTAAGCTGAAGTTCTGGTTTCTCTGCCAAAGGAAATGAGCTTTGTATAGCAAGGATAGAACAATAAAGCCAAGCAAGTAGCTGCCCTTGATGGGGTCAAGTAACACGGTTTGGGTGGGGGGGGGCTCTAATCTCAGGGTATGAACTGGCAGGTACAACTGTACGATCTTTGAAAGATTGGGAGAATGAAAAGGTGCTTCAGGATTGGAGGAGAATAAATGTCCCAATTGTTGAACGTGGAGTCTACCAGCTGTAGGCCAGTAGGCTAGACTTGGATCCCTGACAGAATTCTGCAGCCTTCTTAAAGTGCTAGTTAAAGCACATCGACCAGAGAAGGCCATGATCTGTGATCGCAAAGAGTCAGTGTGTTTTCATTAAGAACAAGTCAAGCTTGACTCAGGTTACCATGCTGGTAAATCAGAGCAATCATGTTACTCTGGCTTGCCTAGGTTTTAGCCAAGCATTGGACAGACTCATCTGTGATGTAACAAGCGGACTACAAATGGATTTGGAACTGATAGAATGCCTAGACCCAAAGAGTAATGCTGGAAGACCTGATGTTAATTTGGGTCTCCATGGGCATCTGTCGGGGACCTGTGCCATCGGTCAGCGACTTAAAGGCTTATATGGATGGTGTAGTTCTCAGATTTGCAAATGACATCAAACTTTGAAAAAGATCTCCCACTGGATGGCAGGATTCAGAAATCTCGACTGACTACAAGACTAGGCTAAATGATGATGAGATTTGGGGGTTCAAGAAAAGGGTAGGGGGCGAGGAGCAGCAGCACAAGTTGTGTGAAGGGGATATTTCCATCTCCATGCACTGAAAGCCCCCTCTGAGCCAGCTGTGACATGGCAGCCAAGAAAAACCTACGGAGAAGCATCATGGCTGGGCCTCGGGAAGTGGAGATCCTACTGCCTTTGGCCCTGGTTGTGCCATGTCTAGAAAACCGTGCTGGGTTCTGGACGTGATATTTAGAAAGGTTGGGAAGGGTAGGGCAGCTAGGATGGTAAAGACCTCAAGTTCATATCATATGAGGACAGGGTGAAGGAAGGAGCCTTGTTAAGCCTGGAGAAAATGAGCTGTATGGGACTGCTTTCAGATCTCTTGAAAGGGAAGGAGATTAGACTTTTGGTATACAGTACTGGACCTGAGTTCAGATCCAGCTTCAGATAGTCACTGGCTCTGTGACCTTGGGCAAGTCACTTAACATCTGCCTGCCTCAGTTTCCTCAGAGGAGACAGCATGTAGACATAAGTATACAGATAGATATAGTTTCGTTTTATATAAGTATATATAATATATATAGTTTTATGTAAGTAAATAGATACTTTTTAGAAGGGAGATCAGAAGAGGCCACATGTCAGATGTAACATCTGAGCTGAGCTTTGTGGGAAAGATGATACAAAGAGGGAAATGTAGCTGTAATGCTAGGGAAAGCACCCCAAAGTAGGATGGACTGCCTTGGGAGGCCTCCCATCCAGGTCAAGGTGACCATCTGTGATGTGATGTCCAGGATACTTGTTCAGGTACATGCTGGACCAGATGGGCTTGGAGGCCCCTTCTCACTCTGATGTTATGGACCCCCCCCCATCAGTTTACCCATCTGTAAAATGAGGGTATCTTTTTTTACTGCTCCTTTTTTGAAATGCTTATTGAAAATGGATCACTTCATAACTCATTTGTTGCTCTGTCCTTCAACCTTCCAAGTCTGTTCTGAAAGAAAGACAGCTCCCCAGGGAGAGGCCGGGCAGGGCTGTGAAAGTCCTTGCTATTAAAACAAAGAATGAAAGCTCCCCAGGCCTACTGAGGAGCTAGAGAAACGATCAGAGGCTTCCTCCTGGGCCTGGAAATCCCCTGGCTTCTCTGTCATCACAAAGGATGTCAGATTCGTGTACATCTTCCTCTGTCTGTCTGTCTGCAGCGTATAGACGTCATCCCCAATCCTGCCTGGCAACTGTGTCTCCCTGTTCTATATTTACTTCCCCTGGCAACGAAGGCTGGGGAAGGAAGCAGCTCTAAAGTAGATCTCCTTGCCTGACCTCTGGACCCACACACTATCTGTTGGACTGAGACATGGATTGGGGGCTGAGGTGAGGCTGGCTTGGGTGAGGAGGTGGGCTGGGGGGCTGTAGGCAAGCCAGGTGAAGAAGCATGGGGCAAAGAGGAGATTCAGGAACGGGTGCCTCCAGGCCCAGTTTACGACCCCCTGGCCACAAAAAGAATGCTGGCCGATTGACGCTCTCAGGCTTGTGAACCGGGCAGCTAGCTCTGGCCCGACGCTGAGGCTTCGGATATTGAGGTGAAGTCATTTGTGCCACAGTGACTTGTCCTTTTATTTGGCATGCCTGACCTCTCCTTGTGGCCCTCTGCAGGACTGGGCAGCCCTGAGAGCCAGTTTGCAGACAGCTCCCTAAGGACAGTGGCCTAAGTCGGGCAGAAATACCACACCTCAAGGAAGGATTGTGGGCATTAGTGCTCTGATCTTTCCAACCACTTGAGTGCTTTATAAAAATGATCTAAGAGCTAGCTAGCCCTGGCTTCTGAAGAGGGAAGAAATTAGTCTGCTATCCCTCAAAGGGATAGAGGATCCTGGGATCATTCCTGTGGTGGTTGACCTAAACAAATCACCTTGGGAAATCCAGAATTTGTTGTGTTGTTTTTTTAAATGAGAGAACAAAAGGGAAAAGTAGTCCCATCCCTTTGCCTTAAAGATCATGCTGGCCTTGGCCCACTGCACTCCCAAGAACAGCCCTAAGCAGATTTAAATATAATTAGGAAATATTTAACTAAACTAAAATGCAGCAAAACAATGCTAATATGTGGTTTTTAAGTCACTGGGTGCCCTCGGGGTGTAGTTATATATATAAGCCTTTAGTGGCCCCCATTTCTCTAGGAGTTGAACCCCACAGATCTAGTCCAACCTTCTTATTTTGCAGATGAGGAAACAGGCCCAGAGATAAGCCTGCTTGCCAGAGCTGGAATTTGAATCCAGGGTGTGCAGCTCCATATGCAGTGGGGTTGGTTTTGCTGTTTTTCCCATGCTACAGCGGCCTTGGTGTTGCCAGGGGCGGAGTCTCCGATCTCCCTAACCTGTGTTACAAATCCAGGAGGACTGCCTCTAAAGCCCACGTGTAGAAAAGGAGGCATCCAGGACCCCCAAGGCTATGGGTGCCACCCCAAGCCCAGATCCCTTTAAGTGTCAGGGCTGAGGCTCTTGTTGACCCTTCCCCTTCTTGGGAGTGTCAGAATGCTGCAGCAGGTACACCAGGCCCCCACCCCCACCGCTGGAGTCTTGCCTCACCTTTCTAAAAGATTGACCTGCCCAGTGATACCTCCTTGGTGAACCAATGCAAGCAGAGGCCACAATCAGGAACTGGCTTGGCCCAGGACTGGGGGTGAGGGTGAGGGCCAAAGGCAGCAGAAGGCAGCACTGGCTGGTGATCTGGGCAAGAGTGTGCAGAGGATAGTGTAGACTGGCCCCTGCAGGCCCGATGAGGCAGCATTACAGCTTGACATGGGGCCAGGGGATCAGCTTCAGCCACTTTCTGGTTCTGCGGCACTGGGCAAGACAATCTCCATGACTTAATTTCCTCATCTGTGAAATGGGTATAGTGGCACCTACTTCACAGGGCTATCATGAGTACGAGGTGAGATCATGTATCCAAAGTATTTTGCCGACCGACCATATAAATGTTATTATTAATGGAATTGCCAGAAGGAGCATGCTGGACACTTGAAGTCTCTGAGACCCGCACCTGCCTGTGGGCATGTCCTGGAGCTGCCGACCTACCCCCTCCTACCTCCCCACCCACCCCCCACCCCGTTAAGACTCCAGCTGCTTACTCCTCTGCCCCCTTCAGTTCCTCCCTGCAACAAGTTCTTAGAGCCCTGCACACTTCCACACCTGCTTTTGGGTACATAGGGTTGTTATGAAGAAGATGTCGAAAGTCTCTAAGCATTATATGCATATGACTCGTTATTTACGGATGAGAAGCCTGGTGTGGCTGATGGGGCTTGGGCTAATTAACAGAGGTACTGCTAAATTTGAACACAGATCCTGTTTCCAAAGCATTATCTGGAAAACAACTGTTTGTGTTCCTGCTGCCTGAGCAACTGCATCTGTGCTTGGGACCAGACAGAAGCCAGGAGAGGCCCAGGCAGGTGGCAAGGATGGGGGACGAGATAGATCCCATTGTGAGCCAGACCCTCCCCACCCCCACTCAGTTTGCCTAGTGGGAGGGGGCGTCCCACCTTCTGCCCTGTCCTTCAGAAGGCCTCGGACTGCCAAGTTCCCCAGCTGATCCCTACCAGAAGCCCAGGAGGCTTGGGGTTGGATCTGCATCCAAACTGGCAGGACTGGGAGGCCAACAGCTGCCCTGATCCCTTTCCAGTATACTGCACACCCTCTGGTGGACGGTGCTGGGAACAGCAGGCCCAGACGTCGGTGTGCTTTTCCACAAATAGTGATGGATTCCCTTGGGGGAATTGGGGTCCACTGGGCCAGGCTGCCGAGGGTAGCTCCCCGAGCAGAGTTGGACCATGGCAAACACAGTTCCTTAAAACCCACTTTCCAGGGAAGGGGAGGATGGCGGGAGACACAAGGTAAGAGTTTGCGTCCAGTCCCCTGCCTGCCATGGCTGCCTTCTCCAAACATTGTCTTCCACCAAAACTCGCCGTCTTGGTTGGGTGGATGTTTGGGTTTGTTTCTTGTTTTAATTCATTATTGGAATAGAATCACTTAATTTGGGTTTCACTGAATCACTGAATTTTAGCACTAGGAGAAACCTTAGTAACCAATGAGCCCAATTAGTTATTTTACAGATGAAGAAACTTAGCCCCAGAGAGGGGAATTAATTTGCTAATGAGTGGGAGGGATGGGACTAAGGACAGAGTTCTCCTGATTCCTACTTAAATGGTCTTTCTACTACCACACATTATGCTCTCTTGTGTAACTGAACTGAGCTCTTAAAATACCTACTGGTATTTCAGTAGTGGGAAAACAGAGGGGGTACATTCAGAATCACTGAATGGCACTCAGAATCAGAAATCACGGATTCTCTTTAGCTATCCTGCTTGGGCACCGGGACCCTCCTTGGTAAAACAGTCATGTAGAAACTAGAGGCTTAGTAAGGATTTTAGTGTTAATGTGGCCCTGGCCACAAATCTGTTGTTGGATGTTGATAAGTCTCCAAAGCTAAAACTGCATTTGAGTATAATGTTCAGAACAGGAGAGTTGATAGCCAGACCACAGTCTGCTGACCTGGTCTTAGATTATGTTTCCCTCTGGGCGTCATATTTTTTAGAGGAACATTCAGACTGGGACGGGTCCAGCAGAAGGCAACTGATATGGAAACTACCCTGTGAGAACTGGGCAAAGGAACTTGCAGAGAATGAGGGACCCATGAATGTGGCTCTCTGAGGGCTGCTGCTGAAGTGATCAGGTCTTCCTGTGTGGCAGAACTGAGACTGACAGCTGGCCTTAACAGAGTACAAATTTGGGCACCAGGAAGAACTTTATCTAATAGTTGTGCCCTCAGATGGGGGGACCTGTCCAGTGAGGTCTTCCAAAGATAATGGGATACTTATCTGTAAGGGACATCCTAGAGGGAATTCCTGTGTGGGGCAGGAGGTCAGGGTTAGATAACCCTCCAGCACAAGGAGGGTACGATTCCTTTTCCAGAGATCTGGGGAACTCGGGCAGCATTGCTTCCAGACCCTGCTCACCCCACAGCTGCTCCAGCTTTTCCCTCACATGGTCACTTTAGTGTTTTATCATTAAGTCACAGAGAGAGGACTTGGGGAAGGCTTTTGGCTGGAACCCTGAGCTGGGAAGAAACCTGAGGATATAGAATGAAGCCCGATCCTGCCTTCCCCCCACAGCTTCTAGGTTGATGAGATTGGTGAGAAATAGAAGAGAGAGGCTTGAAAAGGACAATTCTAAAATCTTTACTTAGAAAAATCATGAAAGACAATTACTTAGGGGTGACCTAAACTAATATTTTGGGGTCTGAGGGGAGATTTTTGCCCAGATAAAAGGTGATCAGCCATCTCCTCCACTAAAGTCTTTGCCACACACAGCCCACCCCACCAGATCTCTGCCAGGATTACCCACTATCCCAGGTGATGATGCTTTTGGCTGTCTTCTCATCTCTAGCCTCATTTCCACAGCCTGGTCCCTGCAAGGGGAGCAGCTCCTTGTCCAGCAGAAGGGCCTGGTCCTCACAGCACTTTGCCAGGGTTCATGAGGTTCTTGGGGTCCAGGACTGATTTGATCTGCCTCATAGCTTCTATGCCCACAGGGCCAATCTCCTCCTTCAGTAGCTGGCGTTTGCCCAGCCCGATGCCATGCTCCCCAGTGCAGGTCCCATGCATAGCCAGTGCGGTCCTAGGGTGCACAGCCAAGAGCCAGTGCCCTTAGTGGAAGCAGCCGGGATCGGCTGGGCCGAGGCCTCTTGAGAGGCCCTTAAGCTTCTGTGGTTTCTTCTGTGAGTGAGCAGGCCACTCAGCTTGTAATCAGCCCCAGCATCCAGGAGTACAGGGGCCGGCTACCTCCTCCTTTCCTTCCTCCCAGTCTCTGCCCAGAAATGGGATGTGTCCTTTGAATCCCACCCTCCTGTCCCTGAGCCTGTCTGCTCAGATCGCCCCTGCCCACCTGCCCTCCCAGCCCAGCAATCAGCAGATCCTGTACCTTGCCAGCTGTTCCCCAAATGTCTTTACTCGGTGGTATTCATCAGCATCCTCAGAGTTGAACACTAAGAGGCAGTGGAAGTTTCCATCCCCAACATGGCCCACCAGGGTTCCTAGGAAGGGAGAAGGAGTTGGCTGCCCAGTGCCAGATGTCATTTCCCCCCTTCTCATGCCCTAACCCCTGACTCTCTGACCCAGTCTCTCCTTCCTGCCCCTGAAATCCTCCTCCTCTCTTGTAGTCTGGAAGTGGTCGGCACAAGAGGGCTCGGGAGGTTACCTGTGAGTCCAAAAGCTTCCAGGTCCTTCTTGGCCTGCACCATAATCTCTGGGAGCCGCGAGATAGGGACACAGACGTCTGTAGAGTAACCCTGAGCGGGTGAGGGACGCAGATCCAGTCAGGCCCATCAGCGGCTGCCCCCCCCTTCCGCCACCCCCACCCCCAGCTTCTCTCTTAGATGGGGAATGGTGTGTAAGGCCCCGGAGCCCCCGAGGCTTGTTCCCCTTCTCCCAGCCCAGGCTCACCATGCAGCCAGGCCTAAGAGCCAGGGCGGCATACCAGGCGTTGTGCCGCGCCTCCCAGAGCCGGCTCCGCTCCTCCGGCTCCTTGGAACACGTAAAATGGGAGCTCCCATTCTGCCGGACGATCTCCTCTGGGGGAATCGGTCGCCTTAGGCCCCTTATGCCTCCCCGCCCCGCCCCCAGGCAGCCAGGCCCCCTGGGGCCCCAGCCGGCCTGCCGCCTCTCCTCCCCGAGCCAGAGGAAGCCTGACCTGCCCGCTGCAGCTGCTCCTGCAGCGCCTGCCGCGAGCCGTGGAACTCCAGGAAGAGGCTGGGAGCCACGGCATTGGTCAGACCGCTGTATCTATTGCAGGCATCCATCATGACGTCATCCAGGAACTCTGGAGAAGGGGCCGCGGGAGGGGCGGGAGAGGGAGACAGCAAGATTGGACCTGGGCAAAGAGGAACCTCCCCCTTCCCCAACCCCCCCATCTCCAGCAGTGAAGGCCGTGCCCGGCACGCGGTGCATCACTCCTTAAGCATGGCCTGCGAGCCAGGCCCTACAGAGCGCCTCCCTGCCCCTGAAATCCTCCTCCTCCTCTCTCCCAGTCTGGAAGGGCTCGGGTCCTAGAGAGTGCAGAGCACCGAGCACCACGGGTTCTTCAGCGAGGGGTCTGGGAGCGTGGGGTTTTGTCTCTAATATTTGGAAAACTATTTCCACATAATTGGTTTCCTTCAAAATCTTCCACTCAATGCATGCATTTAAAAATATCCTGAGAAAGGGTCCTTTGGCTTCACCAGACATCCTTGTTCTAGGCCAACTGCCTCATTTTATCAGCGAAAAGATCAGGGCTCAGGCAGGACACATGGTTGGCCATGGGTCACAGAAATCATATATATCAGGACCAGGAGTCACAGTGAACCCACAGATTCTGACTCCAGACCCAGTGTTCTTGGCACCACATCCACTAAATTCAACATGAAACTGGGCAAAGTAGCTTCTGTCTAAGTTAGAATGATGGTCAGACATGGTGACGCTACCAGGAAGGCTTGAGGCTGGTGGCTAGCTCACCTGACTCAGGAGTTCTGAGCTGCTTTGGCCTAAACTGAGTGGGGGTCTGTAGCAAGTCTGGCACCAATAGCGTGAGCCCCTGGGGGGAGGGGGAGGTGCTACCAGGCAGCTTAGGGAAGTGCTGAAACAGGTTAAAGTTCCCGGGTTGATCAGTAATGAGAAAGGGCCCATGAGAGCCTGAGTGAGATAGAGAGACCTGGTCTCCTCCTACCCCCCCTTCCCAAAATAGGACAATGAATAACAAGACAGCTATGATGCTATGTTCTCCAACACACTGAGAAGCTGGAAGGGGTGAGGGAAAGTGACTTGTCCAGGGTCACACTGTTCCTTCATGGTAAAGCTGGGACTAAAGCCCAGGTCTCCCTAAACCCCAGTCCAGGGTTCTTCTGCTATCCTGGGCTGCCCCCGTGAGGGTGGGATTAGGTTCTCCCCAGACTTGTGGATCCTCGTCCCAGGCATTGGTCCCCAAGAGGCTTCACCCAAGGTGTTAAGTGACTGACACCAGGCAACTTATTTTCAAAGCTCTCCAGCAGTGAGAGGTAGGAGTGGGGCAGAGGGCCCCCCTCCATCTTCCTTCCAGCTGAGCAGGCCCCTGCCCCTAACCCTCACCGATGCGTGCCACAGGCACTCCACTCTGCATTATCTGTACAGTGCTATCCACAGCAGCCTGGATGCTGGGGAAGGCACAGACAGCGGCTGCGGTGGCCTCAGGGATGCCGTGCAGTCGCAGGGTTGCTGTGGTGATGAGACCCAGGGTGCCCTCGGAGCCAACAAACAGTCCGGTCAGGTTGTAGCCAGCTGCGCTTTTCCTGGACCCCCAGGGAACACAAGAATGGTTGTTGGGGTCAGCCCCAAGGTAGTACCCAAGTGACATAGACTCATAGGAACATAGATTTCAAGCTGGAAGGGGACTTAGAAGCCATCTGGTCCAACCCCCTCATCTCACCAAATGAAGACACATAGAGATAAGGTAACCTGCTCAGTCACAGCTAGGAATCAAACCCAGACCCTCCACCTCCTAATCCAGCACTCTCTCAAGTACACTGTGCTCCCTACTCAGGAATCAGGGATGAGCTCAACACAATCCCAGTTGTCCTAACTAACCTGTTGACAATCTGGGAGCCTGACCTACTTAAGCCTTGAATGAAGCCGTCTCTATTTCCCAGTGGCCAGGACCAAGGTCTTGAGAGCTCAAGCGGGTCACCATCCAAGGGTCAGAAGACATCTTCTCATTGAGCTCCCCCATTTTACAGATGAGGAAACAGGCTCAGAGAGAAGAGGTCTCTTGCTCAGAGTCATACAGCTAGGAGTATAAGAGCTGTAACCCAAATGCAAGTCTCCTGGCTCCTAGCAAGGACCCTTCCAGTAGCAAGGGCCTTCCATGATACTGAAGTCACAACTGATTGGCCAACATGAAGGCCGTCTGAGGCCACATACGCGATGACTACAGCAGTGTAAGTGGAAGGAACAGCATTAAACAATTGGAATTGAGCAGTGAAGCTGGAATGACCAAGACTGTCCCCCAGAAAAGGGATGGGATGACATGAAGTGTCATGCTTTTTAAAAAATTTATGGTAAGTTTTGCTAAACTGGGATGGGAGGGTTTTCTCTTATGGGAACGATCTCAGGGAGGAGAATCAGGAGGGGACATATTGGGAAAATACAGGTAATATAAAATAGTGATATCTTTTAATATCAATATCTTTTTTGCAAAATATGAAGGCCATGCCAACCATAAAAAAGAATAAATCTGACCGGGGATGAGAAAGAAATCGTAGCATGATTTCCAAGAAACCAGTTGAGGAATGGCTTCTGGTTTATCTGCTGCTTTGGATAATTGTATTATTTTACCCTTCAAAAGTGTGACCAATCTAAAAAATGGGCAAGAGGGGGTCAGTTCCCCAACAGATTCCATCCACCCACTGGCTTCTCAGGGCTGGCTGGAGCCTTGGTTCCTGACCCTAACTCTCACCGGAATCGGCGGCCTTGACCGGAAGTGTGCAGGATCTGCCCATCTGCCAACACAACTTCCAAGTTGACAACATTCTCCAACATGGTGCCATACCGCACAGCATTGGTACCTGAGGCCCCGGTAGCTGCCATACCACAGAGGGAGGCATCAGCTCCTGGATCTGGGAGGGAAGAGTACATGGGAGAAAGGAGCCACATTGGGAGAGGGTGTGGAACTCCCCAGAGATCTCAGGAGGAAATGGGGGGGGATGGGCAGCACGCGGCTTGAGTCACATCCATTTGTCTGGCGCCCTGAGAATGGGACCAGACAGCTTAGGTGACAGTGGCTGATCCTTGAGGCATAGGCACTTATGATCAGGGGGAGGAAAGAAGCCAAAAACTCCAGGCTGAGTCCAGCCATCCTCACTAAAACACATTGGGGACCCTCTTCAGGTCCTCTATAGAGTTCAGCTTCCTTCCTGGGGAAGGAAACTCCATGGTATCCCTGGGAAAAGAGGAAATACCCCAAAGTTTGAAGCAAGTCATACCTACTGGAAACCAGAGACCAGTATCCCTCAGGTAGGAGTTAAGGGCTTTCCGGGTGACCCCGGGCTCCACAGTCACTGAAAAATCATCCACACTCAGATCCAAGATACGGTCCATGTGGGTGAGGTTAAAACAAATGCCGCCCTATCAGAGAAGAAAGGGAAGATAGGGAAGGGAAAAAGGTCAGATGAGTCTCCATCTCTTACACACACACACACACACACATACACACACACACACACATCATACCCCTAAAGTTTTCCAGATTCCCTCCACACACCTCTTGAGTGATTGATAGATGCTGAGAACTAAGTGTCCAGAAAACATGAGGGAAGGATAAGGGAAGGGCTAATCCCCCTGGGGACCCTAAAAATAAAAACCCCAGATTAAAACAAGGTGGGAGAGTGCTCCCCACAGAGCAAAGCTCCAGGGGCACAAACTCTTTGAGAAGGGGGAACATTATTGTTTCTAGGATGCCAAGACCTTCAGTTGCCTCCTCACCCCAGGTTCTGCTTCTGATGAAGAAGTGTCAAGGGCTGAGGTATAGAGGTGTTCTCTGACCCCAACTTGAGAAGCTCAGGGATGTCCCCCAACATACAAAGCTTCCCTTAAGAATCCATGATGGGGGCAGCTAGGTGGCACAGTGAATAGAGCACTGGCCCTGGAGTCAGGAGGGTTCAAATATGAGTTCAAATATGACCTCAGACTTACTATCTGTGTGACCTTGAGCAAGTCACTTAACCCCAAATGCCCTGCCTTCCCCCCCCCCCAACCAAAAAAAAAAAAAAGGAAAGAAAAGGGAAACAAAAAGAATCCATGATGGCCGATCTATTTTGCTGAAGTTTTTTTTTTTCCTTTTCTATAAGGGATGGCTCTCTGGGAGCAGGGAGGGGAAGGGATACAGGGGGAAGTGCAGGAGATACACATACACAGAAATACATATATATATTTGTATATATATACTTATCAATAAAAATGGTGTAAAAAAAAGAATTCCTGATGAATTCATGAACTTTTTTTAAGTTGCCTCCCCATTTTTTTTACTCTGCCATATCTATGCAATTTAGGCTCTTAGAGAGATGAAGAGATGTGCCCAAAGGCAGGTCTCCTGGCTCCTACATCAGTTCTTTCTCCATTATACCATGTCCAGGTAACATAGCTAATCAGCACCAGAGGCAGACCTCAAATCTTCTTCACTCCAAAGCCAACACTATCAGTCTCATTTTCCCATGGGGCCAGCATAGACCAGAACAGGTACTGACCCCATTACCCCTGTGATTCTTCACCTAGAATTCTGTGCTGCCCAATTACCCAGTATTCCTGGACATAGTTGGGGGGAGGAGGGAAGGAAATACCAGCACTCACTAGGTAGGGAGGAGGGTGTTAAGCATAGAGCTGGAAAGGGGTGGAGTCACCATCTTCCCTTAGCCAATCAGAAGTGGGAGAGAGACAGATTTTTGTATAATAGGGTTGAAACTGGGGAAGGGAACCTAGAAGAATGTGGGTGGAGGTAAGGAGGCAACAGATGGAGAGGGAAAGAGACCCAGTTAATAGAGACCCAGCCCCAGGGCCCTGGCCATACCTTTATAGCACTGACGCCACCTTCCAGCCCTGTCCCAGTGCCAAAAGGAATAATGGGGATTCTGTGATCATAGCACAATGCTGCCAGCTGGCTGACCTGCTCCACATTCTGGGGCCAGACAACAGCATCTGGGGGGAAGCACCTGCCAGAAGAGACAAGGCTTGCAGGAGGAAGCTGGTAGGTCCCAGCCCAAAAGAAAACCAACTAGGTCCTCAGACTGCAAGATGGTGGGCAGTGGGCAGTGCCCAGAGGGTAGTCTTGGTGCTAAGGTCTAGAAATGGAAGAGAATATTCCTGAAGTAGGAGACCAAAAGGCACCCTTCTTCCCTGGGGTGCTGAACTTTGTCTCCATCCATGTGCCAGGAGCAAGGCTCTCCAGGGAAAGGGCTTCAGGAGAGATCAGGTAGGAATGGAGCCCAAAGATGTGGTCCCCACTCCTAAAACCTTAGGTCCCTCTTCTCTCAGACCTAGAGCAAAACCAAGCACTGAAGGGTGTATCAAAATGGGTAGAAGAAGAATGAACCAGACTCATAGACTAAGAAAGAAGGTTTTGGGAATGATTGAGTCCCCTAACCCCAACCTTTATTTTACAGAAAAACTAGGACCCAGAAAGAGCGGACATCCCCAAGGTCACCCATCTGGTTCAAAGCAAAGGATAGCTTCTTATGGTTAGATACAGGTACAGAAAAGCCAGATACTGAACAAATCAGGACGGGGAAGGAAAGCAGAGGCCTCCAGAGAGAAGGGACTGGAGGACAGACAGTGGAGGAGAGGGCCCCGGCACTCTCCTTGCCTGGCCTTGGGGGCACTCTGACTCATCCATCTTCTGGGTTTAAGGCTGAGGGGGCCAGACTCGGCAGCACAGGACTCAAGGACACACCTGCCCCCTCCCCTGCCACCTACCTGTGCATAGATTCATCATGACCATGCTGTTCAAGTACCACTTTAGCTGTGGACACATTGGACTTCCCCACCACTGCCTTCAGGGCCTCCACAAAATCTGCACTGACTTTCTCCTGAAAGGACCACAAGAGGGAAGTACTTCAGGGCTCTGGAACATCTGGACTCTTACAGGAATATCAATCAATCAGTCAATCAGCAAACATTTATTAAGCACCTACTATGGGGTCAGGCTAAAAAGATAAAAAGATGACAATAAAAAAAAGCTGCTTACATGAGGGGTGTTAGGGAAACTCAATATCTGTTCATTAACAAAGATAAAATGTAATTTTAAAAAGAAAAAGCTTATTAAAGTATGTACCCTTTCTTTTCTTATTTTAAAAAAGTCGCTTTCTAACTTGTAAAGTAGCTTCTATAAAGCTCAAGTAATCAACCCTTCTATGCTGTTTTGCTTAACTTTTGAGGGGAATTGTCCTGTGAAGGGTTCCACTGTGAGTTTGTTGGGGTTCACATCCTATCAGGGGTAGAGAATCTATGGCCTCAAGGCCACTTCTAGGTCCTCGGGTGAGACCTTTTGACTGAGTCCAAGTTTTACAGAACAAATAAATCCTTTTATTAAGGGGATTTGATTGGTGAAGTTCGGATTCAGTCAAAGGGCCACACTTGAGGACCTAGAGGGCCACACATGGCCTCAAGGATGTAGGTTCCCCACCCCTGCCCTATGTCAAATTTGTCAATTTAAAAACTTTAAAAAGGTTCATCTCTCTATCCCCCCAAGGAGCTAGCACAGTGGGGTATTGAAAATAAAATCTAAGGGCGGCTAGGTGGCACAGCCCTGGAGTAGGGAGGACCCGAGTTCAGTTCTGGCCTGAAACACTTAACACCCACACAAAAAATACTAGCCGTGTAACCTTGGGCAAGTTACTTAACCCCAATTGCCCTCCAAAAAGGCAAAAAATAAATAAATAAATAAAATCTATTGACAGAACAGGATACAGTGGGGCAGCACTTCAGAACTATTGCATAAAACGAGGCCCAAGTGTCCTTTAAATGGCCACAGCTTAAGTAGCAGGCTCTGCCTCCCTTAGGGAAGTAGAGGATTCGGAGACTCAGAGAATGTCAGCCCCAGAACAGACATCAGAGATGGGTTTGTCCATTGTCCCTTTTGTGAATAGTTAAGTGGCAGCCCAGAGAGCTCTGGTCCGTTCAAGCTGGAAAGCACCTTTGGCAGTCAGCTGCCCTATAACTGAGACTCAAAGACCAGGTGTGGTTGTCCAATGTTCGCAGCACATAAGTGGCAGTCACGTGACACCTGAATCTCCAGAGCCCATTTAAACAGCCAGTGAAACCTTAAGCCAAAGGAACGCCACTGTCCCAGCCCTTACTCCAAGTTCCTTCCAGGAAATATAGCTAAGGCGCCCACTCCATTGGGCTACAGTGCCTCGGGGAGCCCCAGGAAACGCTGGCTATGTGAATGTGGAAGGGGGGGCGCTTTAAGCCTTTGCAGCTTTCTCTCCCCACCCCCCTTCGAGAGGGTCCCGGGGTAACCCCCCAAGGTCAGGAGAAGCTGGCTAAGGGGCTTGGACCGGGAGCCGGAGAGAACGCGGCGCGGTCGGGGGAAGGGGGGTCGAGGGGGGAGGAGCCCAGACTCTCCGCTCTTCAGGCCGCGGGGTCCCTTTACCTGCTGCCCCTTCAAGGAGTAGCTCCTCCAGCTGCCCAGCATACGAGCGGCTCCCCGGAGCTGTCCCGCCATAACAAAGGAGGTTGAGGACGCTAGGATCTCGGGTCAGCGGCGCAAGCTTTGGAGATCCCAGAGAGTCCAGCGGAACCCTGGCTCTGGGCGGAATCAACTGACCACCAACAGCGACCAGCATCTGCCTTCCTATTGGCTGCTGCGGGAGGCCGCCTCTCTTAAGGTAGCCCTGGTTATTAAGACGGTTAAGCTTCATTCGACCCCGCAGTTAGCGAGCTCCCAACAAAGAATCCGACATCACTGCCTGAAAATGTGCCCACTGTTTCTGATAGGTGAGGAGGCTGAATCTCAAACTGAGTTTTCACACACGGGCCAAACCTCAGCAAACTCACCAACAAACCTCCCAGCCAATACAATCCCCGCCCCTCCCCTCACCCCGAAGGAAACCTGCATAGAAGAGCTGATTGCTTATTGATCAACAAGCGTCTTCCCAAGCGCCTACTGTGTCGCAGGGATTGGTCTCCGTCTTCCCATTCCTCGCCTCATCTCGTGCCATTCTAATCCATTCAGCTGCCAAAGGGTTCTCCCTAAAGTCCGGGTCTGTGGTCTGATTGAATGAATCATACCCACCCACCAGTCAGGACAGCTCAGCTAAATGGATTAACTCTCAGTGTTCCTCAAACCTTAAATCATTTTATAAATGTTAGATTGGTTTTCCCAGTCAAGTGGTAAAGTTACTGTGATGCCAATAGAAGGCAAAGTTCCTTTAGGGAACTTGCAAGCTTACAGTGAGTGAAAGGATCTGGGTGGGATTAAGGAGTGGTAAATAGTGTGGGGTGGCCCCGCGCTATAGTGAAAGGAGTCCAGGAAGCTAATTAGGTCATCTCGGCGGGATTAAGGAGTGATCAGATATATGCAACTAGTCTGGGTGGACCAGATGCCCTGGGCTGAGGTGCCAGTGATATGGGAAATATGAGCTTGAACTGCCTTTGTACTGACTCCTAAAGATACTTGGTACCCACTGCACTATCTATCCCAACTCCCTACCTCCTTTTATGCATCCTAGACTTTAGGATACTCCCTAAACTCCCTACAACTATTGTTTCTATCCACACCATGTTTCTATCTTCCCCATATCCCTCAGAAGAGACAGGACCAGAAGAGACCTCAGGAAGCAGGGAATAGGAAAGAAGTAGTGCTTCATAACTTAGAAGAAACTTTTGAACCCAAGACTATACTTTACAACTTAATTCTACCCTTCCCCTACTTGCCATCCTACCCACCCTGCCCCAACTTCTGCTTGGTCTATAAACATTGCCAGTAAAATACCTCACTTTCCTTTCTTCAGCCTGTCTTTCTAAGTAAAGCCTTTGTTATTTTCCTGGAAAAAAAAAAAGTTGTATACTCCCTACAGCGACCTTATCAAACAAGACACTGATTGGTGGCAGACTGGGCAATCCTCATTGGCTCTGACCACTAGTTAACTTAGTGAGGCAGCAGAACTAAAAACTACAATTCCCTGTGCCCCTCCCCCCACCTTGGGATTTTCCTGGTGAACTCTGGATAAAATGTTTGCTCAGTAGATACTAAAAATGCATGTTCCTGCAAGAACTGACTACTCCTTAACCACTCCCTAAACCTGCCCTGAATCACCTAATTAGCATACCTGACAAATGTTTTTACTATAGTTCATCCTAAATAAACTTTAACTGCACCCCTTTAAGATCTCAGGTTCCTTAAGAACTTTTGCCCACTGAAATGCGTAAAAATAAACCTTTGCCAACTTGACTTAAAGAATGCTTGAGTCTGTGAATTCTTTCTAGACTACCCTGTCCTTCATTCCCATCCTTGAGGGGTCCTGGAACTCCTCAAAACCACATCAGTCTGGCCTCCTGGGAAGTTCCTGGATTTCTGGATAAAGGTTTTTCTACACTATAACTACTGGCATTTAGATCTCTACTTCAGGCAAAGAGAACACTCTAGCCCAGAATTATCTTGCACAGACACTTTATTGGAGGTGGGGGAAGGGAAGAGTTACAAGAAGAGCTCAGTTGTTGGCCAGTGTTTCCTCGATAAAGGGCAGGAGTTCAGTGACTCGGGAGTACACAGCAGGGGTGCTGGTGGAACAGACACTACTTCCCCAGGAGACAATACCAGTCAGGGTCCAGGCACCATTTTTCAGGCAAACCAGGGGTCCACCAGAGTCACCCTAGGGAGGCAAGAGACAAGAGAGCTTAAGAGGGTCTATCAGCCCCTCAAAGCAGTGTCAGGCTGGTCCAGGGCACTAGCTTTAGACTCAAAAGACCCATATTGGAGTCCCAGAGCTGATACCTCATAGTCATGTGACCAGAGACCTCATGGGATAGTAAAAAGAATACTGTCAAATGGAGATAACCCCACTTTCTCTTACCTGTCTTATAGGCTTGTTTCAAGCCATAAAGTGCTACAGAAATAAATGGAAATGATTAAGAACTGAAAGTTCAGGAACTCAGTCCAGGGACTGACATCATGACACTGTGACTACAGTATCTCATGACACTTCAGAGGCTTGGTTTGAAACTTCAAATGTACAAGCAGAGGGAAATAGAGAAATAATAAAGTTTACATTTTTCTAAGCACTTTTGACTTTTCAAAATGTTTTCAAGTCTATGATCTCATTTCTCCTTTGCAACAGCCCAAACTGGTAGGTAGAAAGAATATGGGTACTAATCTCCATTTGGCAGATGAGAAAACTGAGTCTCAGCAAAGTTTGTTCCATGTTACTTAATGAGCTAGCCTCATAGCCAAGAATAGAAGCCAGATTTTTGGATTCTTTCTAATGCAGAAAATGTGTGTGGACAATGACAGTAAGGGAGGTTTAAGAAAAGGAGACCTGAATGAAGTGCTACCTTGCATGGGGTTAGGAGAGGAAGGAGAAGTGCTTATGCTAAGGAAAGGGAGACAGGACCTTTCCTGGAAGTTTGATGAAAATGAGGGCCTTTCAGCTCTGTCACTGACTGGGCAAAAGAGAATTTTTGGTGTTGTCATTTTCAGTCCTGTCCCATTCTTTGTGACCCCATTTGGGGTTTTCTTGGCAAAGATATTGAAGTGATTTGCCATTTCCTTCTCCAGCTCATTTTACAGGTGGGGAAACTGAAGCAAACAGGGTGAAGTGACTCACCCAGGGCCACACAACTAGGAAGTGTCTGAAGCTGGATTTGAACTGAGATTCCAGGCCTGGGGCTCTATCTACTGTGCCACTTAGCTGCCCCTGACAATTAGATCTGTCCCAAAGTGGATAAGGCAGGGGGCTCCTCTTTACCAGCAGTTTTAATGGAAGGATGGGTGACCACTTGTATCAGGCTTAAGTAGGTGTTGGACTAAATGTCTTATTCTGTAGAAGTGATGTATGAGGGGATGCCAGGGAGGTGCGGAGGGCTGGGGGGTGGCAGAGAATCCCTAGATTGAGATTGGTTTAGCTTCTTACTGTCAGGATGCCACTATGTCTATGATATAGATGAGAAGATTTGGGTGGCTAGGTGGCAGCAGTGAATAGAGCACCAGCTCTGGAGTCAGGAGGACCTGAGTTCAAATCCAGCCTCAGACACGTTTAACACTTGCTAGCCAAGCGACCTTGAGCAAGTCACTTAACCCCAATTGCCCTGCCTTCCCCCCTCCAAAAAGCAAAAATAAATAAATAAATACTTTTTAAAAAAAATAATGCTAAGATCCCTTTCAGGGCAACATAATTTGCAATTCTGAAAGGGATGGAGAGGAGGGAAAAGAAAGGAGAGAAATGGGGGAGGGAGAGAGAGAGCCAGGTACCGAGCAGGAAGAAACACCACTGGCGCCTGCACAGATCATGGAGTCTTTGATCTTGTTCCCCCAGTACTGCTTGCATTCCTCATTGGACAGCAGGGGCAGAGCGGCCTGCTGGAGCTTAGCTGGGACTACAAGGGCTGTGGAGACAAAAGATAAGGGGGTAGATTAGGGAGGAAGTGGGGGCCGGGTAGGGGTCTGGCAGAAATGATCCCGAGAGTCAGGACTGAAGATTGTGTCAGGCTCTGTTCTGGTTGGCTCTCCGCCTTTTCTTCATGGTTGGGAAATACGATTCTTCTGAAAGTGAAAATATGTTTAATACGAATGTATATGTAGAGCCTATATCAGATTGCACTCTCTCTTGGGGGTGGGGGAGGAGAGGGAGCCGGAGAAAAATTGAAAACTCAAAACCTTATAGAAGTAAATGTTGGAAACTAAAAATAAATTATTTTAAAAAGGAGTAGTCTGGAGGAAATCAAATTCTAATTATTAAAAACACATACATATGAACCAATATTGCTTCCAAAAAAAACATAATCTAGAGAAGCAGGGTCTACAGGGACAAAATTGTGTTTTCATTGTTAAATTAGGTCACTGTAGATTTTATTTTTTTCTTCATTGTTTTCCTTTGTTACAGGGAGGCATGATATTAAAGCATGGTAGGAAGGGCATTCAAACTACTGTAAAAACAGAAAAGTACCAATCATATATATATATATATATATATATATATATATATTTTTTTTTTT
>NW_027185786.1:5743027-5834817 GCF_028583685.1 Petaurus breviceps papuanus
TTGGGCAAGTCACTTAACCCCAATTGCCCTCCAAAAAGCAATAATAATAACAATCATCCTATAGGAATCAAAAGATACACATTGCCTACAGGTATATTTTTAAAAATTAAATTGAGTACACACAGAAGAGGTTGGGAAAAGGCAAGGAGCAAACTATGGTTATTCCTATTTGGTTAAAGCTTATAATATATAGGCTTCTAAATAATTTAGTGTTTAGAGTTTTTACAATTATATTCCTTATTTTGTTGAGATTGTATTATAATTAAATCCATTTTTAAGAGCTAAGCACTAGGTTTGCTTCTGATGTTTTTGTAGTAATTACAAGTGAACGAGAAACTCTTGTAAATTGTTTGAGCAAACTTAACCACTGAGCCAGGGTAGTCAGGCAGTTGCAAGGATTCCTTCACCATCTGCACCCGGGGGCTGCCCATCAAAAAGTGCTTTTTATGCTAAGCTAAAGGCTCAGAACTGTGTTCCAACTCTGGAAGGGTTTTGACTCCTGAGTTAAAAATTCAGGGTGAAAATAAAGTCAGTCTTAACAATAATGACATTTTGGGGGCCGTTAGGTGGCGCAGTGAATACAGCACCAGCCCTGGAGTCAGGAGGACCTGAGTTCAAATGTGGCCTTAGACATTTAACACTTACTAGCCAAGTGACCTTGGGCAAGTCACTTAACCCCGATTGCCCTCCAAAAAAAAAAAAGCAAAATCATGACATTTTTAGAAAGCAGTGACAAATGTGACCATTTTCTAATTCTCACACAAAATAAAATCCACGTGCTTTGTAGTTTGGGATATGTGAATTAGAACAAGGAGTCTTAACTGCAAACAAACTAGCAAAAATAAAGCTATGGGAGATGTGCAAAGCATCTAGCACTAAACTCGCCAGCCTCACACTCACCATTATACTTGGTCTTGCCCCAGCCAGTTGTAACACAGGTGGTGCCTGAAGGGAAGTCTTCATTGGCACTGGGCAAGCAGACAGGGGACACATTGTCCTGGATTCGTGCAGGTGTAGCCAGCTTCAACAGGGTAATGTCATTGCTAATAGTGAGCAAGTTAAATTTTTTGTTCTTGAAAACCTGAAAGGAAAGTCAAGGACAAGAGAGTGAGACTCTGGTTTGAATCTTAGGTACAGGCTCCGCCCCCACCCCCAAACTTTCACTGGTACCTCCTAGTGCCTCAGAATTAGAAGGAACTTCAAAGGTGATCTAGTCCAACTAAATACCTAAAGGAACCCTTTCTATGACATTCCTGATAAATTACTATACAGATTTTACTTAAAGACTTCCAACAATGGAGTACTCACTACCTCGAAAGACCACTTCACTTTGATCATGCTCTGTCAGGAAGCTTTTCCTTCTTTGTTGTTGAACTGTTTCAATCTCATCCAACTCTCTGTGACCCCATTTGGGTTTTCTGTGACCCATTTGGTTTTTTTTCATACTAGAGTGGTTTGTCATTTCCCTCTCCAGCTCACTTTACAGATGAAAAAATTGAGGTAAACACAGTTTGTGCCCAGGGTCACACAGCTAGGAAGTGTCTGGAGCTGAATTTGAACTCGAGAAGAGGAGTCTTCCAGATCTAGGCCCAGCATTCTATCCACTGCCCCACCTAACTGCCCTGTCCATGCATAGAGCAGGCAGTAAATAGCGAGGTGGGATTTGAACCCAAATGTAGAAGACAGTCACTGAATTCTGGGCCCAAGAATCAGCCTGAAAGGCTGCCTTCAGCTTTGCTTTTCTATGTAAGTCTCTTGACTCCCCTCTGTCTACTCCCCTCCAAAAAGAATTAGCTTCTCCCAGCTGCTGCATCCTCTTCAATAGCTCAGTTTGGACCAAACTAGGGAAGATTTCATCTTGAAAGAAACAAACCAAAAAGAGACAGGTTTCACTGTTGTAATGCGAATGTAAATTTTAAAGATCTTCCCTGCCCCTAGGCTAAAGTGCACCAGAAGCCTGGGGTGGGAGGCTTGTTTTTCAGTTGATACTTTTTGATTGGCCAGTGGGTCCAAAAGGTTGTTACATTCTCTGAGCCAGGAGAAGGCTATATAAGCCCTGATGTGAGGCTTTGTTTTGGGACTCACTTTGAGAAATGTTCTGTGATTTGATCTGAATTCTGGGAAGCCGTTGTTGAGAGTCCCCCGGCTTTGAAAAACCCAGAATGTGGAAACCCAGATGTTGACTGGGTATGGATGTAATGGTTGGACAGTTTGGAAATCTGTCTACTTGATGTTTCTGTCTTGATAATTATGCCTGTATACTTTGAGGTTCAGGGTGCTGACCTTTTTTCTCCTGAACAAGGTAAACGATATATGTCTGACTGATTAAAGTAAGCTTGTTAACCCATTTTGAGTTGCTTTCCTTTAACAAAGCAGATCCAAGAACCTGTGGTAGCTGCAAACCCTGAGGACGCTTGGGGTGCTTGCTGCTACAACTGTATACCTTCATTCTCTGAACTAGTCTTAGTTAGAAACTGTAGCTGTAGCTGTCCTTACTACCTAGCTAAGAGGGGCATAAAGCCCTCTGCCCCAGAGGGCCTCGGTTCATTCCACCCTGGGGCAGGAGTTCTGGCTGTCTTCACGTATTCCAGGTTGATGTACAGGGCCCCTGGTGCACCCCAGTAATTGGGAGGCTGGGACCCCTCTTGAGCTGTGTGGCTGGTAGGGCTACCAAAATCATCCTGCTGTCTATTGGAAGCTTACAGTAACCAGTCTTGTGCATGGCACCAGTACCAGGTATCCTTCTAATAAAGCTCCCTTTATTCTGTGAGTCTCTCTTGAGAGGCATTTCCCTCATCTCTGCAACTTGAACCCAAGCACCCATGAGCTGGCTGGTCGTCTCCAGCTCCTTCCAATCTCTAGAACTGGCCATGACACATTGAGGTCATTGGAATCCTGTGTTCTGTTTGAGCCTGGGACAAGACCAAAATTCTTAGCACTATCCTCATTTTCCTCCAAACTTCCTTCCCATTAGAGGAAAGGGAGAATCTCCAAGGGAACACTATATCTCACTTCTGTGCAACCATGGGTAGGTTACCCAATCTCATCAAGCCCCGAGTTTTCTCATCTGGAAAATGGGAAAGACTACACCCTGTTCTCCATACCTCACAAGGTATCAAATGCAAATGGACATGGCCTACTTTGAGACTCAGCTCAATCCTACCTTCTGCAGGAGGCTTTTAGCTAAGTGGCACAGTAGATGATGGGCTAGCCTGAGTCAAGAAGACCTGAATTCAAATTCTGCCTCAGATAGCTACCAGCTGGGTAACCAACCCATCTCAAATCATTTAACCTCTGTCTGCCTCAGTTTCCTCATCCATAAAACAGGGATAATAAATACACCAATTTCCCAAAGTCGTTATGAGAACAAAATGAGGTACTATTTGTAAAATGCTATGCAAGTCTTAAATTCCTATATATGTGCTAGTCAGAATTATCTTTATTTCCCACTTTCCTGCCCTACCAGAGCCTTTCCTCTGAGGCTACATCCATCTTGCCCTGAAGGTGCATAGTTATTTGCATGCTGTCTCCCCTGCTGGAATGTAAGCTCTCTGAGGGCAAGGACCCTAGTTTTTTGTTTGCCCATTTTGGTTTCCCCAGCATGTAGCACAGGGCTTGGCACATAGTAAACACATAATAATTGTTTGTTGGCCAACTATATGTGAAACCCTTTTAAAATGCCAAATATTAATAATAAATTATAAATAAAGTATTCACTAATAATCAAGGCTTAGGTTTTACTAGTTACCAGCCCAGAGCTCACCCTCTCTATTTACACACGCCTGCAACTGGTAAAAGCTTAATAAACGCCTTACTTCTCCTTTGCACATACCTTTAGTCTACACAGGGAGGCCATGGCCGCCATATTGCCAGCACACCCCCACGCTCCTCCCATCCCCCTTCCCTGGGCCCAGACTGTACCTTTGCTATCTCCAGAACTTGGACGTCATCCTCATCAGAGTTCAGGTTAAATTCTCCAGCAACCACCTTGTCAGTTGTACTAAAACAGAGGGAAAAGCCCACGTGTCAAAAGCCAAGCAGGCACTGCTTTGGGTTATGTGAATGCCCACCCAATTTCCCAAGTGTGCTCTTATCCGACCCAGTTCACCACCAACTCTCTGAAATGGCAAGAGAAACCTCTGGTGGGATTTCCATGACCTACCTCACACTGCAGTGTGCAGCTGTGACCACCCAGTTCTCATTGATGAGGGACCCCCCGCAGAAGTGGGAACCTCTTCTCTGGAAGGAAAGAGAACAGACAGGAATCAAAGGCATCTTAAAAACCTCAACAGCTCAGGGACCTCCTCTGGGGAAAGAAAAGAGGTCCAGCAAGCCACGGCCCAGAAAAAAGCCCTAGCCTAGGGTCAGGAAAATGGGTCTTTTTTTAATCCTTTTGGGGGACCAGGATGAGGAGGGATCCCAGACAAGACTGCCTGGGTCTCCTGACAAGCTGGGCACCAGCTAGGACTGGCATTTCTTTCTTGGCTAGTAGGGCAGAAATTGTTATGGCTTACAGAGGCTGATATTTATGGGGCTGAAAAAAGAGGGGTTGTCAACTAGACAGGAGGCTTCTTGGAGCCCCAGGACAGTCTCTCAATCCCTATTTTCTTCCTCAGTGACCATTCCACCCTCCATCTACTTCCCCTGGTCCTGTGGGGGGAGGAACAGATCCAGAGGGATCTAGGAATGGGGGAAGGAGAAGGAGGGGGTAATTCCCCATGAAACAGGGTCTAGGTGCTCACCTGCAGAGAGACTTGCCAGGGCCAAGAACCAGGAACTGCATCTTCACCATTGACAATCCTGGCCAGACCAGATAGGGCTGGCTCGATGGCAGGGACGCCACAACCTAGGGGCATGGAGAAAATGAAGGTGCTTAGCTGGGTGGGCTCCGACAATACCCCACTCTGGGGCCTGCAGAAGTCTTAGCTGCTGCTGGAGACACCTGAGTTGGGATTCCCCACCCCAACCCTCAACAGCCTCTTGTTCCCAGAGAATAATCAGCTTTGGGTTGAGCCCAGATCACCTGCTAGAAATAGGAGAAACTGGAAAGGAGAGCTGAAGGAAGACACCTGGTCCAGGGAGCCAGGCCAAATGCCTTGGCGTCTGAGAAGGGCTAAGGGTCTGTCTCAGCCAGGTCTCAAAACTGCAAAGAGGGCTCATTGCTTGGGTCACCCTGAGGGTCCTTAAGGAAACCCCTGGATCTGGGATATGAAGGAGGGAGCTTCCTCTCCATTCCCCATTAACACTCTGACCCATTTCTGGCAGAGAACGGGAAGGAAGAGAAGGAAGAAGAGAGGAGGCTGAAAATGAAAGATATAGCCTTTGGAAGCAGCTGAAGAGGGAATTAGCTCCTAAACCCAGGTAGCCCCTCATTCCCATCAGCCTCCCCTGAACAGGGCTCTCTGTAGGGCTGCTCAGTACCAGTGTGCTACCTTTGCCATAGTCAGGCACAGCTCACTCCCCACCCCAGATATGTGAAAGAAGCCAGTGCCCCTCATCCACCCACCCAGTGTCCCTGACAGAACTGAAATTTGAAAGTAGCTCCCCAATTCCCCCTCCCCTCATTCCCATGGGAATGTCTCCCTTAGGAGCTGTTGTCCTTCACCCAGATCCAAAAGAACTTCCTCCTCCAAATTTCCCCAACTAACACAGCTGATTTCAACTCTGTGATAGGAGGAAGGCAAAGGTTCAGACTAATTCATGCTAACATATGAGCAGCTGAGTCTTTAAGCTCGTCAGGAGCATTCACATTTTCAAAAAAGAACATGTAACCCTCCAAAATGTATTTTTAATCTGAGGACTTACAGGAAGTATTGGAGGGGGAATGAAAACAGGGGCCCCTCATATCTCATCAAGTGAGCCCTGTGCCCAGATATCTAGTGCTAAGAAGGGGCCCCAGAGGCCATCAAGGTCAACCCCCTTTCCTCCTCATGTGTTACAGATGAGAACACTGAGGCCCACAGAGGTTAAGTGACTTGCCCAACGACACACAGGTAGGAAGTGTCCGAGGCAGAATCTACCACTAGGATCTTCCCCTCAGTCAAGGTCGTTGTGTAGCCCTGTGGGGTTGAGAATGCCCACTTGTCTGCTGGGGAGGTATCTGTTCCTTGGGTGAAGGTCAGGGAACAGTGCTCACCTGAGGCTGCAGCCACGAAGGCCAGACAAGAGAGGAACTGAAGGAAGGCCATGATGCTGGTGTGAGACCACAAGCCCAGTGGCTCCCTTCTTATATCCCTGCCTCTGCTTACCACTGGGGCACTGAGCCAATAGCCTTGGCCCTCAGCAGAGACCAGAGATGTACCTTCCTCCTCCCCACTACCCTCCCCCTCACCTCAAGAGACCTTGGAGTGATAAGCAGGTGAGCCAACTGCTCTTTCTCTCAGAGAGTCCTTCCCCAGGGGCCAAGGGTCCACCTCCATCTTCCTCTCCACCTTCAGCCCAGGCTCTGGGAACACTGCAGCTGCCTCCCCTACCCTGACTTAGCCTGAGGTTGGGCTGGACTGTGCCTCCTGTTCCTTGCCAATTAACTGCCCCTGAAATTGAGCTTTTCCTGTATGGAGGCAAGAGTTCAGGGACCCTGCAGACTCAATATCAGAAGGCTGAGAGTAGCAAAGGTCATGGAATCCATCCCCCTGCCTTCTATTAGGGTTTTCCTTCATCCATCCCGTATACGTGCCCTGAAAGCTCTAGGGCAGTAAATCTTATCCTTAAGACCCAGATTTCAAAATGGCACCCTCTGCTTCCCAGCCTTCCCTTTCCTTTGTTCCACGTGCCTCATTTATTCATTCAAAATATATTTACCTAGAACTTACTAACTGCAAAGCACTGAAGGAGAGAAATCTGAGACAGTCATAGCCATTAAGTGATTCCCAGTCTATTAAAGGAAGGTTCGATTCAACAAATAGTTATTAGGCACTTATGGTATACAGATGACTGAGTTCTTGAAGGGATTTAAAATTGCCAGCAGGACTTACAGTTGGGAGGTGGGGGAAGAGGGAGGGAGAGGGAAAGACAATAAATGTTTTCTTTTTTTTTTTTTATATTTTTAAGCAATCGGGGTTAAGTAACTTGCTCAAGGTTACACGGCCAGTTATTTCTGGGCGTGGTGCTGAGTGTCTGAGCCTGGGATTCGATCTCCAGGTCGTCCCAACACTGGAGCCAGTGCTCTTACTCGCTGAGCCACCTGGCCGCCCCGACAATAAATGTTTCTAATTGAACAAAATTAGTTTTTAAATATATTTTTTATTCTTTGTTTAGTATTTTATTTTTCCCCAGTTACATGTTAAAAACAATTTTTAACATTCATTTTAAAAACTTTGAGTTCCAAATTCTCTTTCTTCCTCACTTCCCACCCCCCTCATTGAGAAGGTAAGCAATTCAGTAAAGGTTATACATGTGTAGTCATGCAGAACACATTTCCATATTAGTCATGTTATGAAAGAAAACATACACACAAAAACCTCAAGAAAAATAAATAAAGTTTAAAAAGTGTGCTTCAATCTGTCTTCAGACACCACCAGTTCTTTCTCTGGGGATCGAGAGCATTTTTTGCCATAAGTGCTTCAGAGTTGACTTGGATCATTGTATTGCTGAGAAAAGCTAAGTCATTCACAGCTGATCATCTTACAATATTGCTGTTATTTTGTACATAGTACATGTCACTTTGGTTACATCTTTCCAGGTTTTTCTGAGACCATGCTTCTCACAATTTTTTAAAGCATTTTTAATTTTAAAAAACTTTCCCCACTTAATAGTATTTTATTCTTTCCAGTTACATGTAAAGATAAATTTTCAACATTCATTTTTATCAGATTTTAGTTCCAAACTTTTTTCTTCCTCCCTCCCCTTTTTCATTCTTTTGGTTTTGTTTTAGTGTTTCTTGATTTCTCATAAAGTCATTAGTATCCATTTGCTCAATTCTGAGTTTTAAGGAATTATTTTCTCCAGTGAGCTTTTGGAACTCCTTTTCCATTTCACTAATTCTACTTTTTCAGTTTTTTTTCCCCCTTCAGTGAGTTTTTGTGTCTCTTTTTCCATTTGGCCAATTCTATTTTTCAATGTATTTTTCTCCTCGTTGGTTTTTTTGTACTTTTTTTTTTTTACCATTTGGCTGATTCTATTTTTTAAGGTGTTTCTTCAGTATATATGTATTTTTTGTCTCCTTTACCAACTGTTGACTCTTTTTTCATTTTTTTTTTTTGCCTTTTTGGAGGGCAATTGGGGTTAAGTAACTTGCCCAAGGTTACACAGCTAGTTTTTTTGTGTGGGTGTTAAGTGTCTGAGGCTGGAACCGAACTTGGGTTGTCCCGACTTTGGAGCCAGTGCTTTACTTACTGTCATTATTTTCTTGCATCACTCTCATTTCTCTTCCCAATTTTTCCTCTACCTCTTTTTTTTTTTTTTTAGCCATCAGGGTTAAGTAACTTGCTCAAGTTTACATGGCCAGTTGTTTCTGGGAGTGGTGCTGAGTATCTGAGCCCAGATTTGATCCCCAGGTCATCCCGACTCTGGGGCTGGTGCTCTTACTCGCTGTGCTACCTGGCTGCCCCTGAGTATGTGTTTTGATCTCCCTTGTCACCATAGGGGCTTTTCATGATCAGAATTTTTTCTGTTGTTTGCTCATTTTCCAAGTCTATTTCTTGACTTTTAACTCTTTGTTAAAATGGGGCTCTGCTTCCAGGGTGGAGGGTGCATTGTGCCAAGCTTCAGGGGCTTTGGGCTACTGTTTTCAGAGATACTTCTAGGGACCTGTCAGTTTTCAGCTCTTCCAAGGTGGGAAGATCTAAGGAGCGGTGTTTATCACTCTCCCGGACTGAGCTCTGGTGTTTGAGTGACCATAAGCACTCTTTTCTGCCCTGGGACTATGAGGAGGGTCCCTCCTTCACTGTGGCCACCAACTCTGCCATGCTACTGCCGCTCCTCCCCTGGGATTACCCTCCCAGTACTTCGACCCGGCAGTCCTGCCTCAGTGCTAGCAGAGAGACCCCTGTAATGTCCTGCTGATCAGCTGCTCAACCCCTTTACTGTATGTAGGCTAAGAGCTCTGCAAGTAGCCAGAGCTGCTGCTGATTCAGTGGCTCCCCAAGGCCGGCTCTGGTTTGCTGGTGCCAGGGCTGTGCTGCTGAGATTTGTGGTGGACTGTGTTCCACTCTCACCAAGATGTAACAGACTTTTCCTATTGATCTTCTGGGTTGTCTTTGGCTGGAAAATTATTCCACATTGTCCTTTTGTGGGATCTGCCACTCCAGGAATTGTTTTACGGGATTAACTAAAGGTATTCAGAGGAGCTTTGGGGAAAGTTCAGGTGAATCGTTGCCTTTTCTCTCCCTCTAAAATGGATCTTTTTTTAAATTTAAGCATGCCCTATCAAGCTAGAAAAATGTTGAAAATGGGCCCAGGGATGGATGATGAATTATAAGGGCTTAATAAATGCTGGTTGACTGACTGGCTAAACAAATGTCTGTCACCTGGGAACTAGCCTAGCAAAGTTGGGACTCATCAGAAAGATGGCTCCCATGGGGCGGCCAGGTGGCTCAGAGAGTAAGAGCTCCAGTGTCGGGATGACCTGGATCAAATCCGGGCTCAGATACTCAGCACCACACCCAGAAATAACTGGCCGTGTAACCTTGAGCAAGTTACTTAACCCCGACTGCTTTAAAAAAAAAAGAAAGAAAGAAAGAAAGATGGCTCCCAGGTAATAAATATTGGTTCAATGAAATGTTTTATTAAAAAGTTAATGTTGCACATTAATGCAAACAACTTAACTAGCTTAGTAACTCCTCATATTTAAAGGAGTGATTTTTGGTCCATAAAATACTCTAACCTTATTTTATCCATATTTTAGTCACTCCCTCTATGTGTCATCAGGATTCTCTGTTCATTCTTATTCACTTTTCCTCTTATGGGGTTCATAATTAGTGAATACTCCTTCTGACTGATTTTTTTTCCCTCACTTTGCATTATTTTATGAGTCTTTGCCAATTTCTTTGTATTCCTTCTATGCATCTGTCTTAATTTTATTATGGAGATCCACAACATTCCATTCAGGGTGGTGGTATGTTGTAGGGACAGAGCCAGGTTCAAATCCACTGCTGCCTCACTGACTATGGTGACCTGGTCCAATCACTTCTCAGAGCCCTAGGCAGCTCTTTGAGACCATATTTGCACAACATGTACCAATCTCTAACAGCAGAGGGATATAAGTATAAGCAGTTGGGCAGTACAATGGATAGAACTCTAGAGTTGGAATCAGGAAGACCTGAGTTCAAATCCAGCCTCATGTAGCTGTATGAATCTGGGAAAGTCATTTAACCTATCTTGCCTGTTTCTTCACCTCTAAAATGAAGATACTAATAATAATAGCACCTGTCTCCCAGGGTTATTGTGAGGATCAAAAGAGATAAGATTTGTAAAGTACTTTGCAAGCCTTAAATGATAGCTATAATTATTGGACATTTACATTCTTTCCATTTTTTTTTTCAGTTGCATGAAATGCTGCTGTCAAAATCTTTGAATAGTTTGCTCTTTTTTAAAAAATCATGTCTTCACGGTATATTCCTAGAAATAGTCAGTGGATACAATAGTTTTTGTAGCTTTTACTATGTACTACCAGAACACACTCCAAAGATTCTGTTTGCGATCCTGCCAGCCTTCATGTTGTTGTTTTTTGTTATTTTTGTCAGTATAACGCCTATGGAGTAGCATGCCAAAGCTGTTTTAATTTGCATCACTTTGATTGTTAGAGCGAGTATTTTTTCAAGTAATTACTAACAACTTATAACTCTCCTTTCAGAAATTGTCTGCTCATCCACAAGAAACCAAAGCTGAATGTTGAATGCCATGTAATTATGACCGAGCTTGATCCAAGAAGAGATGAAAGATTCAGGACGTCGACTCAATCTATGTCGATCGGTTTTGCTAAACTGCTTGTTTTAGGGTTTGCCCTCTTTCTTTTCTATTCTTTGACACAAGGTATGGCTCCCTGAGTGAAGGAGGGGTGCATGACATACTCAGAGATGGAAAGGCTGTAAAAAACAAAGGTGTCAAACAAACATTTTAAAAGGAAGAAAATTGTTCATATCTTTCACATATTCATTAAATTGGAACTATGACAACTTCTGGGAGCATCCACCATGGGACAGAGACAATTGTAATCTGACCGAGTGGAGAGAATGCTCTCACTGATGCAAATGTGCTGTCCCTGACATACTGAAGACATGCTTAGTCAAACATGATTGACAATGGAATGAGACAAGGCAGAATTTATTCTTTATTTTAATGATACCAGAGGGTCTTCCAAAGCTTTAGTCCATTATTCAGTGCAGTGAACATTGATGCACCTACTATGTGCATCTGCTCTAGGGATCATAAATTGAGAGTTGGAAGAAAACTCAGAAGCATTCTCCCCCTCCCCCCCACTCATTTTATAGGTGAGGAAATTTAGGCACAGAAAAGTGAAACAAGGTTTCTGAAGGTTACTAAGGTAGAAAGCTTTTTTTTTTTTTTTTAAATTTTGTATTGTTGTTTGGGGTTTTTTGTTGTTTTTTAAGCATTGGATCTGTGGTTTCATTGGTATTTAGATGTTGTACAGAGGAAAACTTCCTCTCCAAATACCACTCTGCAACTTAGAGTCTTAGATGATTGATTAGGATGATGTAAATTACTTTCCCAGACAGCGAGTATGTATTTAAGACAGGACTTGAATCCAAGATTTCCTAACCTCAAAGTCAGTGGTATCCACAGGGGTGGGGAACCTGCGACCTGACCTTAAGGCTTCATGTGGCTTTAGTTCACTTATAATTAACTTATAATAATATAACTTATTCAACTTATAATTAATTTCATTAACTTGTAATAAAAAACATAATAATTTAGTTAACTTATAATTAACAAATAGTTTTCACTTTTTGAAATTACTAAGTACATAATAGTTGGATTTTTGCAAAATAATGTACATTTTTTTAAGCATATCTAATTGAAGTTTCTTGAATGGGGCCTTATTTGATTACAGCTTAATTTACAAAATGAAAAGGTTCCCTATCCCTGCTACAACATACTGCCTGCCTCTCCATAGAGCTTAATAAGACAGTTTATTGGCCATCTAGGAAAACCAGAGGCAAATGGTCATCCAATTTTCTTCCCAGTTACTTCAACAAATAATTTGCAATGTTCTCCTTTTGCAGAACCAACTTTTTGTTTTACTTATTATTGGACATTTAAATTTCACTTAACTATTCTTTTACAGAAGCCTTATGTCTAATCAAACCTCATTGATCTGTCACTTTTCCCAGAATTCCAAAGTTTGCTGTTTTCTCCCAAAGTGAAATTAAGTAAAAAGACTCGCTTTTCTTGTCCCAAGAAGCCTGTTAATCTGCTTAGTTCAAGTCACCCGAAACTCTCTGTTCTCAGTCCCTCCATTCAATGTGTAGGTCTGATTATATCTCAAAGATCTGAGGTCTGGAAGGCACTGATTAGATAGTTCTAAAAGTACATTGGAGGAGAGATAAACAAACACAGTTGTTTACCTGAAAGCGGAGTTCCCTCTGAAGGTCCTAGGCTTATCTCTAGGCTAAGCAGGCTACCCCTGGGGCAGTTTTGCTGATTCTATGGGTTTAATCAGGGCTGTGCTGGTAACTATTTCAATTAGTTCTCCCTCCCCCCAAAAGGTATTCAAGACACATTTTTGAGCTTAATCTGTGCTTAACATTTTCTCCATCACTTTCTTAAGCCTAGACAATCAGCAAAATAATGGATCAAACTCTTATTTGTAGGCTTCTGCCAATTTTCGGGCGTATTAATGCTTACACTGAAATTTTAATAACCCACTCTTATTCCCTCTGGGGATGGCCATAGTGCACAGAACCCTGAGCCTGGAGTCATGAAGACTGAGTTCCAAATCTGACCTGAGACACTTACCTGCTGTGCGATCCGGGGCAAGTCACTAAATACTGTTTGCCTCAGTTTCCTCATCTGTACAATGATCTGGAGGAGGAAATGGCAAACTATGCCAGTATCTTTGCTGAAAGAACCTCAGATGGGGTCACAGAGAGTCAGATACAGTCAAAACAACCAAGCAACAGCCTGTTCAAGCTGATTTCAGTACCCTTGTGGGTTAAATCCACAGGAATCCTTTTTTGCTAATGAAGGAAGAAAATGAATGTGAAACTTTGCAAAGTCTTTTTTTTCCTTTCCACACCTGTGATTTCATATGTGTAGGCAGTGTTTCTCAAATCTGTTGGTCTCAGGACCCATTTACACTCTTAAAAATTATCAAAGAATATTCATTTATTGGTCATATCCAGTGTTGTCCTGGAGCCGCCTCCAGCTGGGTCTGAAAACTGATTGTTAAATTTCATGCACCTCAGAAATAAGCAGACTCTATAAATCAGGGCTTAATTTAATTTTTTCTTGATTGTCTAGAATTAAGAAAGTTATGGAAAAAATATAGCTAATGCAGATTAAGCGTAGAAGTGTGTCCTGCATAAATTGGGGCGGGGGGGGCACCAAAAACAGGACTGATTGTTAAATATTCCTCAGCAGACTTTTGGTTATATCTATAATATTTATTTGTCAGAAATTAAAACATCTTAGTGTTATTATGAAAATACTTTTGACTTTCTGGGCCCACTGAAAGGTTCTTTGGAACCACCTGGGATCCGTAAGCCACATTTTGAAAACAGTTGCTTTAGGGAAATCCTGGTATCATAGAGCCAAAGCAGTCTTCAGATGTCACCCAGCCTGACCCCTTCATTTTACAGAGGAAGAAACTGAGGCCTATGAAGGTTGATTGACTCATCCAAAGTCACTGCTCCAATGTCTCATTACAGTGTGGATGTGACCTTGGGTTCTCAAAGGCTATGTCAGCAGAAGATAGCTTCAGAGAGGTCCTCCCAAGATGGGAAAGCTTCAGGTTTTTATCCCAGCACTGTCTGAATCTGCTGTCTAAAGACTAACCTATCAAAGTAGGTTAGTCAAAGGCTCATCTATTGGGGGAATGGCTAAACACATTATAAGTAAACAACTATTGTGGAATAATACTCTGTGGTAAAAAATAATAAACATGATGAATATAGAAAATCATGGAAAGATTTACATGAACTGATACAAAATGAAGTAAGTAGAGCCAGGAAAACAACACATATAAAGACTACAATGTAAGTGGAAAGAACAAGCATAAAACACTTGGAAATAAATGTGTGAAGTATAAAAAAAACAAACTCTGGATTCAAAGAAGAGATATGAGAAGACAACATTCTCCCCATTTCTGTCCCTTTGTTCAGGGACACAATGCTTTTGCAGAGTGGGAGCTTAGGACTGTGGAATATCACATATAATGACAGATTTTTTTTTTCAGCGTATCAATAGAATTTGCTAGGGTAGGATGGGAAGGGGATAGAGTCAGTAGGTAATGATAATAAGGCAAAAGAAAAGAAAAAAAGAGAAAACTTCAATGAAACATTTTTAAAGTACACAGAGGAGAGCAGAAGGAAGATACAGGGAATCGAAAGGGGACAGACAGGCAGAGCAATTTTCTCTCTGTCTGGCTTATTAAATTTAAAATATTTAAAAGAAAATATTATCCTTTGCCTGTATTTCTCTGTAAATGAAATTTTCATTTGCTGATGTCTGCTAAGTTCATAATGAAAAAGAAAAAAGTTTAAATGTATCTCCCTACATTTTTGCCGGGGATGCAGGATCATGGATTTGAAATGTCTCATATACTGCTCCATTTAGTTGATGTGTTGATTAAATTGCTGAACCACTTTTTCCCTCTCTTTCCTTTTATTCTTTGTTAAAAGTGATGTTAAAAGATAATTTTGAGCCGAGAATAAGTAAATTGAAAAAAACTAAAAGCATGTCTCACTGACTGGGGAAGTGGGAAGGATATGTTTGGAAATAAAGAAGATGTAAAAACAAAAGATATCCATAAAAACTTAAAAAGAAAAGTGGTTAAAGGATAGAGAGAAATGTTTTTATTATTCAATTATTTTATTAAATTGTGTTGATATTTTAATTAATAATTAAATTATTTTATTTTAATTTTCAAATTATCTCCCTTCCTTGTCCTCCTACCCATCCATTAGGAAGGCAAGAAAAAAAAAGCCATTACAAATATGTATGATCATGCAAAACAAATTCCTACAACAGCTATGTTAAAGGAAGGAAGGAAGGAAGGAAGGAAGGAAGGAAGGAAGGAAGGAAGGAAGGAAGGAAGGAGAGAAGGAAGGAAGGAAGGAGAGAAGGAAGGAAGGAAGGAGAGAAGGAAGGAAGGAAGGAGAGAAGAAAGGAAGGAAGGAGAAAAGGAAGGAAGGAAGGAGAGAAGGAAGGAAGGAAGGAGAAAAGAAAGGAAGGAAGGAGAGAAGGAAGGAAGGAAGGAAGGAAGGAAGGAAGGAAGGAAGGAAGGGAGGGAGGGAGGGAGGAAGGAAGGAAGGGAGGAAGGGAGGAAGAAAGGAAATGAGGGAAAGAAGGAAGGAAAGAAGGAAGAAAGGAAAGAAGGAAGGATGGAAAGAATGAAGGAAGATTCAATCTACACAACAGCTATATGGAAGTAGATTGCATGTTTCATCATGAGTCCTTTGAAATGTGGTTTGGTCATTGTGCTGATCCGATTTCTTAAGTCTTTCAAAGTTGATTATCTTTATAATATTGCTATTACTGTATAAATTATTCTCTTGGTTCTGTTCCCTTCATTTTGCATCAGTTCGTATAAGTCTTTCTAGGCTTTTTTCAGAAAACCATCCCCTTCACCAATTTTTTTTTTAGTATCACAATAATATTCCATCACATTCATATACCATAACTTCTTCAGCTATTTGATGAGGGGATGAGCATCCCCTCAGTTTCCAATTCTGTGCCACAAAGAGAAAAACTGCTATGAATATTTTTATATATATGGGTCCTTTTACTGTTTCTTTGCTCTCTTTGGGGCTATAGACCTAGTAGCAGTGTCGCTGGATCAAAGGGTACAGTCTGATAGCTTCCTGGACCTGGGTCCAAATTGGTTTTCAGAATAGGTGGACAAGTTCACAGCTCTGTCAGTCGTGAATCATCGTGCCTGTTTTCCCGCATCCCATCCAGCCTTTGCCATTCTTCTCATTTGTCAACTCAGGTAGTCTGATGAGTGTGATGTAGCGCCTCAGAACTGTTTGAATTCGGCTTTTGTTAATTACTAGTGACATTTGGCTGTTGATAGTTTGAATTTCTTCCTCTGAAAAGTGCCTGTTCATGTCTTTTGACATCAGTTGAGGAATGACTCTTACTCCCACAGACCAAGCCCTCACAGCTACGCTCACTGCCATTATCCAAGAGAGTCAGAGCAGGGTGGATCGACCCCATATTTTTTCAAAATTTTCTCCACCAATAGTACACCCTCCAAAAGAAGTCCTTACACTATACTTTCTTGTGAGTGACCCTGCTCCTTGAATGTCCTAGATTTCCTTCATCCCTTCCCTAGGGCTCACCAAGTTTTCTGCATCTATAGAACAGGAGAGTTGTATCTAGGCTGGTCTTCTTTGGCCATTAATGGGAGCTTAACTCAGTTGGTTGGGCTGTTATTTATCCCTAGCTGGTGGCATCCAATTTAGCACTACCTCAATATTAGTCAGTGGATTGTTTTTGTTCCATTTTTGAAGTGGAGCTCCGAACACAGCCTTGGTAATTTTCAAGGGTGGCTTGCTTCAAGGTCAATTCCAGCTTGTGGATGAGATATTGTAACTCACTGTCAGTAAATCATCTACTAACAAATGTTCCAGGCTTCTGATAGCCAAAGGTTTCTTGGCACAAAACTTCCAGGCCATCTAGGTTGGCATCACCATATACCTCAAAGGGGTTGCTTGGATCTGCAGAAGCTAATACGTCTACCCAAGGTTCATTGCTCTAGGGTTGCACAATTTCTCAGTAGGGGAATTACATTCCTTAATGCTTTAATTCTATCCCCAATTTGGATTTTCAAGGAAAGTTGATAATTTTAGATACAGTTATGGGCTCAAAATCTTGGGTTTTCTCCAACAAGGGAAGGAAGTAAATACAATGCCCAATATGCAACATATATTGGACATATAATTTACTCCCACACCGAAAAGGAAGTGCTAAGCAATAAAAGAATCATAGACTAAATGAGATCTATAGCCTGGAACGTGGCCATTATGGAAATTTGTTTTGATTGACTATCCATATTGTTACAAGGATTTTGTTTCTCTCTTTTTATTTTTTATTTGGGGGGAGGCAGGGTTGGGAGGGGAAGAGTGAAAAAGAGAGAAAAATAGTAAGAAGGGGACAACATGTAAATAACTAGATGTAAATAGCTCTGGTAACCCGAGAGGAGAAGGCTCTAACAGCTGGAGGGATGGGGAAAGACTTGCTCTAGGAGATGACATTTAATCTGAGTCGTGGAGGAAGCCAGAGATTTGGAGACTGCAGACCTACAAAATGAGATGGCTGGGCTAGATGACCTCAAAGTTCCCTTCCATTTCTAAGGCTTCGATCTTATGGTCCCATGACTCTGATTTCCAGCATCCGCCTCCTCATGTCCTCTCTGCTATACTGGACCACAACTGCCTGGGATGCGCGGAGCAGCAGAGGAATCCCAGCTAATTGGCTGCACAGAAGTAAGGCACGGCAGCCATCTAGAGGCCAAATGTTTGAATTGTTCCTCAGGTTGCAGAAAGGCCCTGGGGATTAAGTCCAAGCGCGAAAGGAGAGCTGTCCCATCAGCTGCCTACCACTGCCTAATTTACCTTCAAAAAGCATTTTTTAAAACACTTGGATATTTGTTTCAGGGGGAAGTTTATAAACATTCAAAATTTTTCCATTTCCCAAAGGAGTATAGACCATTCTTCTCCCCTTGTTCAATTCTTAATGGCAAGTCAATTAAACAATATAAGAACAATTACGAGTAAATGGTTTGGGACAGACTCTGAGTACCAAGGAAGTCCAGAAAAGGAGGAGCTTGAGGAAGGATGGAGAAGTCAGGGATGATGTCATAGACAAAGAGAGAGATCTGAGCTGGGGCTTCAAGGATGGGTAGGAAAAGCAGAAGTCACAGGAGAGAGAGAAGGAGAAGGGGACGAGGAGAATAGTGGAACCAAGCTACATATCCATTCTGAACAGGCTGGGCTTGGTGAATTTCCTGAGGAAGGAAGGAAAATCGTCCCTTCTGGTTCTTGTTTGGAAAACAGGGAGAAAGACAAACTAAGGGACTAAAAAGGGAAAGAAAGACCCTGGGTAAAAGATTTCTCAGGATGTGAGAAAAACCTGGAACTGGGGAAATGGAGAGAGAAGTGGACTGAGAAAGTAGCCCTGTAAGGACCCACTCCAGAGCTGAGTTTGGTCTGTTCTATGCATTGGCATTGCCCTACTGGAAGAGTCTGCTCCAAGGGCATCACTGTAGGAAGAAGGTCTATGCATGTGTGTATGTGGTGTGTGTGTGTCTGTGTGTATATCTATGTGTGTCTGTGTGTATCTGTGTGTGTCTGTGTGTGTGTATCTGTGTGTGTCTGTGTGTGTCTGTGTGTATCTGTGTGTCTGTGTGTATATCTGTGTGTATCTGTGTGTGTCTGTGTGTGTGTGGATCTGTGTGTGTGTTTCTGGGTGTGTCTGTGTGGATCTGTGTGTGGATCGTGGCCCTTGCCTTCTCACAAAAGGTTTCCAACTCTGGGTTCAGGCATGGGCTGGTTCAGTCCCAGGGGAGCCTTACCCCAAAAAGAGTGAGTCAGACCTTTTCTCTTGGCTCATATGCTCCCCACCCTAGGATTCTGGGAAAAACATCATCAAACTTAGGTTTGACTCACATCTAGGGTGAGACTCATAAGGACATATTGATGAAAACATACTATCATTTATCAGTTCCAGCCTTCCAGGAGACTTGAAGGACCACTAGGTAGGTATTTCACATTTACCTCAGATCCATATTGTCTCAGATCTTTATGCTCTGGTCAGTCAGGCATGCATGGCTCATCCCTCTGGCAGTGGGCATCTCCTCTCCAAAGAGTATAGTTACAGAAAACACATTCCTTTAGACAATTGGCGTTTGATTAAATGATTATGATTTCTCCATCTCGAGCTACCATGTCTAGAAGCATCTATATCAGAAATGCTTAGTCACTTGTGCTAAGGTAAAGAAACACAAAACAGAAGATACAATAGAAACTTGAGATTCACCCAGTCTCAGTCTCACTTAGGTAAGTCTTTTACTCATTGCCATGTGCATATATAGCTTCCATAATTACTCCTGGGGAAGGGAGAGAGGGAGCAAGATCCATTCCCCCTCCCACCTTCCTGGAAATCCCAGAGAGCTAACAGAGTCCCAGGCAGCAGACTCAGTAATGGAGGGAAGAAAGAGGGGCAGGGATTGCATCCTCTCCTTTTAAGCCTGCTGAGTTTGAGGCTGTAATGGTAATGGGAATTTGAAGATCTCCCCTGCCCCTTATTAGGCCTAAGGGAATTTGAAGAGCTTTCCTTCGTTGTGATCTTCCAGCCCCTTCATAGGGCAAATGTAATCCCATGGAGCCTGTGGTAGGAGGAGTTTGCTGAATGAGTGGAGCAGAGCCCAGAGGAAGCTGGGAGTCAGAGCAGTTAGTACAATGGGAGAGAGAGGAGGCAGGCAAGGAGACAGCTAGGTTTGTGAGTGTTTGTTTGTGGGAAGGTTTTGGGATGGTGTTGCTCTCTGCGGTGTTATTGTGTATAGATTTTCTTTGTTATTATGATGAATTCGGTTTTCTGGTATTAGGATTTGGCTTTCTGATGTCTGAATAAATGTTTTGCTTCTATCTTCTACATGAAGAGTCTGCTATATTTTGTGACTCAGAACTATGCCGGCAGATTCATAGTTACCATCAGTGCTGTTAATTTGCCTTGGCAATACAGGGGCTCTTCCTAACTTGGCTGCATATTCTTTGACACAGCTTCTCCCCACCTTCTCATAGGGACCAAGGAACCAACTAGGAGCTTCTCATCATGCATGCTTTTTAGCAAGGGATACAAGCACATGTGTCACTGAAGATGGCCCAAATATTACCACTGTTATACTCCCTTAGGATTGTAGTGAGGAAAGCACCTTCCATAAAGCACTATATAATTATGACATAGATAGATATGATGTGATGTGTGTGTCTATAGAATGAATGCTCATCTTCCAGTTAATCAATCATTCAATAAGCATTTATTAAGTGTTTATCATTTGCCACGTGCTGGGCTAAGTGCTGGGAATGTAAATTCAAGCAGAAAGAAAGCCCCCTCCTGCCCTTGAGGAGTTTGCATTCTAATGAAAGAACCAGCCATATAAAAGAAAGTTCTGAGTGGGGGTGGGGAGACATGCCCCAGCCCAGGGATGGATAAAGTTCTAAGGTCAACTTGGAGAATCCTAGAATTCTCAGAAGGAAGCCTTCCAGCTTTTTCTGGATGTGTCTCCTAGTATTACCTTCACAATCAGTGTTCTCTCTCCTTCTTCAGATGATTTTATACTTATCTGTATACACAAAGGTAATGAGGGGTTTGGTACATGCCTAGACAACCTAAGGTGGGCATCATTGTGCCAACCCCTCATGATATAAAGTACTTGAAAGACTGGTTTTCTTATTGTGTTTATATATTTAACATCTAGCACAATGCCTTCCCCTGTAGTAGACACTTTAAATAAATACTTATTGAATGAATGAATCTCCATGGAGTAGGGGAAAGAGGGGGATGAGGGTAGCTCTTCCTGGCTCCCCCTTCTGACCTCAGACCTCCCATTGTGAGGACAAAGGAAGCACTCACATGCCCTTTAAGAGTACCCAAAGCTCATTGGTATGGGACTCTCTCCTCCTAGATGGAGATCAATGCCCTGCACCTGTGTGAGAGGTGGGGCAGAGTTGATAGGAGCAGAGAGAAAAGAGATTGAGATTCTTTTCTCTTCTTCAGGCTCTCCAGGCTCTGTGGTCACTTTCAGGTTTCCAGCTTTGAGAGAGAAGATGGATGATGCCCACTCCACTTCAGCTGAAGAGAAAATAAGACTGAGAGGAAGCCTATGTGAGAGGAGCTAGCAGTCTCCACCATGTCCCCATCACTTTGGTGACTGTTGAGTCATTTTTGGTAGAGTCTGACTCTTCATGACCCCATTGGCAAAGATAACTAGAATGGTTTGCCATGTCCTTCTCTAGCTCATTTTATAGATGATGAAACTGAGGTAAATAGTTAATTGACTTCCCCAGGGTCACACAGCTAGGAAGTATCTGAGGTCACATTTGAACTCAGGTCTTCCTGACTCCAGGCTCTCTATCCACCAAGCCATCTAGAGATTTCAGGGCATTTTACCTCTGGGTGAGATCTGGGGACTGTCTCTCTTGGTTGAACTGAGTTACTTCACTACTAAGGGAAGAATTCCTTTACTCTGTATTGTCTGATATGTATTCTCCTCCGTCTACTTTCTCTGGTCTCTTTTTTGTTGTCAACTCGGATAAATGGATATCTTTGCTACTTACTATGTGTGTTCATCATAGAGCTGGTATTTAGAGGAAAGGAAGTCAATCCTTGGTTATAAAGGTTGGGGTTCTCCTATCCCCATTAATGAATAGCCATCAGAAGTTTAGCTTGAATCTGAAAAGGATATCCCCTAGACTAAGGTTGGGGAACCTGTGGCCTTCCAAGTCCTCAAATGCAGCCTTTTGACTGAGTCCAAGTTTTATAGAACAAATCCTTTTATTAAGAGGATTTGTTCTGTGAAGTTTGGATTCAGTCAAAGGGCCACACTTGAGGACCTAGAGAACTCTAGGCTGCAGACGTGTTCCCCCCACCCCACCCCCACCCTGCTCTAGACTAACAATTTCTAAGGGACCAGATAGATATAACTCTAACCTCTTATCCCTTCTCTCTCAGGAAAGCAGAATAGCCGCACTTCTGGCCCCAACCTCCTAATTTCCCTCCTGGCAGGAATTAAAGTCTTCCTGGAAAAGTGTAGGGAAGAAGAAGCTAGAAACGTCTATTCCGCCCTCCTCAAACCACAAAGCAACACTCCCATGCCACATGTGGGGAGACAGCCTCATTACATAAACAAGACATCAGAGAATATGCCACACTGAGATCCACGGGAAGTGTTCCAATGCAACCCCACTCACTCATACTCGAGGAAGCTGAAAAGGCTTTAGGCTTTGGCCATTTAGACATCATAAAGGCAGAAGTATGGCTAACTAAAAGGAAGGAAAAAGTCCTCACCCCTGGGCTTGGTTTTATCTCTGAGACTTTTTCCCACCCTTATCTACTCATCTGGCTGAGAGAGTGAGAGGGGTTTTTGAACGGAGAAACTTGGGATTCTGAATCCCAGAGCCTTTAGCAGTTCATTGGGTCCAGCCATCAAAGATTAAAAGTGGGAGGCATAAAGAATGACCAACCCAAGGTAAAATGAGATCTCTAGCTTAAGAGAGAGATCCAAGCCCTGGGGACCAGGAAGTTGAAGTAAAAAAATGGAGTGAATCCTGAGGGAGTTTTCTGCATAGATATTTCTGTAACTCTGTGTTCTAAAGATCTAGCCACCTGGGACAGAGCAGCAAACATAATTGTGGTGGAAATGAAAAGCCTGATCTAGCTAAGAGTCTGAAAGGAGCAGACAGACTCAGGGGGAAATAAGAATATTTTTCTCCCTAGGAACTATTTTTGCTGAACCAGGGATGAAAGTGTGAAAGATTAGAAAGCCTCAGGGCTTTTAATTAAAAGAGTAAGGCAGAGCCCCTTCTCACCAGGAAGAGGTAGCACTCCAGCCCAGAACTCCAACTGAAGCCAGAGATGGGAAGATGACAGAAATTCCAGTCACATGCCCAGTGGCACTGTGCCTGACAGTAGCCAGCAGAGACTACAAATCCAATCAAGATTGCTTGTCTGGCAGAGACAATGTACCAGGTAGAGACCAGCAAGCAGCATGTTCCATAGAAGCAATGCAATCACATAACCAGAAGACATTAGATATCAATGGCCTCATACCATTGGAGGCATCAGTCCTTTGTCCCTTGTGTCCTGTGTTGTCCAGGGTTGGTCCTCTCAGTCTTGTTCCCCATATTGCATCCACTCTTCTCATTGATGATATGCATATTGATGAGAAAAGTGTTCCCCAGACTTATTGGAGGAAAGATTTTATTGCTATTTTTCTTACTATGCTATTTCATTAAATGTCTTTGCTTTTAACTTGTTTCTTCTAGCTGACTAATAAAGGTAAGCCTATTGGTGGGGGCTCACGAGCTAGGGTTTTGAGTGGACAAGAGTTGATAAAGTATCTTGAACTTGAGAAAGTCTCATCTGGGAAGTACATTTTGTGAGTTGTGAGTACTCCCAGGTCCTATACATAAAGTACATTGTAAAGTAAAAATCTAGGGATTTTTGGACACCTCAAAGGTTGTATTATTCATGCCTCTGCTGGACTCCATTTGTGCAGATAATGGAGAGCTGGGAGAATTCACCACATGGGTTACCTAATTTCCCCAATGCTCATGATATCTGCCTCCCAACTGCCCATAGCACTGACTGAGTGGTACCCTGGGGACTAGACTACATTCTGCTTGACTCTTTATTCATTAGACATTGTTTATCATTTTTTTCTATGTGCTAACTCAGTTTCCTGTCCTCAGGTACCTGTGCCTTCCATTTCTCTCGAATCCCCATAGCCAGGGCTGGGTATATACTTTGTTTGATAAATACAGTAACTTGCTCACTTTAATTGGACTGAATATTTAGAAACCAGCCAATAATAGATAGTAGATAAATAGAGAAAGATTGTTATAGATATGGATATTTAGTAGAAAGATGGCCACGTCTAGGTCTGTGTCCCACCAAATACATAGAAACATCTAAGGTCCAAAGCAGCAGGACAAGTAAACTCCTACCATGTGGGAACTGGGCCTGCTGTGTCTGCTTCCTTAACCCACCAAGGACAAATGTCAAAAGCCAGAATTCCTAGAATCTATTGCCTTCTTTGTTTACTCTGCAATCACTTCCAATGAGCATGACTCAATCTTCTTTCCATCAGCTCGGTTTCAGGTGGTTTGGAATGAAACCTCCCCCTCCTTTGACCAACCGGTGTCCTTGACGGTTTTTCCACAAAGATTAGATCCCTTCCAGCTTTGAGGGAGACTTCAACCAAAGATCCTCAAAGTTGCAGAGGTGCAAGCTTCTGCCTCAATGACTCCCCTCCTGGAACATCCAGGGGAATTGAGTTCAGGGATAATAAGACTTTAGGACCAACTATGGGCTCAGCCCTAAGCCAGGACCCTGGAGGCAGTAAAGGGGAAGTATGCCACATGGTCCCTGCCCCCCAAGACTTTCTCACATCTGGGGAGCCCTAGGGGACAATAACTTAGCAGGACCAGTTAACATGTAATGAAGGGCTAGATGCATACTCTTTGTCCTGTAGGCGTTCAACAGAGGGAGAGATGAGTGTGGGCTGGTGGGGTCTGGGAAGGATTCCTGGGAGGGGCAGGCTAGAAATGGGCTTTGATATGATTAACAAGGAGAGTGAGAAGGCAGCTTGGGACCCAACCAGTGATATGCTGGAGCCAGCTTGAACAAAAGCTGGTTGTTAAATTTTCAGTGTGAGCATTTGGAAAATACTACAATTTGGGGCTTCATTTATTGTTTTACTGATTGTCTAGACATAAGTGTAGTATTTCACAAATCAGTTTTGTTCATTTAAACACAAAATTAAGGGGAAAAAAATCCTGTACACAATTGCAGACACAATTTTTTTTAATACAATGAGGTCCAGAAAAAGGAAAAAGAAAACTCTCAATCTGTGTAGTGATTACCAAAGAATGGAAAGAAAGACAAGACCAAAAAAAATCTGCCAATCTGCCTTTGCTTCAAGCAAAAGAGAAGAAGTTTAATATGGTTGTTAATTACACAATTTGGGAAATCCACAAATGACCGATTCTGGCCGCAACATTATGAATCCTCAGTAAGTGGCTGGAGATACGCTTTCACTTCCCTGGTTAGCTGGTGTTTTTTTCAGAGTTATCAGAGGAGATGAGTCATCAAAAGAGTGATTGGAGTGAAAGAATAAGATACAGGCCTAGAAAAGGGCTTTCCTGATAAAGTGAGCACTCCACGTAGACACGCATGCCAGCCCCTCCTTCCCAGATGAATATGTCTATCCACAATGTAGATGGAAAGAAATATCAGTTTCTTGGTGATGCCAACTTTGGTGTGTCCATTCAACAAAATCTTAAGAGTGTGTTGTGCATATATTTTCCCCCCAAAGAGCTGGTTGTTAAATATTTGCCAGCCTACAGCATTCTACAACCCTGGGGATAGGAAAAGAGAAATAGCATTCCTGAGGATCCTTTGCTCTATCTCCAATCTCCTTCATCCCAGGCCCAGTCACTGGGGCCCCTGGCCCAATGGCCTCTTGCCATATGTGTAACTACAGCCTTCACCACTCTTCCCCTACCCACCTACCACTATCTATTTCTTGCTCATTTTTTTTAATGCATAGAAGAAACAAGGGGATGCAATTTTTGTGACTACCTTGTTATTGCTATCTGTCCTTCATTTTTTTTTCTTTTTTGGAGGGGGCAGGGTAGGGCAATTGGGGTTAAGGGACTTGCCCAAGATCACACGGCTAGTAAGTGTTAAGTGTCTGAGGCAAGATTTGAACTCAGGTCCTCCTGACTCCAGGGCCAGTGTTCTATTCACTGTGCCACCTAGCCACCCCCCTGTCCTTCATTTTCAAAGAGTACCAGTGACGTCTTGACTCCGGGGCAAATTGGATTAAAAGGAGACAGAGTTGTACAAAGTCCTCAGCCTCAGTCTCTCTTCCAAAGTCAGAGAAGTCCAATGGCAGGACCAAAGTCAAGACGACTAGCGATGGACTGGGATACCTTGGTATGGCCTTGGTAACTTCGAGGTCTAACCAAGCTCTAATCACTCCACAGCACCAGCATCAGCCACTTTCATGGCCATTGGAACAAACTGTTCTGATCCTCCCATTCTGCCAGGTAAAGTCTTCACATGCATGGGGTAGACACCCCCCTAACTCACTAATAGGTTTGAGGCTGTCGGTTACCCTCACCCTGTGGCTGTTGCTTGTGCTACAGCTTCTTGGAGCCACAGGTGAGGGCTGAGTGCCAGCTGGATGCCAAAGGTGGATGAGCAGCCCTAAGAAAGCCTCACACTCGATGTGCTAGCCCTCCTTGAACACCCCAACACCCCCCACCTTGTTAGATTCAATACAGATATACTTTTAAAAACACAGACTGTGATAGCTCATGATTTATTATACAACCATTATTATTCTTTCATATTGAAATGCTTGTGTCTGTTAACCTTGAAGGGAATCAAACAATGACACAAGGAAGGTATGAAAGTGTATTGGGGCATACATTTTCTCAAACCCTTAAGTTTCTTCTTTCTTTGCCTTTGAAAAAACTCTGATACACCATTCTTTTCACCAGTCTGGGGACAGAGAGGCAGGGAAGGGGGGGGGGGAGCTCTTGGTGGGGAAAGGTGTCCCCAGGTACTTATTACTTCTACCTCCTGACTTTGATCCTGAGTGGCTACATGAAAAGGCAGAATTGGAACAGAACAGAGAACTTTTAAGAAAGCATCAAAGTCCTGGTCAAGGCTTAGACCAGTGACAGGCAAAGACTAAGAAGGACCAGACTGAATAGATGGCCATTGTGAGATCTTAGCCATTGGGGATAACAGACTCAGAAACTGGTCCCAATCTAGTGCATCTTTCTTGTTTTTGCTGACTTTTTTCAGAGTTGACCTTGCTGGGTTCCAAACACATACTTTCTTTCCTTATTCTTTCCCCCAACTACTGACTAGAAGGAGGGTTGGGGAAGATAATTGAGTGAACCAATTTAATTATAATTTTGCTGGGCAAAAGCTCTTTTGCAGTTCTTTACTGTGTTTTAATAAACTATGTAGCTAAGTGGTTCAGTGAATAGAGCACAGGTCTGGAGTCAGGAAGACCTGAGTTCAAATTTGACCTCTGATACTTTCAAGTTGTGTGACCCTGGGCAAACTACTTAACCCTGTTTGCCTCAGTTTCCTCATCTGTAAAATGAGCTGGAGAAGGAAATGGCAAACCCCTCCATTATCTTTGCCAAGAAAACCCCAAGTGGGGTCACCAAGAGTTGGGTGGTTATCCTTCAATCTCAGAGTACCAAGATGACGTCACTAATTTAGAGTCAAGTTACAGTGTTATTGACTGTGGCTGCTCAGACCAATACAAGCTTGGAAGGTTCTAGCACAGGTCAGGCACAAATAGTCCACGTGAACATTTGGGGTGGATTCTCCAACCTTACACATGTCACATTTCTTTTGAGCTATTTCAATTCTGCTTTGCCTTAGAGCACAGCACCTTCTCTGTTGAGGGCACGCCAGGCTGGGTGATCCTGTTTCAATGTCTCCCATGTCATGCAACAAACTCCAGAATTCTTCAGAGAGACTTTGAAAATGTCCTTGTATCGTTTCTTCTGATGAAGAGTTGGACATGACTGAAAAACAACTGAACAACGAAAGCCACTGAAAAGGTGATCATATTCAAGTGTGTGCTAGGAAATATTTAACAACTGGCTCTCTGGGGAAAACAATATACCTATGACACACTTTTTAGGTTTAATCTGCCTTATTAACATTTTTTCTATCACTTGCTTAAGCCTAGAAATAAACAAAACAATAAATCAAGCCCTGATTTCTAGCATATAACTATTTCCAAGATGTAAATATTCATGCTAAAATTTAACAATAGGCTCTCACAACTGGGTAAGAGCTGAGTCCAGCACACCCCTGCATGTGAATCTTATGCATAAGATTCCCCAAATGCGGGATGGTCGAAGAGCCACTAATAATGCTCATATTTAAGAGTAACATGCCATTTATTTTCCTCTAGGCTAAATTTTGGATTGAGTTATTGAATGCTATTAACCCTGTTGGGCAGAGGTGGGAGAGGGAGTAGCCTTGCAAGCTGCAGCAAGCCCTTGCAGGTGTGGGAGAATGAGCAGCAGGAACCCTGAAGCCTTGGAGAATGCCTGAGCACATACAATGGTGCTGCACTTGGTTGGCGGCTCCAGGATAGTGCCACCTAGTGAACAAATTATATATTGCATTCCTTCACTGGTTGAGAAAGAGCCTGCTTTTCCCTAGGTTGCAAAAAGCAGGGCAATGTTCTAATGTCACAAGAGTTCATAGAAATGGTTAATGGAACAGAAAATCTGTAAAGAGTTTTGTTATGTTCTGAAGATGTTATGAGAAAGAAAGAGAAAGAGAGAGGATTTGTTGTTTTATCGATTAATTGTACCTGACTCTCCATGACCCCATTGGCTGTTTTCTTGGCAAAGATCCTGGAGTGGTTTGCCACTGCCTTCTCCAGCTCATTTGACAGATGAGGAAACTGAGGCAAACAAGGTGGAGTGACTTGCCCAGGGTCACACAACTAATAAGTATCTGAGGTCAAATTTGAACTCAGGTCTTCCTGACTTCAGGCACACCACTCTATCCACCTAGCTGCCTAGGAAGAGGAAACATTAAGAGAAAGTGGGAGAAAAGATGGGCAAATTGACAAGGCGCAGAATCCAACTGTACTAATTGAATTTATCACTTGAACTTTCATCTAGATCTTTTTTTTTTAAGGTAGAACACACCTGCAGAAGGAGTTGGGTGTAGAAATACATTCAATGCAACAGGAATACAGGTAGAAACAGTAAAGTAGGAAAGGGGAATAGAAGAAGGGGGAAAACTTCAGGAAGGGATTAATCATAAATAAAACAAACCTTAAGCTTAGAGAAAAGATGGGGGGGAGGCAAAAAGAAAGAGTAATGGGAAGAAAAAAAGTATAGAGGAAAAAATGAGAACAGAATGGAAAGAAATAAATGATTAATTATAATTTTGAATGTGAATAAGATGAGCTCACTAATAAAATAGAAGAGGTAAGGAGAATGGAATAAAAAGCAAAATCACCAATATGTTGTTTACAGGTAACATGCTTGAATTGTAAAGGCACTAACAGAATTAAAATAAGGGGTCTGAGTAAAATGTATAATACTTCACCCAAACACACACACACACACGCAACCTGGTAGAAATTATGGTTTCAGAGATCACAGCAAAAATTGACTCAATTAAAAGACATAGAGGAAAACTGTATTTTTGTCAAAAGTATAACATGGACAATGAATTGATTTCAATACTTAACATATATGCATTCAGTGGCATAGCTTCTAAACACTTAAAGGAAAAAACTAAATGAATTAAGGGAGAAATAAACAATAAAATTATAATAATGAAAGACCTCTATTTATCCCTATGCCCTAGACAAATCTATCCTCAAATAAGCAAAAAAGAAGTTAAAGATCTGAACAGAAATGCTAGAAAAATTAGATTTGATAAGCTTCTGGCAATTACTGAAAGAAATAAAAAGGAACATACATATTTTTCAGCCATATATGACAAGTTTATAAAGACTAATCATGTCTTGGGACATTAAAAATCTCACAAATTCAGAAAAGCAAAAGTATTATATACATCCCTTACTAATCACAATATAATAAAAATTATATTTTGAAAATTATATTTATATTTAAAAATTCTAAATTTCTATCATGACATAGATATAGTCTTGATGAAAAAAACAGGGAGAATTAAAACAGAACACTATATACATTCACATATATACATAAATCTCTCTAGTGAACAAAGATGCAAAAATTTTAAATAAAATATTAGCAAAGGAAATAAAACAACATATCAAAAAGATAACATATTCTATGAGAGTAAATTTATAAGAGGTATTAAAAGCTGGTTCAATATTAGGAATATTATTATTATATATCAATATTAAGAATATTAATAACAAAATCATCAAAAATCAAATTATAATATCAATAGATATAGTAAAGACTTTTGACAAAATATATCCATTTCGGTTAACAACACTAGAAAACATAGGAATAAATGGACCTTTCCTTAAAATGATAAACAGTTTATCTCTAAAGCCAAGAGTTACTATTATTTGTAATTGTTTGTAATAAACTAGAATCTTTCCCAGTAAAGTCAGGGGTGATACAAGGATGTCCATTGTTACCACTTCTATTTGACACAATTCTCGAAATATTGGTTCTAAGAGTAGGGTGAGAAAAAGTGTAGGGAAAGAAGAAACAGAACTATCATTTTTCACAGAAGATACGATGGTGTGCTTAAAGAGCCCATAAATTAAAAAATTAGGGCCTATAGGTGTTGCAATAGATAGAGTACTCAGCTTGGCATCAGGAAGACTCATCTTCCTGAGTTCAAATCTGGTGCCAGACACTTAGTATCTGTGTGACCCCTGGGCAAGTAGCTTAACCCTGTTTGCCTCAGTATTCTCATCTGTCAGATGAGTTGGAGAAGGAAATGGCCAACCACTCCAGTATCTTTGCCAAGAAAACCCCCAAATGGGACCATGAAGAGTTGGACATGACTAAAATGTCTCAACAAGAACAAATACTAAAAATACTAATTGAAACAATTAATAACTTCAGCAAACTTTCAGGATATAAAATGAATTCACACAAACCATTAACATTTCTATAAAATATGAATAAAGCCCAACAAGAAGAGACAGAAAAAGAAATTACATTTAAAATTACCATAGAATGTATAAAGCACTTGGGAATCTACCCTGCCCCTCAAGGGAGAGAACTATATAATATAAATATAACCACAAACCACTGTTTACAGACATAGTGAAATCTAAATAATTGGGAAAATATGAATTGCTTATGGGCAGGATAAGCCAATATAATAAAAATGATAGGAGTGGCTAGGTGGTGCAGTGAATAGCAGACAGGACATGGAGTCAGGAGGAGTTGAGTTCAAATTTGGTCTCAGACACTTAACACTTACTAGCCTTGTGACCTTGGGCAAGTCACTTAACCACAATTGTCCTACCTTCCCCCCTCCAAAAAGCAAAAAAAAAAAAAATACAAAACTACCTAAAATAATTCACCTATTAAATGCCATACCAATAAAACTACCAAAAGATAACTTTTATAGTGCTAGAAAAAATAAAAATTATATTCATATGGAGGGGAAAAAAGTTTAAGAATCTCAAGAGAAATAATGAAAAGAAATGGAAAGGAAGAGGCCCAGCAGTATCAGATCTCAAACTAATTGCTTGCTACTGTTACAGAATAGGTTCGTCAGTAGAACAGATTAGGCACACAATATCCACAAGCAAACATATCCAATAATTCAGTATCGAATGTATGGGGATTGTTCTTTTTGTTGTTAAGTCATGCCCAACCCTTCATGATATCATAGACCATAGTACACCGATATGATTTTCTTGGCAGAGATACTGGAATGGTTTTGCCATTTCCTTCTTCAGTGGATAAAAGCAAACAAAGGTAAGTGACTCGCCCAGGGTCACACAGCTAGTGAAAGTCTGAGGCCAGATTTGAACCCAGGTCATCCTGACTCCAGGCCTAGAGTTTATCCACTGAGTTGCTACTGAGATAAGGACTCTATCTGACAAAAACAGCTGGGAAAATTGGACAGCAGTCAGGCAGAAATTAAAGCAATAACTCACATCTTCTACAAACATAACCTCCAAATAGGCATATGACCTAGATATAAAAGTTCACATCATAAACAAATAAGAGAAACATGGAAAAAATGACCTGTCCGATGTATGGATTAGCTGCTGTTCTTTGTGCTGGGACTGGACCAAAATGACATCTCTGTGTTGGGGTCAAGGTTCAGTGCATCTGACTGTGACTGATGTCAGGACAGAGAAAAATTCAGGACTAAACAGGGAATAACGAGGAACATAAAATGGATCGTTTTTATTACATAAAATTTAAAAATCTTTTGCATTAAAAAAGTTAAGGTTAAAAGGAAAATAATTAACATGGAAAAAAAATTTTGTGGTGTTTCTACAATATACAAGGAACTGATTCTAATTTATAAGAAAAAAAGAACATTCCCGAATTGATAAATGGCCTAAGGATAAGAATAGACAGTTCTCAAGGGAAGAAACTCAGTCTATTTATAGCCACACACTACTAATTAGAGAAATGTAAATTAAAGCAGTTCTGAGATTCTACCTCACACCCATGAAAGTGGCAAAAAATGGGGGGAGAAGGGGAAAGATAATAAATATAGAAGTGGCTGTGGGAAAACAGGAACATTGATGCATTGTTGGTAGGCCTGGGAACAGGTGCTGTTTTCTTCTTGTTCAGTCATATCTGACTCTTTGTGACCCCATTTGGGGTTTTCTTGGCAAAGATACTGGAGTGGTTTGCCATTTCTTTCTCCAGTTTGTTTTACAGGTGAGGAAACTGAGGCAAACAGGGTTAAGTGACTTGCCCAGGGTCACACAGCTAGGATGTGTCTGAGGCCAACCTGACACTCTATCCACTGCACCACCTAGCTGCCCTTTGTGAATGGGTACGATCACTCTAATGGAAAACAATATGGAATTAAATACATTAATTTAAATTAAATTAAATACTAAACAGGATGTGCTCTTTGGCCCAGCTATACCACTACCACCAGGTCTACACACAAAAGTAATCAAAGAAAGCTGATGGGGTCTTTTATGTACAAAAACATTTATTGCAGCTCTTTTGGTGGTGGAAAAAGACAGGAAACCCAAAGGATGTTCAATAACTGAGGAATGGTTAGATTTGTTGTTGTTCAGTCATTTTCAGTCATGTCTGACTCTTTCTGACCCCATTTGGGGTTTTCTTAGCAAGGATACTGGAGGGGTTTGCCATTTCCTTCTCCAGCTAGTTTCACAGATGAGGAAACTGAGGCAAATAGGGTTAAGTGACTTGACTAGGGTCACACAGTGTGTTCAAATCTGAGGCCAGATTTGAACTCAGGAAGATGAGTGTTCTTGATCCCAAACCCAGAGCTCTGTGCCCTATGGTGCCACCTAACTGCCCCGTGGCATATGAATATGATGGAAGACTATTATGCTGCTGATTTCAAAATGAGATAGAAAGATTTCTATGAACTAGTACGGAGTGAAGTGAGCAGGAACAGAACAGTTTATACTCTAACATCAATGTTAGAAAAATAAACTATTTTAAGGATTTTTATAAACTGACAAAGACTGAAATGAGCAGAACCAGGAGAACAATTGATAGAATAACAGCTCTGTAGAAAGGAACAACTTGGAAAGCCATAAGAATTATGGCCAAGGGGTGGCTAGGTGTCTCAGTGAATAGAGCACCAGCCCTAGAGTCAGGAGGACCTGAGTTCAAATTTGGTCTCAGACACTTAACAATTACTAGCCATGTGACCTTGGGCAAGTCACTTAACCCCAATTGCCCAGGCTTCCCCCCTCCAAAAAGAAAAAAAAAGAATTATGGCCAATACAATGATCCCTCACAATTCCAGAGGACCGATGATAAAACATGTCATTTGTATCAAAGAGGTAAGTGACTTCAAAGTGCAGTATGATGCATAGATATGTTTTTGCAGGCATCAACTAAGGGAATTTGTTTTCCTTGACTGTGCCTATCTGTTAGAAGAAATTTTCTTTTCTTTCTTTCTTTCTTTTTTTTGGAGAGGGGAAGACAGGGCAATTGGGATGAAGTGACTTGCCCAAGGTCACATGGCTAGTGAGTGTCACATGTCTGAGGCTGGATTTGAACTCAGGTCCTCCTGCCTCCAGGGCCGGTGCTCTATTCACTGTGCCACCTAGCAGACCCTCTTTTGTTTCTTTTAGATGGGATGGAAGATAGGATGGGGAGAGAATATATTTCTGTTTGGTTTTGTTTGTTTTCAATAGAGATTATGGGAGGCTACAAATGTGAAACGGTTCAGATGGGTTCACTGTATTGTTAGTTTTACTTTACGGTTTTAATTTGTAATGAGAGGATTTTCACATAGAAAAAATAAACTGTAAACATTTGCAAAGTAAAAACAAAATGCATGAATAAAATACAATTTAAGAAAACAAAAAGGAAGTATGAAGCAATGAGCCCAATGGGGCTGCTATTGCTACCACAAGACATCGGGTATCACCTGGGACACCCACCAACTATGCACTGAACCTGTCGGTCCTTGCCCTCCTATGCCTTATCCCACTCTGTTCTTCTTCCTCTGCACCCTCCAGAACTCACATCTCTTCATTAATAAACTTCCCTTCAGGTGGCCCAGTGAATAGAGCACCTGCCCTGGACACAGGAGGACCTGAGTTCAAATCTAGGTTCAGACACCTGATACTTACTAGCTGTGTGACCTTGGGCCAGTCACTTAACCCCAACTGCCCTGCCTTCCCCCCTCCAAAAGACCCAAAAAAAGAGAAAGAAACTTCCCTTTTGGTTAGATTTCTTTTTCTCATCCTCCTTCCATCTTCTTGCAATTACAGGAACCCGGGTCCTCCTGTATGCCTGGCCCTTCTCTCCAGTGTCCCATGCATCTTCTCTCTTCTGTGAACACATTGGGCAAGGAGGACAGGCAGACCCACTTCTTCTTTCTCCATGCCACTCCCAACTATCAGCCAGCAGCTCTAAGGTTCATTCCAGCCTTATGCAGCTCTCGGTGGCATTGTCTACCGAGTCATTTCTATTTCCTTTCTCAAGGAATTCAATACCTGCCTCAAAGACTTCTTTTCCACCCCAAGCCCTGCCCTTCAGCCTACAGATCGACATCCCCTCCTGGTTCATCAATATCTGTGACTCCCACGATCTGTACATTCCCAACAACTCAACACAGTGATGGTCACATCCTTGGTCACCATCACTCCCAGGTGCTCTGCCTCCATCATCCATGATTCTCAAAGGCCTCTTGCTGTTTGGACCCTCCTGTGTGTACTGCCCTCCCCGGGTCTCTTCCTGACCCTGCTCTGTGCTTTAGGGCAATCCCTATTCACTCTACCTTTTCTCTGGTTTCCCAGTCCATCATCTCTTTTCTGATCTCACCTTGTTTCATTCTAGACTCTCATCCTTTAATTAACCAGTTCGACTTTATACTGTCCTCAGATCTTTTGTTCCCTTGTCCTTTCGTTCCTCAAAACCCCAACCCTCATAATTACCACAATCCATCCTCTCTGCTCCTACTTTGTTGAATTCAGACTGAAGAAGTTAAACAATCTTCCTTAGAAGATTGCAGCTACCATAGTGTCTCAATAAAGAGTACCATGTGCTATAGACCAGCAAAAAGAAAGTTATGGAGTCTTGTTGACAGGGTCCACTAGAAATTTGTTATATAATTCTAACTGGGCCTTTACTACTGCATGAATATTGCCTAATATTTTTACTCTTCTCTGATTCACTCTATCCCATTCCCCACAACTTCTGTTCCAAATCTTCTCTCTCCCAGCCCCCTACAGCACCCACTCTTCTCTCCCTCTCAGCTGAGGCCTGCCTCATACTTTACAGATAAGAAAATAAGGCTACTTGTTACCAGCTTTCTCCTCTTCCCAATTCTACAACTCAAATACCCTCAATGTTTTCCCTTGTTCTCTCTTCCTTGCTGATACCAATCCCATCTTGTCTACCAGGAGCTTACACCTTTCTTTATCTCCTCTCCACCTAATTTTCGATTTCTTCTTATCTACTGGATCTTCTCCTAAAGCTTACAAATATGCCTGGCTCTCCCCATCTTTAAAAAAATACAAAAAAGCTTTATCCAGGTTTACCATCCCCTCTAGCTTTTATCTTCCCTCTGCTTCACAGCCAAACTTGTGGAAAAAGCTATTTGTACACATTGTCTCTACTTTCTAACATCTTTTTTTATAGGTTATACATGTACAATTATGTTAAATATATCTCCACATTAGTCTTTAACCTCCTTAACATCTGGCTTGTGACTACACTACTCAGCTTCAACTTTTCTCTCCGAGATTACCAACAATCCTTTGCCAAATTCCTCTCCTTAGTCTTCATCTTTCTTGACCTTTCTGTAGCATTTGCCACCATTGGTAACCCCTTCCTCTTCTTCTCTGTTTTCATGGCACCGTTTTCTCTCTGTTCCTCTCCTCCATGTCTGCTTGAACCTTGTCAATCCCCTTTTCAATCTCACCATCCACCTCCTACCCTCTACATGGACATATACCTCAGGGCTCTGACTTGGGTCTTCCCTTTTTACATACTTTCTTGGTGATGTCTTCAGCTCCTATAGATTCAACTCTCATCTCCATGGAGAGGACTCCCAAATATACATATCTACCCCTCTTCTCTCTCCTGTGCTCCAGTTGCCTCTCAGACATTGCTACTAGGATGTCCTACAGGCATCTCAAACTCACTATGTCCAATACTTAGCATCTTTCTTCCTTCCCATCCTTCCTCTTAACTTCCCCTATTTCTGATTCAAGTCAGACAGATTCCAAGTCTTGAAGGAATCCCTAACCCTCCATCCTCACCTCTCCTTGTACATAATCATTGTTTCTTTTCTAAAATATTATGAAAAGCCTTTCATTGGTCTATTTAAACCCCAATTCTCCTCTTTCCAACTCATTCCCCACACTGATGTGAAACTGATATTCATAAAGCATGGTTTTGTTGAGTTTTTTTGTTTTGTTTCTTTGTCTTTTTTTTTTTTGGAGGGGGAAGGCAGAGCAATTGGAGTTAAGTGATTTGCCCAAGGTCACATAACTAGTAAGTGTTAAGTGTCTGAGGCTGGATTTGAACTCAGGTCCTCCTGACTCCAGGGCCAGTGTTCTGTTCACTGCTCCACCTAGCTGTCCCATAAAGCATGGCTTTGACTGTGCCATTTACCTTAAGAGACAGGTGTTAAATGGCCCAGGGGATGGAGTCCTGGGCCTGAAGACAGGAAGGCCCTAGTTCAGATCTGATCTCAGACATTTACTAGCCATGTGACCTTGGGAAAGTCACTTGACCTCTATCTGCCTCGGTTTCCTCAACTGTGAAATGTGGGTCATATTAGCACCTACCTCTCAGGGTTATTGTGAGGATCAAACGAGTTATTTATAAACTGCTTAGCATCACACCTGGCACATAGGAGGTGCTTAATAAATATTCCTTCCTTCCTTCTCAAGAAACTCAAGTGACTCCCTTCCTCTGTTAGCTCACGTGCAGCAGTGAAAGCCTTTCCCAGTCTGGTTCCCTGACTGCACACAGAGTCTCCTTCCCACAGTTTGTACTGAAGCCTAACTGCCAACTTGCTGTTCTCCACACACAACCTTTTACTGACCTTTGCCCAAGCTGGCCTCCAGGCACTCCTGTCTGATTTTTGTCTGTTTTCCCAGGACTTAGCACCATGATTGGTATACAATGTATGCTTAATACATACTTGTTAAATTTCACTGTGAAAAGATCTCCCAGAGATGAGCTTCCCCTTGGAAGTCCTGCTGGGATCTGGCTGGGTTCAGCCCTGCTGGAAGTCAGTAGGTGCTTTGGCTGGGCTTCTGCCAGGGACCTCAGATTGAACCAGCAAGGCAGCAGTTACTATGGTCTCAAGTAACAACGCCAGCTTTCCCTTGGCATGAACCTGGGCCTCAGGCAACATCCGGAAAGGTGCTCAGGAAGTTGGGTGACACAGCCCATGTGCTTATCACCCCTAGGTCTCCTGATAACAGAGGTGTAGAGGAAAAGAAATGATGAGGACCAGTCTCTTGACAGCATCCCACCCTAAGCAGGGAAACGCAGGGCCAGTGTATGATTGGTGGGACCGGAATATATAAGGACATTGAAATTCTGAAGCTGGCAATACTACCTTAACCCCAACACCATGTCCTACCTGGCCCCCTGTGCTGCATAAGATATACTAACCAGACCTAGGAGCTCACAGATTTATACCTGGAAGGGACCATAAGGATCATTAAATCCAATCCCCTTTTTCTTGAGATGAAAAAACAGAAGCCAAGAACATTTAAATGATTTGATCAAGTGTCTTCCTCATAGGCAATAATTGGTAGAGCTGAGAGTGGAAGCCAAGACCCTTTACAAGGTACCATCCTTGATGGATAGACAAAATTGTTTCTTGAGTCCAGTCACCCCAAGGATATGGCTTGTTGCAGACCCAGTGAGAGGTGGGGGCAGAGAGTAAGACCTGCCCTTGGGGAGCCCACAGTCAAGGCTGGACTTCTTGGTGGAGTCTAAACACAGTATAGGCAGAAAAGGAGATAAGATTCTGAGAAGCCAACAGGAAGAAGACATGATTGGCTACTCCCCAAATCTTCCATATTTGGCCTTGGGTAAGTGCTGTCCATTGTTGCAAAGGACAGAGGTCACTCCTCACTCTGTCAGGCTCCCAGTGATGCTGAGCCTGCATTTCTGGGCCACTCACTGGTCAACCTAAACACATTCCTGAGGGAGGGGGAGCAGAGAGCCAGCCTGGGATAGACAAGTTTGCCTGGGTTGGTGGGGGTGAGCAGGAAACAAGATTAGCTAGAGCTCTGTTGGGAGCTGAGCTGGCAAAGATTTGGGGGGAGATTTGAATCATTGAAACTTAGAGTCACAGATTTAGAGCTGAAAAGGACATTTATTTGCTTACAGACAGTGACTTGCGTAAGCTGGGAAACACCCAAGGCAGGATTTGACCTCAGGTCTTCCAAGCTCAGTGCTCTGCTGTCTCAGGTCTGAAGTTCTGAGGATGCTGGTGGCCAGCTTACGAGCTCACCTAGAGGTAGAGCCAGATTGTAGAGGCCAGAAGGGCTAGAATTAGGGGTGTACTGATAAATGTTTAACAATCAGCTCTCTAGGGGAATACTGCATGCAGGACACACTTCTTATAGTAATCTACATTGTGAACCTCTTGTCCATCACTTTACTGAGTCTAAACAATTAACAAAACAATAAATCAAGCCCTCATTTGTAATGTTTTGTCAATGTTCATACTAAAAATTTAAAAATCAGCTCCCATAAGCCACACATCCCCGGCTAAACTGTCGCCAAGCTAACATGATACTGTCCAATCTGTGCTTCGGGGCCTGAGTCACCTTTTCTGGGTCTTTGGATGGGTTCTTAAGGCCTGGAGTGGGGAAAGAAGAAGGACAGCTGGTGTATGGATGCAGCCAGTACTGGGGTGGGGTGGGCTAGGGGACCAGGGATGTTCTATGGTCTCTCTCCTCCCTTGTTTAAGTAGTGAAGCCTTCCCAGAGCTCAGGGACAGGGGCTCTCAGCTGGAGGATAAATAGCTATAGGCCAAAGAATGGGCCCCCAAGCTGATACCAGCTGAGTCTCCAGGCTGAAGGCATGGGGCCATGATACTCTGGGGGATAATGGCTTGGGTGACCTGTGACCTTTCCAGGTCAGCTCAGGGGTGAATGTTCCACCTTCCTAAAGGAAGCATTTGGCAGGATCCCCAGAGGCACGGAGGCAGGGGTCATACATTGATTTACTCATTCAATGAGCATTTATCTGGAGCCTACAATCTGTCAGGACATGATGCCACATCTGGGGATAGAAAAACGAAAATACAAGGGCTCATTCCCTCAAAGAGCTTACATTCTATTGGGGAAAACATCTTCTACAGACAAATAGATTAAAAATATTTATGCTAAAAAGTGTGCCCCTTTTAGGGTTCAGTAGACTTGTAGTGATGAGAGGCAAAGAAAGAAAGAATGAGACCAAAGACTAAGGCCCTTTCTGGTGGGACTGAAGCCTGGCACACTTCACTGAGTCTCTGTTAGGGATTCATTTGCATATGAAAAGGTCAGTGAAAATGAACTAACTCCCAGGACATAACTGGGTGCCTCTTCCCCACAGCAACTCATTTTCTTTTTTAAAAAACCTCTTCTCTTTAAAAAAAAAATTATTTATTTGGCATTTTATTTTTCCCCAATTACATGTAAAAAAAATTTTTTTAACATTTTTTTTTAACTTTGAATTCTAAATTCTCTCCTGCCCTCCCCATCACCCTCACCAAGAAGACAAGCAATTAGATATAGGTTATACATGTATAGCAGTTCATTTTTATAAACCAAAAGGTTAGAGTTTTTTTTTTAGCTGAGCAAACCTGACTCCCAAAATTATTTGGACTTTATTGGGCAAATAGCCATTGCCTGGTTCTAGCCTAACCTGCAGAAAGAAGATTTGGGAAATGTACCAAATAGTCGCCATAAGTTAGACTGAGCTCTCTTACTGAACCAGAAAAATGTTCTGAAGTCTAAAATGGGGCACACACTTTTATATACAAAATAAATAAAATAACGGGGGAGGAGAGCATTAGCTACTATGGCTATCAGGAAGAATGAGGTGCTTGAGCTGACCTGAGCTTGGAAGGAAAAGAAGAATTACAAGAGGTAGAGGTGAGGAAGGCCATGGACTTTAAGAATGGTGGCAGAAACTAAGCTAGCCCTCCAGGGGCCAGGATAGCTCATAAAAGTGGAAGGGGAGCAGAGTTCAGGGGGGCATCTCCTTCACCATGGCCATCTCTCCCACAGATCTTCCAGAATCCCAATTTCAACTACTTCACCATCAGCAATGACATCACTCTGATAAAGCTGGCCACTCCTGTCCAATTTTCAGATACTGTGTCCCCAGTCTGCCTTCCCAGCTCTGCTGATGACTTCCCTGAAGGCCTTAACTGTGCCACCACTGGCTGGGGGCTAACCAAGTACAGCAGTGAGTTTGGAGAGGGGAGAGAGGGCACCAAGGAGGGAAGAAGGTATTGGCTCCTGGAGTGGGGTGAGGTTCTGCCTACTAGGTAATGCTGCTCTTGGGGTCTTCCAGATAGCAACATCCCCGAGAAGCTCCAGCAAGTTGCTCTGCCCCCCTGTCCAACAGTGAGTGCCAGAAGCACTGGGGAAGTCAGATCAACGACAGTATGGTCTGCGCTGGTGCCAGCGGTGTTTCCTTCTGCATGGTACCTGCCACCTGCCTCTTTCCCCCCATCATTCCCAACACTTATATGGACTAGTCTTTTTTTTTCTTTTTGGAGGGGGGGAAGCAGGGCAATTGGGATTAAGTGATTTGTCCAAGGTCACAGGGCTAGTAAGTGTCTGGGGCCAGATTTGAACTCAGGTCCTCCTGACTCCAGGGCTGGTGCTCTGTTCACTGAGCCACCTGACTGCCCCTGGACTAGCCTTTAGAAGAGTGTTGGGGGTTGGGTACCTCTGGAACTATTAACTCTGCATCGCTCCCCCCCCCCCAGCTGTCTTCTGATCTTTACCTCATCCCAAGTTCTCCATCTTTCTCTTTTTTTTGCTTTTTTTTTTTTGAAGGGCAGTTGGGGTTAAGTGACTTGCCCAAAGTCACACGGCTAGTAATTGTGTCGTGTCTAAAGTCGTATTTGAACTCAGGTCCTCCTGACTCCAGGGCCGGTGCTCTATTCACTGTGCCACCTAGCCGCCCCTCCATCTTTCTCTTTATTCAGTCTCTTAACAGGTATCTCTTAAATGCCTGTTATATGCCCATTTCTCTGCTAGACACTGGGGAGCACAGAAAGAGAAGACAGAGTTCCCTCAAGGAGCTTATAGAGAACAATTAAGTTTCTAGACCAAAGTCAACAAGCATTATTAAGCACCATTATACCAGGCAGTGAGGGTGGCAAAATGAATAGAATGCTAGGCATGGAGACAGGAAGACTCACCTCCCTGAGTTCAAATCTGGCCTCAGAGACTTAGCATCTGGGTGACCCTGGGCAAATCAGTTAACCTCGTTTGCCTCAGTTTCCTCATCTGTCAGATGAACTGGGGAAGGAAATGGCAAACCACTCCAGTATCTTTGCCAAGAAAACCCCAAATGGGGTCACAAACAGTTGGACGTGCCCAGATGATTCAACAACAACAAAACTATGTGTCAGACAGGGTTTGAATTCAGGGCTTCCTGTCTTTATCTCTTGAACCACTGAGCTGGCTAGTCAAGGTGAACCTGACCTGGGGTGGTATCTGTGTGAGGAGAGGATGTTTCTAAGGGATGTGAAGGAGGAAGTGACAAGACTAGACAACAGATAAGATGTGTGAAGTGAGTGTGGATGGGAAATCCCCATTGGATGATGCCAAGGTTGTGACTGTGCTCATGGTGGGGCCCTCAACAGCAACAGGAAAGTTGAGGAGAAGGGAGACAGTCAAGGGAAAAAAGACATTCTGCTCTGGACATGTTGGGGTTGAGATGCTACAGTCCAACATGTCCAAAAGCCTGTTGCAATCTGGAGCTTGGGAGAGGCTAGGGCTGGACATACACATCTGGGAGCCGCTGTATTCAAGATAATGATGAAAACCTTGAGAGTTGATGTGATGGGAGAGTGTATGGGGAAAAAAGAAGAGGGCCCAGGACAGAGACTGAGACGGCGAGTGTGGCATAAATAAAACAGCAAAGGAGACCTAGAAACAAGCAGGGCTTGCTGGAGGAGGTGGGCCTTTGCATGAGGATTCAAGGACAGAACGCATTGGGGCAGAGGAGTGAGAGGGGTATTCTGGGGAGGGGACTAGAACAAGTAAAACAGGTGGGGGATGCCCCCTCTGAGAATATCATGTAGAAGAGATTAGACTATCCTGTAGGCTTGAGAAGGAAGGAAGAAAACAAGCACTTATTAAATGCCTACTGTGTCAGGCACTGTGCTAAGAGCTTTAAAAATCATCTCTCTTCATCCTCACATCAACCATATGGAGTACGTGCTACTGTGATTCCCCTGAGGCAGACAGAGGCTGTGTGTCTTGCCCGGGGTCACTCAGGTGTTAAGTGAATGAGGTCAGCCTTGGCTCTCCCTGGCTCCAAGCCCAGCACTTATCCACTGCATCACATAGCTACCTGGGGAATCCCTGTAGCCTAAAGTGGGGTGATGGGATGAAAGTGGTATTTCAGGAAGATGAATCTGGCAGGGGGAGGAGGATGGACCGGAGAGGGCTAAGGCAGGAGAGCCTCAGTGGCCAGTAGAGGATTTTGGCAGGGGATAGACAATAAGTGGGGATGGGTAGGTTTGGGAGGCATGTCAAAGGAAGAAATAATGGGTCTGGGTCACAGTTTGAATATAGGGAATGAAAGACAGAGAGAGACAGAGACAGAGACACAGAGAAAGACAGAGACAGAGACAGACAGACACAGACACAGAGACAGAGAGAGACTGAGGGGCAAACTGGGTGGCACCGTGAACAGAGCACCAACTCTGGAGTGATGAGGACCTGAGTTCAAATCTGGCCTCAGACACTTACTAGCTGTGTGATCCTGGGCAAGACATTTAACTCCAATTGCCTCCAAAGGGGGGAAAAAAGAAAGTATTTTTTTAAAAATTGAGAGAGAGAGAAGAGGACTTCTCCCACCTCTGATCTCACCCTTGCCCACCCCCCAGAATCTTCCCTCCAGCTCCAATCTTGCCCCTCTCTCCCCTGGACATTCCTTAATGGCTCAGCCTTTCTTCCTCCACCTTTTCACCCCTGTTGGTCCATTTCCCCAGCCTTCTCCATCCCTCCTCCTTCCTACTTCTCCCATTCAGAAAGTCGTAGCCAGAGCTCCCTTCTCTTTGTTGTCCACAGGGTGACGCTGGAGGCCCACTGGTCTGCCAGAAGGCTGGCGCCTGGCCCTTGGTTGGTATTGTCTCCTGGGGCAGTGATACCTGTTCTCCCTCCAGCCCTGGAGTGTATGCCCGGGTGACAGAGCTCATGCCTTGGGTGCAGGAGATCCTGGCTGCCAACTGAGTTTCCTGCAGGGGCACCATCCTATATTTCTCATGTGACTGTGTGAGACCACAATAAACTTCCTGGGAGGAAGAAGAGTTGTTTCTGATTGCTGTGTCTGTGCCTGGGAGGTAAACCTGGCCTGTGGCTGGCCTCTTCTGGGGATTTCTCCCCTTCCTTCTCCTCCTTCCTTATTCCCAGAGACCAGTCCTGGGATGGTCCCTCCCCTGTAGAGAGAATGCAGGCCCAGAGCTCTGGGTATTGGCCCCTGCCTGGGGCCAGGGCTGGGTTAGGGAGCCTTGGCCACGTGCCTCCAGACCACCTCACATGCCAAAGTTTCCTGTCCCCAGGGTTCTCTCCCTCACCCAAATGCTCCCCCAAGCCCTGTTTAGGTCTAGGGGGAGGCTTTTCTTTTTCCCAGCTATCAGCTGTGGGTTTGGGAGGGGGCTGAGTGAGAGCTCCCACAGTCCCTAATAGCTGACTAAGGAGGTAGAGAATGGGTGTGTCATTTCCCAGTAGCCCCAGAACCAGTCAGGCCAGGGAGGGATGCTTTGAGGAGAAAAGCAGTTTTCTTTTTAAAACAGATTTTTGTCGATCTTTTTGGGTTTTACATAATTTAGATTTCCCCTTGTATCCCATCTCTTGTCCCTTCCAGAGAGCCAGCCCCTGAAACAGACAATTTTTTAAAAACAAAAAAAGAGAGAAAGAAGAGGGGGGAAGTTTGGGGAGGGGGGGTATGAATGAATTTTTTGTATGAATTTAGAATGAACCAATCAACCATGAAAAAAACCAAAATACACAATGTTCCAGTCATAGACCCAACCTCTGCAAAGGAGCTGTCTGCTCAGCTTTCTTCTTTGTGACCAAGCTTGCAACAAAAGTGGTTTTCATTCATTCACTTATGGGCTTAGGTGCCAGCCATTGGGTGAAATGACAGAGATACAATGAAAAAAGAGAAACAGACCCTGCCCTCCGAGAGCTTACATTCGTCTAGAGGGGGATGGTGGGTGGATGGACAGATACTAGGATATTTACCATGAACAGGTCTTGTACTGAGTTCTGGAAGGTGCACATTGGTGTTTGTCCTTTGTTTTTTAGGAGGACCAGTGTCGGCATGGGCTGATGTCCTGACTTGTGCACTAATTGGATTTAAGGGAGGCAGAGGGGCAGGAGGTCCTCAGCCTCACTCTCCCTTCCTGAGTCATCAAAGTCCAGTGGCAGGACAAAGTCAGGAGGCCTGGAGGGGATGACCTTAAGTCTTGGTGTCCTGATGTCTGACCAAGCTCCCAGGGCTCCGCAGTGCCTGCTGCAGTTGCCTTCAGGGCCGTTGGAACAAATTGTTCTTGTCTGCCCATTCCACTGTGAGAGGTCTTCACGTGCTTGGGGCAGACACCCTCCTAACTCAACATACAGGTTTGAGGCTTGCACAGGGCTGCACAAATATAAGCAAGCAAGATAAGGCTGGCCCTCAAGGAACTCACATTCAAAGGGGGAAGATCACTCATACAGGGGGTTTGGAAAAGGAGAGTGCCCACGGCTGAAGTGGGGCAGAATGAAGAGATGGCCAAAAGGTGGTAAGCAGGCCTGGGACTCAAGTGAAAGCCTGGGCCAGAGCTCACCTATCAGAACTGGTGTGTGTCCAGCAGTATAGTAAGCACAAAGGGGACAGGGTGGGAAGTGCTAACAACTGGGGGGGCGGGGAGGGCAAGAAAGGCTTCTGCAGAAGATGGCACCTGAACTACTAGACTGCAGAGGACGTTCCGCTGGCTCCCTCTCAGGGTGCCCCTACACACACTTTCACACACACACTCACAAACACATACACTCACACCTACACACACTCACAAACACACACACGCCCATCTCCACCAAAGGCTCTTAGCAGAACTGGGGGTTTTGACAAAAGGACCTATAAATGCCATTCCGAATTAAAGGAGGGGAGCAGTTTGTGTGTTGGAGGTGAGCCTGAAGGAGGACATGGGAAAACGCCCAGGGATTTCAGCTTTCATTGTCCTTGGTTCAATGGCCAAAGAAATCTCAAGAGAGGCCTCCTAGGGCTGCTGGCCCTGGCTCCAGCTGAAGTGGGGACCAGCTGGAGCTTTCTCAGGCACAGGCAGGGAGCAGGGGCCCTGGGCCCCTCCTGAAGGACCTCAGAGAGGAGCTCCGTGGCCCTCTGTGCCCGGTGCCAAGGTCTCCTGCTAACAAGGAGTTGCCCACCTGGGCTAACTCTCTGGGGCTCTTCAGCCGCCCTCACTTCCCTCCCACCAAAGCCTTGGCCTTCTGCCCGCTCCCCCTTCCACTTAGCCATCACTGGCTCTGCTTCTGCTAAGATCCTGGGATCCTGGACAGTTCAGATGCAGGATCACAGGATTTCCCTTCATGGTACTGTTATTAGCTACAATTTACATAGCACTTTTAGGTCTACAAAGTATTTTCCTTCTATTACCTCATTTGACTCTCACACTAGCCCTGGGGCCAGGTGCTGTTATTATCCCCACGTTATAGATCTACATAGGTAACTGAGGCTGAAGTTGTGATTTGCCCAAGGCATGCTTCCTCGCCTCAGAGATGGCCTAGCCTAGCCCATTCCCCTGATTTTACAGAGAAGGAAACTGAGGCTTAGGGAGAAGTAACATTTCCTCGGTCAGGTTCTGCAGGCAGGAGCCAGGGATGGCTCTCTGCCTTACTCTGGGTGGAAAGAACCATTGGCTGGGCATAGTGGCCCTGGACCCTGGGTTACAGGGCCTGAAGCCTCTGGCCAGAGAGGAGATCCTGGAGCAGCCACTGGGCTACAGGGCCCCCTTGGGAGGATTTAAGGGATCGCTGCACCCCAATATCTCCCCACCATCGCCTGGAACTCCTCAGACTAAAGATTCATTTGGGGTTACAAACGTCCTCTTTTAAAACTCAGATCTCCCTGAGGATTGTAAAAACTCTTATCAGCCTTTCCCACTTAAGGGTGGAATAAATCTAAACCTGTTTTCTTCTGGACAGCAAGTAAAATCTGTCATCATAGCTGACATTTAGAGTTTGAAGGTTTGCAAAGCATTTTACACATCTTCTCATTTGATCCTGTGAGGTAGGAGGCGCTGTTCTTATACCCATTTTACACATAAGGAAACAGGCTGAAAAAGGTTAAATCCACAGCTAGTAAAGGACCCAGGCAGAATGTGAACTCTGTTACCAGGAAGGGGGAAGCTGTTTCAGAGAGAACAGGCCTGAAGGAGACAAGTGGGGTCTTTGAGGGCCAGGGAAGGATCAACTTTCCTATTTTGGAAGATGTGGGAGGCATGGGAGGTGTGTGGGTTGGGGACCTTTGACTCAAGCCCCTATTTTCCTAGGATCTTAGATTTAGAATTACCTTACAACCAGGCACATGAGCAGGTAGCCCTGGCTCAAGGAGGGAGCCCCAGACCACAGTGTGGGCAGGGCTATTGGGGGCAAAGGGGCCCCGTGTGGGCAGTTCTACCCAGGGGGTCTTTGGGGACTAAGAAACTTCCTGGCTAGGCCTTTGGTGTGGTTGGGGCATGGGGGTAGGCGAGGGCTCCAGCATTTCCATAGTTGTCCCCTGTTCATTTTCCTTTGGGTCCCCCACATTGTGCCCTCTATGATCCACATATTGGGTCCCCTCACATCCCAAGTCTTCTCATATCTAGGGACCCCTAATATTCTCTCTCCTTACCCTCTGGAGTCTCCCCTCATCTCCCCAGGATTCTCTCACATTCTGGGATCTCCCACACAAAGCCTGCCCTATGATTTTTTCTCACTCTGGAGGGGGTCTCCCCTCATCCCTGAGAGGCAGACTGTCCAAGGAGCTTCATTAAGGTCTCAGGGGACACGTCCAAAGGCTCAGTCGGCCGAGGGTCTCTGTGGCCTGTGAGAGCTTTGCCCCATGAGGTTCTGGGTCCCAGCTGAGACAGGAGCTGGGCCCCCCGCCCAAGGTGGTCCAAGTTCTGGCCCCTCAGGTCTCCTTTACCCCTTCCTCTGTCCCAGTGTTTTGAGGTTGGGAGTTGACACTCCCCAAGGACCACCATGCCCCCAGACTTCTAGAAGTTGGGGCTAAATTCCAAATCCAGCATCTCCAGAAGCAAAGACCATTAAAAGACTGAGGTGGGGATGGGGGCAGGGATCCCATCAGGTGGTTTGAGGACTCAGTCAGTCCGTGTATATGCTGGGGGGTGAGGCTGTGTCGCAGCCTTGGCTTTCAGTGAATAATTCTAACACATGCTCCCAGGCTGTAGAGGCTGGACTATTGAGGCAGTCCTGACTGGCATGGCCAGGATCTGAACGGTAAAGATGCCCTCCCTGGATCCTGGCCCTGGAAGGTCCCCTTGCAGGTGAGGCTGTGGGCCCAGGCTAGACAGAAGATGCCCCTCTCCCCCTTCCCGGGAAAGGGGTAGAAGGCCCTGGAGTGCTCCACCCAGGAAGGGAAGGCACACAAAGGCCTCCTGGCACTTGGGGCCTGCTGGAGGGAGGTGGGGAAGAGGGGAGCATAGATGGACAGGCTTTTCCGGAAGGTGTGACAGGTACAGAACCAAGTATGGAGCCTCAGAGGTACCAACAGCCAACAGGGCTAGGCTTAGGCCCAGCTAGGCTAGGATCTCAGGACCTACGGGCTGGAAGAGACCCTCCCACTCATCTACTCCAACCCACCGGCTCTGTCAACAAGCATTTATTAATTACCTACTGTATGCAAGGCACTGTGCTAAGTCACAACGCAAGGCAAAAACATCATTCCTGCCTTTAAGACTACATTCCAATGGGAGAAACAATACGCAGATATCTACAAATGTGCCCATTTTACAGAGGAACAAACCACAACAGGTTAGGTGACTCGCCCAAAGTCACACGGGTTGTAAGTAGCACAGCCTGGGTTCAAATTCAGATTCTCTCACTCCTACTGTCCCTACATCCCCAGCCCACAAAGACCCAGCAAGGGCAGCTCTCTTGCAGACACCTACCTCTCTTCCTCATCTCGTTGGGGGGCCCGTGAGGAGCAGGATGCCCCTCCATTCTTCCCCTCCTCCAGCTTACTGATGGCTTCTGTTTTTGTGGAGGGTCCCCATTAGCCAACATCTGGTGATCACTGCTGCCCACTGCAAAGTCAAGTAAATTAAGGGGCAGCTCTGGGGGGTTAGTCCAAGGGTTATTTGTGTGTTTGATCAAGCCCTTGGACAATCTGGTGAACCCTTTTTAAAAGAATGGTTTTTTAAATGCTTAAAATTTATAGAACAAAGAAACCAATTATTTAGAAATATAAGTATCAAAATATTCAAAATTTCAAAATATCAAAAGTTCCAAGGTCATCATGACCTCCTGGCTAAGAACCAGAGAAGAGAGGTTTCCAACTCTGGGGGGGAGGGTGAGCTGGGTTTTGGGGGGCTGGCAGAACCCTAATACCTGCCTGATTGGCTCTTGTCACAAGCCGTTCCCTGTCTCTCCCTCCACTCCAGGAGTCACAGGGTGGTGGTTGGTGAATTTGACCAGGGCTCTGATGTCAAGCACATTCAGGTCCTGAAGTTTGACCAGGTATTACCCAGGTTTGGTGGGAGGGGGAGGGGGAGGGGGAAACTCAACTTTCAGGCTGAGGCCAAGGGTGGCCAAGGGTGTGGCTATCCCCACAAGTAACCCTTGACTTCCAAGCCAGGCTTTAGAATCTTGTGAATGTTTCAGAAGTGGATTAAGCCAACTCTTATCTGATCGCAAATCCCGTTGGACATTTTGAAGGTAATGAGAAGGAACAGCCACAGTCTGATGAGAATCCATTCCATTTGGGGGGAGTCACTGAACGTTCAGAACTCTGCCAATGGCTGTTTCTGTGATCTGTTTTGTTCTGAGAACAGAAGGACCCAGTCAGTCACTCAGTGTGAGATGGCCCCTGCCCTGGACTGAGGAGGGTAAGGGCAATGTGCAGGGCTATATGAGGCTCAGGCATTCCTGAATGGGAAATGGAGCCGTCCCTCTGAGAGGCTCAGTGGGGGCAAGTGTGAGCCCCTGAGTGGATGCTCCCTCCCTGATTCCTGGCCCTCCCCTCAACCCTTTACATCTTCAGTCACCCCAAATGTACCAAAGCCCCCTACAGTAACGACATGGCCTTAGAGAAGCTGGTCACATCTGTCTGATTCTTAGACACTGTTTCCCCCGTCTGCACACCCAGTGCCTATGACTTCTTCCCCAAAGACTCCACTGGGTCACCAGTGGCTTGGGCAGGACCAGTTATGACGGTGAGTGTTCTGTGAAGGACAGGACAAGGCTGAGGCTGCCTCTGCGACCTTGGGCCTCATTCGGACTCGGTGACCCCAGGACCCTTTCCAAGTTGAAATCAGTGAACCAGTGGCAGTCTCAATTTGACACAGAAGCAAAAGGGTCTAGTGGATAGTGCTGGACTTGAAAACTTGAGTTGGTCACTTGTTGTATGATCCTGGTCAGTCACTAAACCCACTCTGCCTTAGTTTCCTCATGTGTAACATGAGGGTAATACAGTCATCCCTTCCACATTGTAACTTTGCCCCTTGTGGTTTTGATACATCGTGGGTTGGCATAAGAAATTAAATGGAAATCTTTTGGGGAGTTTTGCAGGCCACATATGAAGGCCAGCAGATGACACAGAAAAAGTTCAGAAACTCTGAAATGCATCAATGTAGTTTATCCTTTAGTACCATAATTCAGACTCTTCTCTGGCAAGGAGGGCCAAAAATTTTACAGATTTTCCAGATTGGGGGGGCACTGTGCCCCTAACCCACCTGATGTGGAAGGAGTAACTGTAATGACCACTCAAAGTCACTAAGATCAAATCAGATGCTACAGGTAAAGTGCTTTTCAAACCTGAATGCATAATATAAATAATAGCTATTATGTTTATATAGCTATTAAAATCAGTGATTATTAGCTATTACTACATTAAAAAAATATACAAAGTATGTGGAGAAGGAGATTTAGTGACCCTAGCGATATCAAACAGTAGGTACTTAATAAAAGTGAGTTGATTCTCACCTCTCTCTCTCCCCAGGGTGACTCCAGTGGGCCCACTGGATCTTGATGGCCAGTCTCCTGGGGCAACAATGCCTGTGTCCGTTCTAAGCCCGTGGTGTATACCTCTGTGCTGAGCTCCTGACTTGGGTTCCGGAGATGGTAGAGGCCAACTGGGCCCCCAAGGGCAGGGGTAGCCCCACCCATGAAATCTCAAGAAAGCCCACTAGATGGCAGCAGGCTGGCCAACCTTCTTGTTCTGTGTAGACTCAGCTGGGGAGAGGGGGGCACCACGTGCAGTGCTGGTGGCAAGGCCTTCCCTGACCTAAGGAATTCTCTAGACCAGGAATTCCTAACTTTCTTTTGTATCCTGGTCCCCTCTGGCTACCTGGTGAAGCCCACGGATCCCTTCTCAGAACAATATTTTTAAACACATAAAGTAAAATATAGAAGAGTGCAATAAAAACTAATTCTAGTCATAGTTCCAGGTTCGCAGACTTCCAGAAATCTATCTGTGGATCTCAGGTTAAGAATATTTGCTTTAGGGCTGTTCTCTGGAATATTTCTCCCATAACTCTCTATTGGTCCATTTTATGGGGTTGGGGCTCATCAGCTGCAAAAACTGGCCCTGGGCTCACCCACCCACCAAGGACACGGGCAGGGCCACATGTATGAACACACACACATACACCAACCACAGACCCAGGTACAGGCGGACGGGGAGCCCAGGGTGGTTTGGGGGGTGTCTCTGCCCTTCCCCCCCCCCCCCCCAACAACATGCAGGCTGAGACACCCACCGCCCAAGGCCAACAGATTTTCTTCTCGAAAGGTTCTGCCTTAAAGTTTCCTCTTATGGCCACCAGCTCTCCTTACCCTTCTGTTTCTTCCCTTTCCAAAATTACTTCTTGTCTAAGTGGGGGAAGTATTTGAACCCAGCTTCATGGAATCAAAATTTAATACACTTTCCACAGTATTGTAGTGAGAGGTTTGGAAACCACATCATGAAGATGTTGGAAGAATGGGAAATATACCCCAGAGAAGACTTAGGGGGAACATGTGAGCCACCTTCAAATATTTGGAGGGCTGTCATGTAGAAGAGGGATCTTAACACACACACACATATGGTGCTTAATATAAATAAGTACTAAAAGTATGTGTACATGTGTGTAAAATATATATGCTATAAAAGTATCTACATACACTCTGCACACACACGTCCTGCATTCACTGGAAGAACAAACTTTCCCATTTCCCTTGCCTCCTCCGCATTTAGCCAACATCAGCCATACTGTTGACATGGCATCCCCCAACCAGACTCTGAGAACAATATTAGAGGGGTGGATGGGGAATGAACAGAAGGGCAGCTGCCGCCAGGGTGTCTCTGTGGAGGGCACCTGTGCCCACGTCGCTGCCCTCCCAGCCGGAGCCATTAACACCAGAGCTAACAGCTGCTCTGGCCAGCTGCTGGAGAAGGCAATGGGGCTGGTTATTTGCAGTGCCAGGTCATGTGGCTCCCAGTGGTCGGGGGTGGGCAGAGAACTGAGTGAACTTTGTAGCCGGGGATGCCCTTGGACACCAGTGCCAGGATGAGACTGACCCCGTCCAGGGCTTTGGGTCAGAGGCACTCCTCCGTTAGGGCTGATCTTGCCAACCACAGCTGGTGAGAGCTGCCGCCCCTGGCACTCCCCACATTCACCAAAGCTAGCTGCTCTGCCCTGGGGGCCCCGGCTCACCCAAGGCCGCAGGGTCTGGCCAACAGAGGTTGTCCCTCCGCACAGGGCTAAATGACAGAGTTGGGCCCAGATCTTCAGGGGGAGGTGTTTTTGGACACAGCTCCTGCTCAGGGCAGCAGGCCTGGTAATCCCTGGTTTGTTGGTGGCTCAATCATTGCCATTTTTCTACAGACTTTCCCATTCCTTCAGTGCTATCACCTTCCCCTTACCTGTCCTCACCCCCAAGGTAAAAAATGCCCTTTTGCAAATGCCTGTATGTTGTGAGCTCCTCAAAGGCAGGGGCTCTGTCCCTTTTGTCTTTGGAGCCCCAGGGCCTGAGGGCACTTGGTATACAGATGCTCATGTTTATGGGTGGGGGAGGGGATAAGGATTTATGGAGGGCCTACTCTGGCCAGGTAGTATGCTAAACATTTTAGAGAAGATCCCCACACCAACACTGGGAGGAAGGTGTTATTATTATCCCCATTTTACAGTTGAAGAAATGGAGGCAAACAGGTTAAGTGACTTGCTCAGGGTCTCCCAGTTAGGGAGTGTCTGAGGCTGGATTCAAACTCAGGCCTTCCTGACTCCAGGCCTGTGACACCTAGCTCATTTCTGGACTGACACCTGAGCTTTCAGGTCTCATTCACAGGCTCCCAGCTGCCCCTCCTGCCCTGTGGCCCAAAGATCAAGGTGAAGGGTGCAGGCCAGGGTCAGAATTACTGCATGAGGAGTGTGGGGAGCATCTGCCATGGACAGTCTCTGACCCAGATTCTCCAACAGTCTCATTTTACACCCTAATCCTGCCCCCCAGGAGCTTCTTGGTCCTCTGCTCCTCCCCATTCTGGGCCCCAGGGATGGCTCAGAACTTAGAACATCAGGCCTTTCTCTGTTCTCACTCCTAGGCCAGGTGTGTACATTGCCACAATTTAAGCCACATGACCCCAAAACTACTACAGGATGTGTGTGTGAGCCCCCAGACACAAAGCTTCCCACCTTCAGCTCATGAGCCACATCTCCCTGAAAACATTGCCAGCCTCCCCAGGGGCTGCCTGGCTTCAGCTGAAAGGATGCTCTGCTTTCCAGTGTCTGGGGCTTTCCCAGGGCAGCTCAGATGAACACAAAGCCTGCTAGACTCCAAGGCCAACCTCTGTCTAGCTACCAGTCTCCCTGCCTCCCAAGTCTCTCACCCACTGTGGGGCCTCAATTCTGGCTTGTATTCTGCTGGGGGAAATGCTGGCCCCAGACCTGGGTGTCAGGGACAGGAACTTTCACCACCTTCCCTGAGTTTATTTTTTTAAAGAAATAACAGGGTGTGTTGATGGCGGTGCTTCTCCAGCTTTCCCTTAGCTCCCTTTGTTTCCCCAAGGTGTGGGCTGGGTAGGAGGAGAGGGATGCAGGGACCCGGACCCAGACCCCAAATTGCTACTGTCTACCTGGAGGTATTAAACTTGAAGCAGAGCCACGAAGGTCCTACCCCAGGATCCCAGGATCAGAAGGGGCCTTCTCCCACCTCAGCCCACCTCGGCCCACCTCAGTCTGCGCCTGTGATTCAGCCGCATGAGCCGCCTTCTCTTACACACTGCACTTACAGAGGACGTCAGGTCCTTTTTAGTTTGCTGTTGTTGTTTTTTTATTTAAATGTTGACCATTAGTCAATGATTGGAAAATCAATAATGAAAAATAGTTCTTTAGTGTTTTCTCTCTGGCCCTTCCCAGCCACTCAGAACACAGGGTGGCTCACGCTGGTGCTGGTACTGGGAGGGGCTGTGCCTTCCAGAGCAGAGGGAGAGAGAGGGCTGGGCAGAAAGGAGTGGGGCAGGGGATTCGGGCTCTTGTCGGGCCTCCCAGTCTGAGTTAGGCCTCTTGATTCCTGTGGTTTGTTTCTTTTTAAATATGTACAAATTCATTTACAGTCTGTGGCCACAGGGAATCGACTCCCCCACACCCTGTGGACTGAGTCACTCAAAAGCTACAGCTCCCACCCCACCCGCCGTGTTGCAGGCAAGGCCTCCTCAGGCCGCGGCCAGCTGGCCCAGGACCCGCCTGAACTGCTGAGTGCTCTGGCCCAGCTCCTTCACTCGGTCCACCATGTCCTGGGCGGCTGTGGGGGAGGGGTACTGCAGGGCTGCCGTCTTGGTGGTCACCACAATCTCCTTGAGCATGTCGCACAGGAGGTTGCTGTAGTGGGTCACTTGGCTCCGGACGTCCGGGGCCTTGGCTTGGCGGGACAAGGTGTCGCCGATGAACACCAGCTTGTGGGCGCTGAGGATGACAAACTTGCTGTGGGCTACAAAGATCTTGGGGGGCTGGTTGGTGGCCACAGCGGTGAAGAAGGCATCCACAGCGTTGGTTAAGGTGGTCAGGTTGGCCTCGCACTGCTCTAGGTAGAACAGCAGCAGCTGCCGGTCCGAGGGCCCCAGGCCCCCCGGCCGCCCCGGGGCCAGGGGCTGAGAGGGCGTCCAGTTGGAGAGGTCGTGATCGATGGGCCGAGACACCTCCTGCTGCAGACGCTCAAACTGCTTCAGCTGGTGGGAAGAGAAGGAAGCCATGAAGCAAGCTGGCGGGGGCTGCAGAGGCTTGTCTCGGGTCTCTGGGGCCAGACCCCGGGCATCCTACCACCCACTACAAGGCCCTTTCACAACCATCATCTCCATGTGACCAAAGCTCTGGCACAGCCAGGGCAGGTATCACATCCCACTGCAAAGATGGAGAAGGAAGCTCTCAGCCGCCCAAGGTCAATGGTGTGGCCTGGGCAGGGCACCTTCTCCTTCTAAGCTGTATGAACGAGGACGCGGTTTGGGAGAGCGGGAGGGCCCCCGTGTGAGCCTGGGCCAGCTGCTCATGCCCACAGAGAGCAGGGAGCAGACTCACACTGTCCTAGCCCGCTGCTGTGGTCCCTGCAGCCAGGAGCCCGCAGGGCTGGGCTCGGCCACTCACCTGCTGCTGTTCCAGCTGGCCTTTCCCCTGCCCAATGATGCTCCCCCTCTCTAGCAGCTCCTTCTGGGTTTTCTCAAATTCTTCCTTGCCCTAGGAGGGAGGGAGGCAGGTGAGGACGGTGAGGATGGCCCGGCTGCCCCACGGGGCTGCCTCTCAGCCCCCAGCCTCCGAGCACACCAAGGTTACAGGGCTACACTGTCCAGGTCTGGACGGTGAAGCCCAATGTGTGACCACAAGGGGGCAATCGCAGCCCACAACCGAATCTTCACTTGGGAAAAACCCCAAGGACTGTTTCCCAGCCCTAGCCCAGAGGGGCGGAATTCCCCGGCTTCCCCCAAGCCTCCATGACCTCACAGGAGTCTCTTCCCCAGCTCCCCTGCTGGGCCCTATTTGGGGCTTCCACTCTGCTTTCCTCAGGGGCGAGGGCCCCCCTAGTGCTGGACAGGGGGTCCAGGAGGGTGGCGGGGTGGTGGGTGGGCTCAGTTTGGCTTCCCCCACGGGGCCCAAAACAAGCTGGTCTGAACAGGAGGAAGCAGGAGGTGGAACCTGGCAGATGGCCCCCCAGAAGCTAGGGAGGGTCCTTGGGGGCAGGGGTCTTGTCTCTGACTCTATCCCCAGGCACAGTGCTCCATGTACTCCACACAAGGAGAGCCCGGGAGCCCAGAGGCCCAGCTAACCCCCAGCCTAGAGGCACCTGGATCTGAGGATGCGCAGCCCAGACCGTCCCAGTGCCCTCCCCACCCATCATCCCAGGGGCCTGTCCCTCTGTCAGGCTGTCTAGGGACCCTGCTGGCCTGGCTCTGGGGTGGGGCGATCTGTACAGAGACAGAGGGCAGACAGGGACGGAGGAGGCTTGGGACATCCCACATCACAGCTCCCTTCTGATGTGGCACTCAGAGGCTCTCCCTGGGCAGCCCGGCCTTAGCAGCTTCCCCTTTGCTCCAGGGCACCCATGGAGGGCACCTGGGGCTCTACCAAACTCACCTGGCCCCTGGCACGCCCACATACCTGTAGATGGACGTAGTCGTAATCCTCCATCCAGCCTTCCTCACCGTTCTCATACTGCCCATCGGGGGAGTCCTGCGCTGTGAACTTGGGAGGGGAGGGCAGAGGCCTCGACTGGATGCTGTTGGCCTTGTCCGAGGGGGTTCCAGTGGTTGGGGGTGGGGGGGGCTGGGGGTAGTGGCCGGGGGGAGGTGCCGGCTGGCTCCCCACCTCGGGGCCAGCCCCATTGGACGGTTTTGTCCTTTTGAAGAGCAGCGAAGCATTGCCGTGTAAGAAAGAAGCCAGCTGCTTGGTGTCATCCGGGACGCCGCGGGAGCACGTGACAAAGCGGTCCAGGCTGTCAGGTGCTCCTGCGGGCTGCCCCCCCACCAAGGAGCTCAGCGCCCACTGGCAGCTGTCCAAGGTCTGACTATGCGCCAGAAGCGTCTGGTACACGTCCTCCATCTTCTGGAGCTGTCTGCTGAGTTTGGCGTGAAGGGCGCGGTCCGTGGAGTGGGCGGCATTGCCCACGGCCCCTCGGGCAAACTCCAGCAGTTCCCGCACGGCGCCCTTCACCTCCCCCACCGCAGCCTGCAGGCTGGGAATCTGGGGCTCCAGCAGCTCAGGGTCCCGCCAGCCGCTGCCACTGATGAAGGACATGAGGTGGGCCACGGACACGCTCACGCCGTGCTGCAGCTTGGCCAGCATCTCCATGGCAGCATCCAGGTCCATGGGCAACGGCTCCCTGCCGGCGGCTGTCTCCTTCACCGGGACCACGTCAAGGGAGGAGGAGGACAGGTTGCTGCGGGTGCTGCCGGTACTCGAGGCTGACAGACGCTTGCCATCGGCCCGGGGCTCTCGGTCAGCCTGCGGCGGTATGTCGTACACGCTCTCCCCATCGGCCTCCAGAGAAGCAGCCCGGCTGCTGGCCAAGGCCAGGTCCCGAGGAACATCATACACGGACCCCGCGGGGCCGGGGCCCAGCTTGCGCAGGCCAGGAGGCACGTCATAGATCTCCTGGGATGGAGCTGTAGCAGGTGTGCCCTTGCCAGCAGGCGGGGGGACATCGTAGACGTCATCCGCAGGGTACGGGTCTGTGGCAGGGATGGGCGAGGGTGCCAGGATCAGTGGGTGCCGGGCAGGATCGAAGGGCTTGGGTTTCAAGAAGGCGGGGGGCACATCATAGGTCTCTTCCCGCAAGGGTCCATCGGGCACATCCTTGCTCACAGATGGGGGAATATCATATACCTGGAAGGTAAGGGGAGAGACTGTCAGGGTCCTGCGCTTCTGGGAAGCCTAAGGCCAGAGGGTACATTCCAGACAGTGGGGACCACCAAAGGCACCACCCGTGCCAAAGGCGAGGAGGCCGCGATCTATGAGAAGGGAGCTATGCAAGCAAACACACCTGGGCATGCATGTGTGTGCAGAGGGACATGTGTGACATGCCTGCAGAGGTGAGGCTATACATGGCACATGCATGTATACCATAGGAAGATCCAAGGCAGGGCTGCTCACCCCCTCCACTACCTTTGTCATCATTTCACTGCTTGTGACCTCAGTTTCCCTCTCTGCTAGATCCCTTGTCCTAGGGCAGCTAGGTGGCACAGTGAATAGAGCACCGGCCCTGGAGTCAGGAGGACCTGAGTTCAAATGTGGCCTCAGACACCTAATACTAGCTGTGTGACCTTGGGCAAGTCACTTAACCCCAATTGCCCTGTCTTCTCCCCTCCAAAAACACACACACACAAAAAGATCCCTTGTCCAACAGGTACCAGACAGCTCTAAATCCTTATCAGTCTACAGACAGACACCTCCAGAGCCCGCACAGGCTAAGACCAGGCCTGCCGGGAGGGGGACTACACAAAGGACCACCATCTCACTCACCGTATGGTGGTTTGGTGGCTGCAGGCTCTTCTCCACGCTGGGGGGCACATCATAGATGTCCAGGGAGGGGTCCCGACTGTTGGGGCCCTTGACAGCCATGGGGGGAGTGTCATACACCTGCCAGGAGAAAGCCCATGGTTAAGGCAGTGCCCTCTTCCCCCCCCCCCCCCCCCCCCCCAGTCCCTGCCCCTGCTGACTGGGGACGAGGACACGCGCATCCCCAGGGGAGTAAAGAACTAGAGAGGCTAGGGCGTGGAGGGGACCCCCCAGGAAGGGGCCCCTCCCCAGGCCCAGGCATCCTTACCTCCTGGCTATACTGGCTGGGGAGCAGGCCCCTGACGGGGGGGACATCATAGATTTCCTGCGCCCCTGATGACAAGAGGTGCCTCGGAATGTCGTACTCGTCCTGCTCGGGCTTGGCTGATTCATAGACGTAGGCCTGCCCGACTCGTGTGGGCACCACCACCTGAGGAAGCAGGGAAAGTGAGATCAGCAATCAAGCAACAAAGAAAGACCGCCAAGACGGCCGGGCACCAGCACGGTGCCAGGGTGAACCTCAAAATCTCAGGCATCAAAGGAGCCAGATAAAGGTGTAATTGGGAAATAGTTAACAAAATAAAAATACAACACAACAAAGCCCAGGCTAATTAAGGCGCAGCTTGCAGAGAGCAGCCCTCATTTCTGAGTCTGACATCACCAATCTAGGGCCCCAAGACCCTCCCCTGGGAACCTGTCCCAAGCAGTCAGGCTGTGCTAGAAGATGCCCAGTGAAGACGCTGCTGGGGCAGCCGGCAGAGAAGCACCGGCCACCCCCAGGTCCTTCACATTCCAGGGCAGGCCCCTTTGGGAAAGAGATTATTTCCTTTTTGTCTACAGGGCCTTGAACAGTGCCTGGAATGTGGGAGAAGCTGAGTAAATGCTCAATTATTAACAACTAGAATAGCTTGGCCCAAGGGCCCCACAACCAGGAAAGGGCAGGGGCAGGATTCAAACCCAGAGCATGCAGAGTCAGGGGAAGACTTGAGGGTATGACTGTATCTCCAGCAGTGGGAAAAGCAATGACAAAAGACACAAAAGCTGGGATGAGGGTTTGGATCAGCCATCCTGGGAAGGGCCTTGGATGTCATGGACAGAAGATGATGCTCCCTTGCCCCCCACGTAAGATCAACCCTTGGACAAACCCACTTTCCCAAAGGGCAGCTGGCTGCCTTCTGCTGACTGGGCTGCTCCTGGCCAGAGCAGGAAGGGAGGCTGTGGTTCCTGCCTCTCGGCTCCCGCCCTCCCAGGAACCTTGGGACTGGCCAGGCAAGTGCTCCTGGGCCACTCAGGCTGAGCCGGGAAGGAAACATAGCCTGGACAACAGGACTCGGGCACTTCCTTCCAGCTCAGGGTGGCCCAGGGTCAGGCACAAATGCTGCCCCCTCCCAGCAGTGCTTTGTGGGGTGAACTTCCTCCCCACTCTAGTCCGGGTACAACTCCCCCTCTCAGACACAGTAAGGAAGGAGTCTGGACGAACATACATCAGTGTGTTCAAAGGAGCTATGTGTGAAGCACTCAGCCTAAACTGGGGGTGGGGGTAGGGATGGCAAATCCCCTGAAAACCTCCTCTTCAGCGTGGGAAGTCATGGACCCTCCCTCAGTTTCCTCTCTCTGTAAAAGGAGAGTGGCCTGAGCTCATAAACAACCTCGGGCTAGGTCACCAAAGCCTTCAGATGACCTGCTCTGACAAACAAAAAGCACCTGATTCGTCGGAGCCAGAATGCGCGCTCTCAATCTGTAATTCACATAGCACTTGTTCAGCTGCCTGTGACCGACCCACTGGAGATCCAGAAGAGTCAGCTCCTTAACCGCTTCAAACATTAACGACCTCGTCCGCCATATCAAAGAGCAAAGGTAAACTTCCTTCTATATAGTAACTGTTTATTAAACACCTACTGTGTGCAGTGCTTATAAAATACCTACTGCGTGTAAGACACAAACACCTAAGACTAATACACAACACAAGACAGGACCCTGAGGGCTAGGAGGAATCTAATTTTACAGATGCGGAAACTGAGGCTGAGACAGGTGGTGGCACCAGCAGAAAGTGGAAGAGCCTGAATCTGCACCCAAGGCCTGACTCTAACCAGGATAGTCTAATGCACCCAGAGCTTTCCTGAGGGAGAGGTTCCAGCCTCTGGCCTGTCACCAATTCTTTTTTTTTTTTTGGGGGGGGGGGTGTTTAGGGCAGTCAGGGTTAAGTGACTTGCCCAAGGTCACATGGCCAGTAAGGGTCAAGTGTCTGAGGCCAGATTTGTACTCAGGTTCCCCTGACTCCAGGGCCAGGGCTCTATTCACTGTGCCACATAGTCGCCCCAATTGTCACCCATTCTCAATTGGCAGAGGCACATTAACAAGGTCCTCTAGAAACCCCACCCACCCTGACCCCTGCTGAAAGGGAGGGTTCTGCCCCAAAAACCCCCACACTCGAGCCAGGGAAAGGAGCCCCTCCCAGTGTGACTGAAGGACAGGGAGATCACCAGCCCAGCACCTATCAGACCACTGCTGACCCTGAGCTGAGGTAAGGCAGGGGATTAAACTGCCTCAAACTACTCTAGCCAATACAAGACAGCAGGCATTCACTGGGTGCTGTAGCAGAGGGAGCCTGGGCCTGGAGTTAGGAATACTCGAATTCAAATCCAGCCTCAGACACTGACTGCTGGTGTGACCCTGGGCAAGTCACTTAATCTCTGAGATAAAATGTTAGGCCCCAGGCCAGGCATACAGCTGGCTCCCTTATTCCTTATGGGACCTGTCCAAAGTCACTCAGCTAACTAAGAACAGATGCCCCTGACTCGAGGCCCAGCACACTATCCCCTGGGCTGCCCAGCTGCAGGAAATAGAGCCGTGGGTGTCCAGGAGGTAATGGGGGACAGAACCTGGCACAAAGGGCCCTGAGAAAGCCCCTCCTACCAGAGCTACCCCCACAGAGAAGGGGTTGCAGATGGCTCCCAAGCCCCCTCCCACTCAGAGGTTCTGTGACAATGGGAAGCACCAGGAGCAGACCACCCAGGAGGTGGTGCCTCACAAGGCCACCTGGGCGGTCTGGCCGGGAAGCACCTCCACGTCCCAGCTGCCCAGGATGACTGACACCGGCCAAGACTGGAAAAGGCTCCCCAGTGCTTCTGCAATGACCGCAGCAGGGGCTGCCTTAGGGCAGGGCTGAGATAAGCGGCCTTGGCTTGGGTCCTGACTCTGCTCCTCACTAGCAGGGGACCTCTCTATGCCTGTCATTTCCTCTTCTGTAACACAAGGGGTTGAAGGGGATGGTCTCTGAGGTTCTTTCCAACTCTAAATCTGTGAGTCTATGGACTCCATGCTGCTTTGTAAAGAATGGACCCTCATGTGGCCTGCCACACCCAACCAGGAGTCACTGGCTGGAATGCCCCTCAGCTCTGGGACGCCACACACCAACAGGTGAGGGTGGTCTCTGTGTGTGGGCGGGTGGCAGAGGGCACGGAGAACTCCTCAGGGTCAGGATGTAACAGATGTGCCAGACCAGGGAAGCTTTCTGGGACCAGGTGAGGACTGAAGGGGGGACCCAGAAGATTTGGAGAGACAGAGAGGAAAAGCAAGAGGGCAGAGGAATCCCAGGGTGGCTCAGGGGAAGCGTGGGAGCCAGTCTGGATACAGGATAAAGTATGGAGAGCAGGGGGCTTGGGTTAGGATTCCACAGGATCCCGGAGCCACAAGCCGAGGCAGAAGGGACACTGAGCCCAGACCTCTTATTTTACAGTCACAGAGGTACTCGGGGTGCAGCCAAGATCTGAATGCAGGGCTCCAACACCAAAGCCAGACAACTGTGACGTCTGGGACATTGGCTGTCACCTCCCACCTCTGGCTCACAGTTTTCTCATCCTGAAAACATAGTGGTTGAGGCAGACCAGGGAGGCCGGGAAAATCTTTTTCTTTCTTTCTGTTTTTTGGAGGCAGTCAGAGTTAAGTGATTTGCCCAAGGTCATACAACTATAAGTGTCTGATGCTAGATTTGAACTCAGTCCCACTGACTCCAGGGCTGGTGCTCTGTCCACTGCACCACACCACCCAGCTGCTCCAAGAAGTGAAAATGTTCTTTAAAACATCTGGATAATTGTATTTCAGCACAGTTGGTTTCTTTTATAATCCTATGCATTTTATTTTGTGCACTTAATAGTAAGATTTTGAGGGGGGAGGTGTCCTTAGGTTTCTCTGGCTTGTGACCCAAGGGTCTATGACTTAAGAAAGGTGACCCTCCCCTGACAGATCCAGGAAGGCCCCATCTGGCTGCCCTCCCTGCTCTGAATCCGACCACACTATGGCACTTAACACTGACTGACTGACAGTCACTGTGTTATTATTCTAAAGAAGGCAGAACCTAGAGACAATGAGGACTCCCAGCTCCCCCTTCTCCTGGAGAGGGGGGCGCTGGTGACTGCAGAGTAAGGCCCAGGCCTGATGCCACCAGACACTAGGGCTCCCCTAGTTTTGCTCAACTACTTTCTGTGTTACAAGGAAAAGCTCATATGGTTGGGGATGAAAGGTGTATATCCCCAAATGAGTGAAGTCAAGTCAAAAGGCACAAAGAAGACCCGAAATAAAGGGGAAAAAGCCAGACACAGTCCCTGCCCTCCAGCAGTCTGTAAAATGTCTGGAGAATGGAGAGCAGCCCTAGGAGCCCTCCCTCAAAGCAGCAGGAGCCAAGGGCCAAATGAAGGTGGACCCACAGAAGCTACGGGGCAAAGAGAGGATCCTTGTGGGTCAGGAAGTCAGGAAATACTCAAGTGAGGGGAGAGCCACGTGGGGCTGGAAGGGCAACCTCATGAGGGCAGGGCCCTGAGCACCATTCCCATTCACTACTGGTTCCCTTTCTAAGGGCTCAGCCAAGGCCCTCCCTCCCTCTGGGCCTCAGTGTCCTTATGTGGTAAATGGTGCAGCTGGAGAGTCAGCCCGAGTTCTCTTCCAACTGTGAAGCTCTGTCTTGCCTGATCAAAGCTGCCATAAGCTGCCTGGGGACAGAGTGGCACAATGACACATTTGCTTCAGGGGAGAGATCACAACTGGCATAGAGTCTGCCCACCTCCCTCCATGTGCCAGGCAGCCCAGGGAATTCACCCAGCAGCACTGGTGGCAGAAAGCCTGGCCAGCTATCAGGGATTCCAGGTGTCCCTCCAAAGGGGGCCAGATGGAAGGAAGGGCCTTTTGCCAGCAGACAGGGAGCCCTGAGCCCCACACTGCGTCAGCCATCTGAGCCCACCAGGACCAGGAGCTGGCAGCATCCCCCTTATTTATCTGCACATGCACAGGAGGGAGGCTGCCACCAGGCCCTGGATTCTCTCCCAGGGAGCACAGAGGTCTCTGAAGTGTGCCTAACACAGCACTCCTGGAAAGAGGTAAGCAAAGGAACATGGAGCCCTGGACACACAACAGGACACAAAGTTGCCTGGGCTGTAGCCAAGAAGGGGGTGTCTGATGTGATTCTCTAAGTACTGGTCCAGCTCAGCTTTCCAGTCCATGGGGCTAGGCCCCACTCTGGGAGAGAAAGGGGTTTTGTTCCTTAAAGAGGGAGGTTTGACTGTGGGGCCAGCAACTTGGCCTGGACTGAACTGGGGAGAGGGAAGGGGGAGGAAGGGCAGCCCCTGGCACATTTAAATTCAGGTGCCTCGGAACACATTCCCAGTAAGCAGAGGGGCCCTGCTCACACTATGGACCCGAGTGATCCCAAAGGGCTGGAGATTTTGGAAGTTGCTGTTAAGACAACAGCCCTCAGCCCCCACCCAAGCCCTATGCCACTTTCCCCTCCGTGCTTCCTATGACCTCTCAGTCACAGCACCCCAAGAACCCTACAGAGACGAATGTTCATTTGCATGTCTGAGGGTGGTGTCAAGGTCAGAAGTGGGCCTTCGGGCACAAGAGTCATGGAGTCAGTGCACATATGTACACGTCCATGTATCCCACCGAGTCAGAAACACATCAGGCCAACCCTGGTCCAGCCCCCACAGGAACACAGAGTTAGCCCCTGGAAATCTGGTGCCTCTGTCCCCCTGCCTGCCCTTAGCACAGACTCACTCCAGTTACTGCCAACTTCCCCAGCCAGGCCCACGTCACCGTCCATTAAGCAGATCTGGTGTTTGGCAGTGCATCGCCTGATGACGCACTTACCCTCCCTGTTCCCCCCTCCCACTCTCCTGCCAAGTGCCTCCTTTCACTGGGCTTGGGCCCCCAAACCAGCCAGTCAGCTGTTGGAAAGGGGAGCTGAGGAGGCTGCATCAGCCCAGCTGGAGGGACCTTCTCTGTTCTCACATCTCAAGGTCCCTTTGAGGCTGGAAAAGGGGCAAGGGATGAGGGGAAAGGGCTCCCCATGCTGGCTTCACACAAGGAAGAATCACAACACAGAAGGAAAGAGGCTCGCCAAGGTCACATACCTCTCCACTGAGGGAACCAGAGGGCTGGGAAAGGCAGCCAGGCTTCCTAACTCCTAATTCCCCAGACAGGCCCACAGAGAAAGCGAGGGCTGGGCGCCCTCACGGAGGGGGCCAAGCAGCAGAGCAGAGTCCAGAGGCCCGTTTCCCTACAGCGGCGTGACCTCTTCCTTCTCTTCAGCAGTGGCCCCAAGCCGGGGCCTTTGGAGGCACATAGAAAGCTGAACCACACCATCTCAGAGCAAAAAGGAACATCTTCAGAGGCCGGCCAGTTCAATTTATATCAGAACAGATCTCTGTTCAAATAGGCTGGTGGGAATGCAGGAGGAGGACTGATTATAATGGGCTCACTATGGGGCAGGTACTGTGCCCGAGCATTAGGGACACAAATACAGGAGCTTAGGAAAGATAACCCATCAAAGGGAGCTGAAAGCAGGGAGGGTGCTGGAGCCCGCTGCTGAGCAGGCTCACTTGGCACCCTCTGAGGACCCTGCAGCCTCCAGCGGCATCTCACTTGGCTTGTGGGTGGCTGATCATAAGAACAGGGTGAGGGGAGGTCAGGCAAGCCTCACCAGACAGTCCCCTCCAGGGGAACCCAGCCTTGAGGCTGCCTTGGTGGGTGCCCCCACGCTCCCCCACTGGCTCTTGGAGAGAGCCGATCAGGCTAGCTTGCTGCCACCAAAGGCCTCTTGCAGACAAATCTCTTCCAACTCCAGAGATCTGATTCTCCTCCTGAGCTATTTTTAGACCCACCTCCTCCCCAGCCAAAACCTGTGGAGGCCCCTGCACCAGGGAGTGGGGGGGGGTGTGCACTGACTCAGGCTGTCAGTGCGGCTGCGGCTGCTGCTGCCTGGGTGGGAAGAGGAGGAGGGAGCCGCATGCGTGGCAGTGGGGAGAGGGAGAGCCCAGGGCTGGGACCGAGGCAGAGGGACGGAGCCGACCAGCTGCTGGCAGTCTCCAAGCCCTGAGCTACCTCCTAGCAGCACAGGGAGAGAGCAACTGGTAGAGCCCTCCCCAGGGTATCTCCCCAGGCTCCCCTTCAGTCAAGCCAGGAAGGTGGGGGCTGCCACAGCGAGAGGCTAGCCCAAGGGAGATCCTTGTTCCCCGGGGCCAGATGTGCTCAGGGATTTTCCTGGGAGCCCCCCCAAGATTCAAGGTAGCATGGAGGGTACAAGGCTTCTGTTAGAGAAACTAGTGATCTTTCAAAAACAAAGTCGCTTTCTTTTCTAGATTTTCTAGGGTGAAAAGCTTTGTTTAAGTGAAGGCTTACTGGATCAGAAACCAGACAAGGCCGGCCCTATCAGGGGGTAGGGGCCAAGTTCCAGCAGTGGGCCAACCTTCACCCCATCCCCACCCACACACAACCACATAATGGATGTAGACTTCCTGGAAGAGACAGGTTTCAAGGACCATTTCAGACAGTAACTCCTCAAATCTGAATGAAAGTAATTAGAAGCAACAGCATTAATATAGGGCTCTAAAGTCTACAAAGCGCTTTACAAATATCTCATTTGATCCTCACAACCACCCTTCAAGGGAAGTATTAATAACTCCACTTTACAATGAAGGAAACTGAGGCAAATGGCAGTTAAGAATCTTGCCAGGGTCACTCGGCTAGCAAGAACTCGAGGAGACTCACCCCTTGATCTCTCTGAGGTCAGGCCCACACTCATTCCGCCTCACACCAGACTGCCAGAGTGCGCTGGGCTTTCCTAAGCCCCAAGAGCGCAAGGTGCGGCAGCCAGAGCCATGGTCTGCAGGTCAGGAGATGGTGGCCCAAACCCTAACTGTGACACTAACTGGCTGCATGGCTATAGGCAAACGGGTCTGTTCCTCAGCTCCCTAATACGTTGGGCAGGCATGAGGACGTTCACTCAATCTCCTCCTGTCATCTCCAGCAGCGGGAAGCAGCCCTCATTCCCCTTTTCTTCCCCATAGTGCCAGCACTGTGTGCACTGCACATCACTAAGCCAAAGTGGTGAAACGGAATCATGCGTAGCTATTGATAAGTGCTCCCCCACCTTAACATCCCTCTTAAGCGGGTGCTAGCCCCATTTTACAGATGGAGAAACCACAGCACCAAGACACAGCACAAGTTAAAATGACTCTAGTGCTGCCAAATGAGTGGGCCAGGGGCTGGCAGTAAGGCTCGTGTGTCCGGATGCTCAGTCTAAGCACGGCCAGTCAGGTGAATGGAAGGAAGTGTCCTCTGTCCTTCCTCTGCAGAGAGGATCAGTGACATCGTGGGGTGATGTCTTGATGTGAGGGAGGCAGAGTCATCGGTGTCCAATGGCAGGATGCCAGCGACAGCCCGGGACACAGTGGATGGCCTCTGCATCTCTGATGTCTGACCAAGCTCCAAGCCTGCCACGAGCCTACCTCTGCTGCTTTCATGGGTATTAGGACAGGGCTTTCATCTGTCCTTTCTGCCAAGGAAGGTCTTCACATGCCTGAGGAAGAGATCCCCCCAACGGCTTTGAGTCCTATCAGTTACCCTCCACCTGGCTAAACTGTCTGCTGCTGGGGTGTGGCCACTGCACAAGCTACAGCTTCTCAGAGCCCCAGGTGAGAGCAGGGGGACAGGTGGACACCAAAGGTGGAGCAGCCCTCTCACAAGAGGTGCTGGTCTCCCTTGAACACTGTCCCTCCCCACTGGAAGCAGTATGTCCACTGTGGATCTCTAAGTGCACCAAGGGCTGCTCAGGGAGCCTAGAATCCCAAGGCTAACAGGCCCACAGGGCCATGTGGGCTTGTCAGGGATGCTGAGGAGGGGACCCTGAGGGATGGGTCGGAGGCAGTCCTAAGCCTGGCTACTGTGACGGGAGCCGAGAGGTAGTCGTGACAGATTCAGGCGATCACATTTAATTGTGCACATTACATTTGGAAAGCAGGGACTTTTTTTTTTTTAAAGCAATTGGGGTTAAGTAACTTGCCCAAGGTGACACAGCCAGTTTTTCTGTGTGGGTGTTAAATGTCTGAGGCTGGAACCAAATTCGGGTCCTCCCAACTCTGGGGCCGGTGCTCTTACTATACCACTTAGCCGCCCGGAAAGCAGGGACTCTTAAGAGCAGACATTAAGTTGTAGGGGCTAATGGATACAGATGTTTAACGTGAAGGGCCATAGCTATCTTCACGTATGTAAAGGGTTAGCCTGTGGATGGCAGCTAGATTTATTTTGCTCATACGAAGACGACAGAACCAGGAAGGATTCATCGAAGGCACAGAGAGGCACATCTCAGAGCTCTCCAAAGGATGAATGGGCCAAGCCTAAGCCCGCGAAGCTCCTCCCAGGAGGGCTTCCCACAGAAGCTGGAGAGCCACCAGGGCTACTAGGATAGCCACCATGGCAGTCACCAGGGCCACAGGACAGGCAGGACAGGCTCCTGGTCAGGAAGCAGTTAGACAAGCAATGCGGTTCTGAAGGAATAAAAAGAACGCTGGGCTCAGAGGGGGAGACCTGGGTTCAAGTCCTGACTTGGACACATTTTACAGCCTCAAGCCTGAGTTTGCAGTTCTACAGAAAGACAATAAGAACCACAGAACAGACCAAACAGCATCATTGTACGGAATATGCTCCTGAAATTGTACAGCAGATCTATGTGAGTTACAATTACGGCCGCTGTGGGCTTTTCTTTTCCTTCTTGAAGATCTTTTTTTGTTATGAAAACATCAACAAGCACTTCAACAAAGAACACAAGAGGACCATAGAGGACCCAGGTTCTCCACAGCCAGGAGACCCCACGGTAGGAGCTGGCCACAATCTCCCCTCCAGGGAGAGGGCTAGCAAAGGAGGTGGAGAACTGAGGCAGGCAGTGATTCCCTTAGAGTGGGTCTGCTAGGGGTTAGGAAAGGGAGCCCCCAAAGCCATGTCCTCATCAGGGGGCCCTAAGCTAGGCCCCTTGTCCTCTCTCTTTCTCCCCACTAATTTCCATCCCATCCCCAGTTGGTCGGGCCGCTTCCCCATTCCCCTTCTATGGGCTCCAGGCCCACCCTAATGGAGAATCTTGGGGAGCCAAAAGCCTGAGAGCAGGTGAGTAATGGGGAGAAAAAGGAGAAGGGGGGGATCCTAACTTGCTACCATGGGCTGCTACTTTGAAAATATCCTCCATTAGAGAGGAAGAAATAAGTGAATGGCAAATTAAAGTCAACCTTGGCAGAGCAGTGTTTCTCCACAGTAAGAGACTGTTCAGCTAATTGCAGGTCAAGTTAGAACTCCACATTTGATGCTCTTAATTGACCCTGATGCTCTCATCCTCAGAGGAAAGAAGGGGAAGGGAGGGCAGGACTCTGCTGAGGAGCCAGAGTCAGCCACCAACAAGGCAGATGTGAAGAGGAGAGAAAAGAAAGCCACGTCCACTCAGCCCTACTTTCCTCTCCCCCCTCTCTTCCTCGAGTCAGGGACAGGCTGGCACAAGCAGTCCCTTCTCTGTCCCAGAGCTCAAGACCCTCTGAAGCAAGGCTCCACAGAAAGAAAGCAGAAGTCACAAGGACCCCTGACACAGCTGGGGGCCAGCCCCCCTCCCAGAACAGCCTCTATTCTGTTCCATCATCACGGGCTCAGTTTTGCTGAACCAGGAGCTCTCCCCATGTTCCTCCCTTGCATTCAGATGCAGGGCAGCATGCTGGGGGTCCTCCCTACATCCCACAACCCCTGCCTCCAAACAGAAGTCAGGAGAGGATGCCTAAAGGGAGGGCAGAAGAGAATCTGTCAATGCTAACAGCCAGTAGGACCCAGGGTCTGGGAGACATGCTGAGTAACATGAAGCTAAAGGACCTGGGGCTGGTCCTCTGCTGGGGCTGGATTGTTGATTCCAATCAGAATTTCAACCACTGCAATCGCTGGAGGGAGGTTCAAACATAAACTAAGAAAGGTCTGATTTCAAGGGTGGCTGCAGCCCAGCAGAGGAAAGGGGGAGGGTGCCAAGGTCAGCAGCATCACAGTGAAGAGCCTGTCCCTGGGGCCCTAGGAGTTCAGGCTGGGACACCAGGACAGATATCACAAAGCTCTCCACCGGCTCTAAATTCTAACTCTTCTGCATGACCAGGCCCCAGGCTGCTTTGACTACCTCAGTTCATACTGGGAGAGCGCACTCTATCCAATTGGCATTCAGGGTACTTCCTAAAACAGGGGGAGTCTCAATCTCACCTGATCATCCATTTGAGAAGCAATGCTGCTATGGAAAGTTCTGGGAGAAATCCAGGTGGGAATGCTGCCTCAGTCTACTTTCTGTAAAATGGGAATGACACTTGCACTACCCATACCACAGGACTGGTGAAGAAAGGGTTTTAGTAAATCATAAATGGTAGGAGGCCCACAATGTCTGGCACACAGAAGATGCCAACTAGCCACTGAAATAACCTAAACCGACACTCCTAAACTAGCCGAGGAAAGTCAGCTACCTCCCAAAGCTAAAAGTTACTCTGTCTAAATGTCATGAACTGTGCACTCGGCTGGAAAGGCAGGGAGGGAGAGATCTCTGCGCTGGAGGCCGGAGGGCCCCCCGCCGCACCTGGCTGCCCTAACAGGCCAGGTCCAACAGCCAAGGGCACAGCTGACATCCTGGATCAGAGGCCCCTCCCCAACTGCCTACAGGATAGCTAACACCCCAACTCCTCTCTCAACTTCCGCCTGGCATTTCTGCATTTGTCACAATCTGACCTCGACCTATCCCCCACAATGCCAGGGTCAAATCAAGCAAAATCAGCAAGCATTTATGAAGAGCGTGCTCTGTGCCAGGCACTGTGCTAAGTCGTATTCTCAGAGGTCACAGTTAAAAGGGGGAAACGACACACAGACAACCACGTAGAAAGCAGACAGAGAAAGGCTAAGTGAGAGATCAAGTCAGAGGCAAGACACCAGGGTTAAGCAAGACCAGGAGAGGCTTTTTAGAGAAGGCAGCTCTTGGCTGGGACTAAGGAAGCTGGGATGCCTGAAGGAGAGAGCTGGAGGCCTGAAGGCTCACCCCCTCCTCGGTGGTCTGTCCAGGACCAGGGGAGGCCCTGCCCATCATCAGCCCGGTCTCAATCCCTAGAGCAGCCACTGCCTTTCATATCTCTGTCCTGTCTCTGCAAATAGACTGCAAGTCTTCTGGAAGGCTATCAGCGGCAGTATCATACCTTTCTGCCCTCCCAGTGTCTGGTCCAGGACCCCCCTCCCACACACACACACACACACACACACACACACACACACACACACAAGGGGCTTCCTCAATTGCTGCTGACCAAAGCCTCCTAGAACATGTTAGCCCAGGAAGGGTCCTTCACATATAAAGTTCTTATTTTTTGCAGACAAGTAAACTCAGGCCCAGTGAAGCAGAGTCTGTCCAAGGCTATGGTAACGTTTTAAATGACATGGTGGCAATAACCCAGCGAGCTGATGAAACCCAATTCCTGTCGGTTAAGAGCCTGGGGACAATTCTTGGTGCACGTTACAGTTGGTTTCTAGGGGTAGTTTGGGTTCCTCTGTTCCCAGGGTGAGGCCAAGACCTCAGGGCTAATCCTAAAGGCTCCTGGGACCCGAGGCCTCCTCTAACAACCTTCTGCAAGGACAGACCAGGCCTCCTGGGACTGGGGGGGCCCTCATCGACTTGGCCACTCCAGAAGGAAGGTGCTGGGCTGGGCCAGCCTAGGGGATCTGGACAGAAACCTCCACCAGGGAAGGGCCACAGTTTATCAAAGCTTTGTATATGACTCAGCACAGACCATGATACACACAGCAGGAGCTTAAAAACTGAGAAATGCTGTGTTTCCAAGGAAAAAGAAACCTGCGCTGGCTGAAGCAGCACTGGGTACTTCGGGCCAGGGTGGGGACCCACATTCTGTGCCCGAAGGAAGCGAGTGAACATGAAGGGTGGCAGAGGCCAGGTGCGAAGGCCCCGGAAACCACCACCAGGAAAGAAAGGGTCAACGACCACTGTCCCTCATTAGCTTTCACAGCCCTGCCCCCACGTGCTCCTCACACAAAGTCAGGCAAAGCACTTGGACTTTAATAAGCTGGGAAGGAGGCCAACAGGCTCTTGGCCCAGGTGTCAACATGAGGGGAAAGGACACAGTGCCATGGTGTCAAGGCCTGCCCCCTATTTTCTTCTTCTGCCTCCTATTTTCTGACCCAAGACAGACCATCCTAGGGTTAAAGATAAGCTTTCTTAGAGCTGACATGACTTCCTTCTTGCTTGTCTTAAGATACAATGACTTTCACTGATGGTAACTACTATTTCTTGGTGCCCAGACCTGAAACAAAAGTACACTGTGTACAACTGTGTAACAAAAGTGACTAGGATTGTAATAAATAGAGGCATGATTTGTGTTTACAGAGTAAACATTCCTGTCCTACCAACAGCCTGACTTGTACAGTAGAGTTCTCTCTGGCATCTATCAGGTCCTTGGACCCTTTGGGAGAGGCTCTGCGCCTATCCTGTGAGTAAGGATGTAGACATGCACTGGGGCAAACCTTTCACCTGCAAGCAGATCGTGGCTTTGCAGCCCACTGCCCTGGGGAGCCTTGGCCATGAACCAAGGTCATTCCCAAGAGCCCTTCCAGCTCCCAACCACAGGATCTTTCCAGGTATGGCAGAAAGACAGACAGACATACATACCAAAGAGAGAGAAGAGAAACTTCTCTACCTCTCTTAACCTGAATGTTAGATAAAAAAAGCAACACGGTGTCTTGAACAGAGGGTTGAGGAACACAATGTGCAAAAACACAGTGCCTGCCTCTTCCCACCCCAGGCCAGCACCTGCTGCTCCAGCAGGAAGAACTGCTCAGCACCCATTTGTGCACACGCCCCCTCTCCCCACCCCCACTGCAGATTTCCTGTCACTGGAAGTTCTGGGAGACCAGACCAGAAGCCAAGTTGTTCAGTGGTTACCAGGACATCAGTTTCCCTCTGCTTGCTCCCTGCCCCCCAAATCAGATGTTCCAGGCCCCTGGACATAAGTCTGTTACCATTTTCTTTCTGGGGGTTGGTAGAATCACCCTTACAACACAGTGCAGCAGATACCAGTGAATCCATTTCATCATCAAGTGTATTGGGGGCTCTTAATAAATAACTTTTAGGGATCTGCTGCCCTAGGCCAGAAATATGCAGCTCAGTCCCTGAATTCCAAAGAGCAAGGGGTTTCCTGCCTTACAGGATGAGTCACTTGGTCTAGTCTTCCCCAACTGGGTACTTCTGATGGCAGGACAAAGGGCTTCCAGAACACTGGGGCTCAGAGACCACGGAGCTCAGGCTTCGACTGCAGGACCTGAATAGCAGAAGCTCTCAAGATCCCGAAGGCTGATCCACAGTCCAGGACAACAAAAGCTGAGTGAAGCCATGCGGGCAGGTGCCGCCAGAGGAAACCACTCTGAAAGGCTTCAGAAGGCTCCAAGTGCTCCGGTGACCAACTGTGACTCCAAGCGCCAAAGGAGCCCAGCTCCTTCTGTCCAGGGCATGATTATGGGGCACTGCCATTTGTTTGGTTTGGCTTGTTACAGGGGAGTATCTCTACAGGAGGAGATGGTGCAGGGGAAAGTGAAGGGGCAGGGAAAAAAAGGAAACATAAAATTCCCAGCTTGAACAGGTCTCAAAGCAATGAGAAATGCCCTCCCCCTTCCCTTCTTTGCAGAGGTAGGAAACTATGAGGAGAACACTGTATAAACTGTATCACCCTTTTATTCTTTGTTACAAAAGATGGTTAGATGTGGTGGGGGGGGGGGTATGTATTCATAAACATAAGGTGATGCCAAATAAAAGATGTGACCCTGGGTAAGTCACTATACCCTATTTCCCTCAGTTTCCTCATCTGTAAAATGAGGGGGAGAAGGAAATGTCAACCATTCCAGTATCTCTGCCAAGAAAATCCCAAACTGGGTTATGAAAAATCAGTCACAAACTGAAATGATTGAACAACAATGGTCTTGGGATAAGAAGCTGGACTCCATTTGTAGTTGTAACATTAGTTACACATAGGTGTAAATGTGTGACCTGAGCCTTCTGGTCCTCAGCTTCCGACTCTGTAAAATGGGGATACTCATACTACCTCCCCACAACCACCATCCATGAAGCCCCAGGGCTCACACCACTGTGCCAGGCACTGGAGACAAGATCAAAAGGAGATAGCAGTTTTCCTCAAAGAGATTATCTTCTATTGGAATAAAGAGCAGGTAAGAATAACAGGTAACTAAAGCCTACAAAGGCAGGCTACAGCAGCCAGTGTATGAAGGCAGTGAGGGAGAACAGGGAAGTCTTAATAAATAGAGCACACCTGGAGTTGACCAGACAGGGCAGGGAGAGGGTCAGGTCTATACTTGGGGAGCATCAATCACTCTGGCAACCATGGGGAATAGGGACTGGAGTGGAGGGAGACAAATTAAGAAGCTATTGCAATAGCCAAGGCAAGACATGATGAGGCCGTGAAGCACTGTGGGATGGGGTGAAGAAGCCCAATCCACAAAACTTGGCAAAGGCCTGGTTCTAGGGAAGGACCAAGTATGACTGAGGGCATTAATCAGAACGTCTGGAAACACAGTGGTTCCCAACAGAAAGGGGGATGTTAAGAAGGCGGGTGGTTGGGGAAAAGTTAACGAGTTCTGTCTGGGGCATGTCGTGGGGCATGGATGATGGTCCAGCAGCTGATCAGAAAGGCAGTAGATTTAGGAACCAAAACCCTAGGTACTCTAGGAAGAGAGGAGGGTCAATAGGTCAGATACTGCAGGGGTCAAGAAGGGTGTTGCCTGAGAAAAGGCCAAAAGGTTTACAGAGAAAATGCTTTGCCAATGTTAAAGCCCAATTCTGGGTGGCGAGAAATCAGCCTTTGGGTGTGGTGGAAGCTCTAGGGAAGAACAACAAGGCTTGGCATCATGCGGGCAAGCTGGGAAGCATCTCCAGAAGATGAGTTAAACCAGGACTTTCTCAGAAACACTCAGGGGTGGCACTGGCCAGAATGGGGTGTGGCCTCATGCTCAGCAGGGCCAAAGCTAGATGGCACCTCTCAGCACTGCGAGGACCCAGTTAACAGTGCTAACAAGGTCAGACTTCACTTTCACAGCCCTTCGGGCACAAGGAAGAAAGGAGCTCCTCTAGCTTCCAACCCCCTTGAAAAAGCAGCGGCCCCCCAGTTAAAGCTTAAATTCTCAACTCTGGCACTCAAGGCCCTCTGACATCTGATTCCTGGTCAGTCCTGACTCTTGTTCTCCCCTCCCCACCATGCAGTCTGCATTCTGACATGTAGACATTCTCACAGCTACGTGGCAACATGACTTTCAGGCCTTCGTTCTCATGCTCCCCACCCCGGACTCTGCCCCAGGACTGGAAAGGACCATCACTTGCCTAGGTGTGAGAAATCCTTCTCCCTTCCTGAAATCCTTGATGGAAAGTTACTTCTTCCATAAAGCCTTCCCTGACAGCTGCTCACCCCCCTCACGCGCCTCAGAACTCACAACCTTGCTCTCAGTGCATTCCGCTCAGTATACCTCAATGTGATATCCTCCTCCTGAGAAGCAAGAACTGTCTGTCCATTTTCATCTTTCCACTGCCCATGAAAAGCCCTTAATGTTGGAGGACTTTAATCAAGGAGGGAAGCCTTGGGTAGACCTGTACCCTCCCCAAGCAGGGTCGATGGGGCAGGCCCAGACAACTCCCCCAGGAGAGGAATCTGCTGGCACTCAGGGGGGTCCCCTAGTCTGATGAAGGAGGCACAAACAACATAGCTCATAAGGCTGATAGTCCTGTGCAGACCAATCTACCCATAGGGTTTGTCATCAGGGAACACCAAGATCTGGAAAGCCCTTCCCCTATCCCTGGCCCAGTCAGAATCCTGATCCCAGCCCTTTCTTCAAGGTCAGATACAGTCTAACCTGACTACCTACAAGCTTCTCCAGAACTTCTGCAGTCTTACTTCCTGTAACTCATCTGTCATTTCACAAGAACATGGGTTCAGAACTGGAAAAAATCTTAGAAGCTGCCTAGCCTGATCCCCCCATCTTACCCCTCTAGTCACACAGGGAGTGACAACAGTCAATATTTACACAGTGCTTCCTGTGTGCAGGCACCACACCAGGTGCTTTACAATGACCATATCTGGTCCTCACAACAACCCTAGGAGGAAGTGTTGTTATTGCCTCCATCTGACAGGTGAGGAAACTGAGGCAGAAATTCAGTCACTTACTCAGAAGTTATCTGAGGTTGGATCTGAACTCAGGTCTTCCTGAGGCTTCCAGGCCGGCCCCACCTCAGGAGGCCTGGGGAATTTTTAATCCAATTAAAATTCCAGCAGCACAACATGGGCTCTCTGGTCATGTCACTCAAGACCTGTCCAAGACTGTTTACCTGCTGAATAAAATGTCTTAGGCCCTGGAAACCCTCTACAAGAGGGCTCCAACCGCCTACTCCTCTCCTGGTCCTGATCCCCAGCCAAACCGGCTGCTCCCCACAGATGCCCTGGGCTTCCTCCCCTTTGCTCAAAATAATTCCTCCCCGTTTCCATCCATGAACATGCCCAACTCACTCCCCAGTCCACATGGCCCATACTCGATCACTCAACAAGCACTGATGAAGCCACTCCTGTGTCCTAAGGGGCTTACATCAGGTCAGAGAAAACACATAAATTACAAGGCAACGTTTTGTGGGGACAATGGGGGAGGGGATCGGGAAAGGAGCTGCGTAAGCAGTCTTTAAAGGAAACAGGATTCGAAGAACAAGGTGAGAAGAGCCAGGTCTGGGGTCAGCCAGTGAATGAATGAGTCCCGAGATGGCCAACCTGACTGAGTTTGTGAAGAGAAGCGACGAAGTCACTGGGGTAAAGCTGGCAAGGCAGGCTATGGCCAGTGATACAGGACCACTCCTTCCCTGGGTCCTTCCTCTATACCTTGGCACCAGTTGGTCAGCAATAATACCAGTCTGGGAGCGCTGAGATCTCCCAAACCATCCAGGCTCAGCCCAGGCGGAACAAAAATCCCTCCCCTTGATCATTCCTGACAGATGGTCATCCAGTCTCCAAAAGTGGGGGGCTCACCACATCTAGAGGAAGTCCAACCCACTTCTGGACAACCGATCTTCAGGCAGCCTCAATCTACCTCTCTGTAACTTTCACCCACTGCTTCTAGTTCTGCCCTCTAGAGCTAAGGAAAACAAGTCTTCTATAACAAGGCTTGGCACCATGCGGGCATCTCCCTCTGACACCTCCTTCCCAGGTCCTTCAACCCATTTCCTTCCATAAGGTTTGGAGCTACTAAGCCCAGGACCAGCACCTTCCAGTCTGGCATACTGTCCTTCCACAGCTGGGCCAGGATTCCAGGATCCCAGGCATGAGTCCAGAGAGGGAGTCTTTAACCTGGTTTGAGACCAAAGAAAGTACTGGCTTCAACACTTCCGAGCAGATCCCTTCACTTAGCACGTGAGCTGGTTATGAGGAAAGCATGGACAGTATCCCATCCTCAGACTACTTGAGAGCAGGCCTTCCATCTTTCCCTTATTCCCCTTGTAGCTTCTATTTCATGAACCCTTTACTCTCAAGGGAAGACAGAGAGAAACTGCTTCCTCTGTTTCAAGCCCTGCCCCTGCCCTCCCCAGACCAGGCACTGCTGGCTCAGCTCCCCAACTCATCTGCAGTCACCCAAGCATCGGATTAACCAAAGAGAGGGGCAGTGAGGCCTGTTCTCTCAGAGCACCCCAACCTCCAGGGGGAGAAACAGCCTTAGCATCTCTGAACCTTCTGGCAAGCTTGTTCATGGCTGACTACAGGGCAGGACCAGCCTTTGGCAAAGCTGTGAAATGGGCCAAATGTTACATTCAGAGACTGTCTCCAGCCCCAGAGAAACAGCCCCCAATCTTCATCCTGATCCCTGACACTGTCCTGCTACCTCCAAAGGCTTATGGTCCTGTCCACAGCCCCTGGTCTCTTTCCCATTAATCAATACGAAGGTAACAGTATGATAATGACTTCAGATGTCACCCCTCCCAAGGCATATATCTGAAATTTTAACTTAGGCCTATAACATCCAGCTAAATCCAAAGGGATAATTCCTAATGGTAGCAATTATAACCAGTATGGAAGAGATTTAAAGCAATAGAGACAGTTTTTGGTACCTCAAATCACAAAGAATGGTAAGATCTGAAGTTGGAAGGGGCCTTACACCATCGTTTTGTCCAATTTCCTCATGTGAATTGGGGATGACCTAAGGTGATGGACCTGCCAAGCTGCTTCAGGGAAAGAGGTGGCATGGTAGCTAGTACCCCCTCTGGACTAGGCCAATGCCAGATGGGAAAGCCAAGCCCCCTGCCAGGCCAGACCCAAGTGAGCATATACTAGCCATCTAGTACCTCCATCTAGCCCACCACCCCACCCCAATGGATTCTAGGTTCTGATCAAGCTGTCTTCCCTCGATCATCACCTATCCCAGAGCAACATACGTACACAGCAAGGCTCCAAGAGTGCTTGGACTGGACTTCATTTGTTTGTAGGCGAGGAGCCTGGGAAACACCAGGCATGAGTCTATCTGAGGTGACATGAGGCGCCGTTGGGAGCTCACGTGCAGACACAAGTGTCACAGGATAGATACCAGAACCTGTTTCTCATCCAAGCTGTACCAGACAAGCTGGGCCCCTGCCCATCACAGTGAAATCCTAGTGTTGAGCCAGTGGCCTAGCTGGCAGATAAGGACACAGTCCAGGCTCAGGGAGTGGTCCTGCAGGTGTGGCTCCCTCCAGCTCAAGGGAGTCGGGGGCCAGGACCCACACTCTGCCATGCACACACAAACACGCTCCAACACACTCACAGAGTTTCCATGTTTTCTTCTGGCTCAGACTTGGAATTTGGTTGTACCTCCTGGGGAAGGGATTCTCTCCCCCAGGGTAGAATGACTCTATGGTCCTTAGAGGAGTATCTGGATCAGTGAGTGAGCAGTGACCTCCTAAGGTCCATCTCTGTGCATGTCAGAAGTGGGGCTTCCTGACCCTGAAGCCAGCTGCCCCCAGACCACACTGCCTCTCTTTAAGTCACTGCATCCAGGATTCTTGGGACATCTCTCTCATCCAAGCACTAACCAGGCCTGATCCCTCTTAGTTTCCAAGATCAGATAAGATCTTGGGCGTTTGAGGCAGATAGTAACCCAGCAGTTAGAGCAATGGACCTAGAATCAGCAAGACCTGAGTTCAAATGTGGCCTCAGACACTTCCTAGATGTGTGACCCTGGGTAAGTTACCTGACCTCTGTCTTCCTCCTTTTCTTCAACTATAAAATGGGGATAATAACTGCACCCACTTCCCAGGGTCGCTGTGAAGACTGAATGCTAAGTGCCTTATGTGTGACTGACCGTGCCTTAATTCACACTTAGCAGAGTGTCTGGCACTAGGAGACATTTAATCAGTGCTTCTTCTGTTCCTCTCCCCTTTCCCCTTCAAGGTCAGATGACCATGGACACTTCCCACATACTGGAGGGCGCAATCCCCACTCCACCCTCACCCCACCCTATTTTTGCCCTAAGAGTTGTCCACCCAGACCTCGGGGCAGCTAATAAAATGACAGGGAAATCACAGAACCATAGGACCTGGAAAAAGAAGGGTCTGAGAATGGGGCAGGTAACACCTGAGAGCAACTATACCTTTGTAGGTGGTTTTGTCCCTTCCCAATTCCGTACGTCCATGGATGGGGGCACCTGGTAGATGTCTTGTCCCATCCCAGCTGACGGGGGCACTTGATAGATATCCTGAGGAGGGCTCACAGGACCAGGGGGCACCTGGTATACGTCCAGTGTGGGATTTAGAGATGGGGGTACTTGGTAGATTTCCTGGTGATGGGGCGTCTGCTTCTGATACATCAGAGGTTGCTTGGCTGGAGGAGACTGGAACTGCCCACCTGAAGGAGGGACCTGGTAGACGCCCTGCTGAGCCTTGTTGGGGCCCGGGATCAGGTAGACACTATCTCCTTGGGTCTGGTAGGCAGGGTGCATAGGGGCATATTGGGAGGCTGGGGAAAGCACATTGTAGAGGCCCTGGGGATGGCAGGGCAGGGCTGGCTGGGGCTGAGGCTGCCCCTGGCCTTGCCCGTTCTGTTTCTTGTCATACATGCCCACCAGGATCTTGAGTCGATTGCCTGGAACAATGCCCTGGCGCCCGTGCAAGGAGCAGAGCCACCAGCCATCCAGCCCTTGAGTGTTACGCTCCAAAACCGTCATGATGTCACCCTTGCGGAAGGACAGTTCATCAGGGGACTCAGCCACATTGTCATAGAGTGCTTTGGCCAACACATTCTGGGGAGAGAGAATACAAAGGGTGGTTAGAAGCTGACCGAGACAGGATCTCTCCCCTTACCTCTGAACCTCCCTCTGGCCTAGGCTATGCCTCAGATGGAGGCTCTAAATTACACACAGCTTCCCTGCCCCAATACCAGCATCAGGAGGCCAGGGATTGGCTCCAAAAATCCCCCAACACCCTTTTATGAATAATTTTTTACCCAGTCAGGATCCATCATCCCTGAATTTCTCTAAACCCTTCGAAGCTATTTATACCACTGGCCTGGACCACCTGTCGAGTATAATGAGTGCCATATTAAATTGGTCTCTTTGCTGGGTTGAGTGAATTTCCTTTTCACATCCCTAAAACTCCCTCCACATTTCAAGGGGACCCTCTAGGACTGGGTCTGCCTCCCCACTCTCAGTCTGTACCCTTCTTCTGCATGCCCTGCAGGCTCCTCCCCCACCCCCAACCCCGGCAGGGTCTTCCTCTATCAGCCTATTCACTGCTGCAGCTGAGTGCCCAGTCCAGGTGCCAGAGGAGGGACACAGGCAGCTGCTGGGGGAACATAAGACAAACCATCTCTGAGCAGCCAAAGAAAGGGAGAGAGAGGGCCAGACACCATAAGGGCTCAGGACCAGGGAGAGAGAGGGGGGAGATGCCCCCTCAGGAAGATCATCGAAATTCTCAGCATGGGATGTGCTCCCTTCCCTTCAACTTTCCCCAGGGGCTTGACCAACCCTCCTTTGGCTGAAGAAAACTCCCATCAGCTCAGAACTATCTGAAGGTCTGAAGCCAGGACAGGAATGACAGGAGTCCCAGAGAGAGCTCTGGCTCTCACCAGGCTGACCAGCTCCCTTCCTGCCTCCTTGTTTTCAGCTCCCAAGATGTAGGTACAGCAGGAATCAGCAAAACTGGGAAAGGGATAGGAATGAGAGGGGGGGGGGAGGATCACAATCATGGAGGAGAGGTCAAAACTACAGCCCAAGGAAACAGAGCAGGTGAGTTAGCAGAGCACTAGGCCAGGTAGGGAAATGAGAGTATCCCTAAGGCACTGAGTCAGGGAGCAGGGAAAGCGGGCCTTCAAGTCCTCCCTCCTCAATTAATCAGACTGTCTCTTGATGCCCTGAGGGTGCTTCCTACCTGAAAGACTTGCTTCCCTAGGGCCCAGAGCCAGGGAGAGGACACTGAGGACAGGAAGGGGAAAGAACTAGGAAAAGACAGAATAGACAACGGGAGACTAGAGAGAATAGCAAAGCATGGCCGAGGACGGAGTCTGGCTGACACAGTCACAGCTGAACAGAAGGGACCCCTCTAATGCCTCAGAAGCACTGCTGGTAGACAGGACCCTCAAACCCTGCCTCAGGGGTGTCTGTGGGGGAAATGGTAGGTTGGACTGTATGGCCCAAGGGCCCTTCCAGCTCCTCTGACCTGAGCCAGCAGCAGCCTGTGGGACACAAAGCCCCAAGGCCCTGATAAAGGAAGGCCTCCCTTCTGCTGCTTGGATTCTAGTCATCTCTGCTGTGATACTGACTGACTGTGAGGCCTTAGAGAAGTCACTTCACCTCTGCCCCGGATGGCCTCTGAAAGTCCTTCCAATTCCAGAGGCCAAGACGTGGTGAACACAGAGAAGTCTCTAGTAAGTATGAATAATGAATCCCCCAGAGTCACATGTGAAGTTATAATTATGTAAAATATGGTCACTGGTTCTAGCTCTATGGAAATAGATCATGTGAATCTGAAAAGTGTGACCACTTCAGGAGCTCCACAATGGCACTAACTGGGCCCTAGTAGTGAGGGCTACACAGCACTTTCCTTACAAGACCTAGTCTGACAGATTTCTAGAAACTACAGCTCAGAAGTGGCCCAGAGCACTTCAGCCAGAAAGTGAAAGTGTCAGAACTTGAACCCTGATCTGACAGAGGGTTTCATGCTCTCTCCACTAAACCCTGCTGCCTCATGGCTGTAACTAAACAGTCTGATTTTCCTGACATTTAGTGTCCAACTCACAGAGGAGGAGATCATGGAGCTGTGCTGCAGAAAGTGCCAGTCACAGCCTGGATAGGCTTAGTGGGGATGGGCTGACTCACTTCTGAAGCCAGGCTGGGCCCCAAATCCAGGCTCCATTCATCTGCCAGAAGGATGACCTGGTCTTGCTGTTCCCTCCCCCACCAGGAGGCATCAGTTACCCAGGGCAGGGTTACCTCATTTCTAAAAGCCTGCTGGACCCCTCATCTATCCAATGGGAATAAGAGCTCCTGCCCTGCCCCTCTATGTAGTTCTATAAACACAGCACTCCCCGAATTCTATCCAAGCCTCCAGGCCCCTTTGAAGGAAGGAACGGCCAGGTTCTGGGAGGGGATGGGGCTGACTGAGCCCAGGCTGGGGGATAGGAGCCCTGTGGGCCTCTATTGGAAGCCTTCCCCCCCCCCTTCCCCTCCAGGAGGCTCCAGGCAAACCTGAGGACGCCTGGCAGGTCTCTCCTCACCTTCACCACCCACACCAGCTGCCACCCCGACAATGAAGGGGACCTCCTCCTCCTTGGGTTTCCCCCAACACTGTCTCCCCTTAGCACTGCCCTTAACCCTCCTGTCCCTCCCCCATCAAATTGCCCAGACTTGGGAGAACAGCCTTGTGTCTCAGCTCCTTTGTCTACTCAATGCCTAGACCATCCTTGCACATGGGAGCTGGTGAACAAACACTTATTTGTTGATGGAATCCCCAGACAGCTGATGGAGATGACTAGGAAGATGGGGGTGGAGGGCTGGGTGAGAGAGAGACAAGCTGCCCAGGGCCTAACCTGGGCCTATCACCCTGTAGGAGAACAGTGGAGAGAGGGCTGGGCCAGGAGTCAGGAGCAGAAGCAGAAAGACCCAAGTTCAAATCCAATCTCAGACTCCTCCTAGCTGTGTCACCTTGGGCAAGTCACTTAGCCTCTTTTGCCTCGGTTTCCTTAATATAAAATGGGGATAACAACAGCACCTACCTTGCAGGTTTCTGTGAGGATCTAATGAGATAATATTTGTAAAGAAAGAAAAAAAGTACTGAGCACACTTTCTAGCCTGCCAAAGGAGCTGCATAAACAATTATTCCCCTCCTGCCCATTCCTGCTTGATTCAAAATCAAGTACTCTGAAGAGCATGGCAGCAGACCTGATGGAGGGAACAAGGAAAACCAGTCCCTTCCCTGCCAATCCACACTTATAAGCCTGAATTAGAAAACTCAGAATACTGAATAAACACAAACAACAGCCTACCCAAACAAATGGGGTAAACATGTAAAGAGGCAAGGTGCTACAAGAGGTACTGAGCTCCCCGTCACAGGAGGTATTTAAGCAGAGCTAATTAACCATTTCCAGATGATCAGAGGCAGAAAGGTCTCCCTTTGCTCCCCCTGGAAGCTTCCTGTAAAGGCTCTTCTCTGCCTTAAAGCTCCTGTTCTGAGGTCTATGCCCACACACTTACAGATGGAGGAAACTCCAAAGTTATCATCCAATCTTCTCACTTTGCAAATAACAAAACTGTGGGCCAGAGAAGTTGTGATGTACCCACAGTCCCCAGGATCTGAAAGGAGGCCCTGAGCCCCAAACCCAGCCCAGCTTGAGCTTTGTCTCCCCCCAGACTAAATGGGGGAATGGAAGGATGGCAGGTAGGGGAAGGGCTGGGGCTCGGAGCAGTCAATGACGTACCCACAGTCCCCAGGATCTGAAAGGAGGCCCCAAGCCCCAAACCCAGCCCAGCTTGAGCTTTGTCTCTCCCCAGACTAACTGGGGGATGGATGGATGGCAGGTGGGGGAAGGGCTGGGGCTTGGGGCAGCCAGCCTGGCTCCCTGCTGATGGTTCCCAGGAAAATCGCTGCAAGGTCAGGCCAGCTGTTCTGGGCCCCAGGGAGAGCCAGACCTGCAGTGGTTGGAAGCCAAGAGGAAACAGAGAATTACTGGGAATGTAAACAGAAAAACAGGATGGCCCTTCCGTGGGGAATCAGGGTGAGCTGGAGAGAAACCAGAGAGAAGGATGAGGGGGAGGGGGAGATGGGACAGGGACTCCAGCTGCCTGGATGCCTGAGCACAACTGCAGAAGCAGCTGGCAGAGCAGGGAGTGTCAGGCATGAGCCTGGAAGCTCTTCTTTAGCTACCATGGGACCTTGGACCAGGCATTTCACCTCAGTGGTCTCAGTGTACTTGAATATGAAACTAAGGGGCCTGGGTTCTAAGATTCCTTCCATTTCTAACTCTGATGAATGTTTAACTAGGGGGTTTGGCTCAGAGGCAGCCCCAAGCTAACAAATTCAGCAGAGCTGACCAGGAGCCCAGCCAGATACTCATCTAATGGGGGGGGGGGCCTGGGAAAAAGGCAGGAGCAGAGACTTAACCCTTTCATCTGATCCTCAATCAGCTACTCTCCCCCTACCCCACCCACCCATTCACTTCCCTTCACTTCCTTCCTCAGCCCTGATACAGAAGTAGAAGGCTATGAATGGGACCCAGCCAGGCTGGGGAGCAGAGCCGAGATGCCCCAGGAGCAGACTTCCCAAATATGGTCTTAAGCCTGCCTCCCTCTGGAATTACATCCTGTCCAAAGCTGGCTGCTATTGGGGGTGGTGGTGCTGGAGGGGAAGGGACCGCCTACGGCTGTGACCCTAGAACACAGGCGCTCCTTGCTCCCCTCCTCTCTCCATCACACCCACCCACCCCAGGCTTCATTTCCATTTCGGGTGGCTAGCTCCCACCCCTCCCCCCACACCTTCCCCATGGACAGGAAGTGCCTGAAAAGTGAGTCAGAGGGAGAATTTCCCCTCTAGTCCAGTCAGAGGCTGTCAGTCCCTAGGACTGGGGGTGGGGGTCGGGAGGACAGAAAACCCAGCCCACCCTGGAGACAAAAGGGAATTCCCCTTGGGCAAAGGCCTCCGGCCCAGGGAAGAGAGGAGCCTGACAGAAGCCTCCATCCCTAGCATTGCTCATCTTCCCAACCTCTGGAGGAGCTGGGCTGCTCAGGCCAACTAGATAGGCCCATTCACTGTGGCCAGCTACTCGGTGCCCTCCCCCAAAAGGCCAAGAATAGACTCTGGACCAGAAGTCCTTAGGGCACCTCCCACAGCCCCAGGTGAGAAGCACTGAGGTCCAGAAGAGTTAATCTCTAACAGGGCACCCATATCTTTTGTTTGGCCAGCCGGCTGAGCTCCACCCCCAACCATGAGCTCATTGTAATGTCTGTGCAGGTCTTGGCTAAAGGCTGAGGCTAATTGTATAGTCTATTCTGAGGCCTTAGACTGAAACTACCTTGGGGGCAGGGAAGGTATTTCTTCCCCTAGGAGAGGAATTCTTCAGCTTCAGATTAGAGCATATACAGCCCTCCCCTAGGAAGAGAGGTGGGGGACTACAGGGATGGAACACTGGATAAGCTCAGACAGGGTAATTCTGTAGCTTTCCTTTCTTAGAAGAGAGAGTATATGAGAAATGAAAGAAGACTATGGCACCAAATAAAACACAGGGCTTGGACTTCGAGGCTATGAAATGAAACCTTGCCATCTCCACCATCCAACACCTTCATTTGGGGGCCCCTGGAATTTGGGGAGGGAGGGACTTGCCCAGGGTCACACAGCTAGTAAGTATCTAAGGCTGGACTGAATTCATCCTCCTGACTCCAGGCCTGGTGCTCTCTAGGGCAGTGGCAAGTCCTATCTCCCCAACCCTGAGGAGACTCAGGCTTTTCACCAGAAGCAGGGTGGTATAAGGGATTTTGTATCTGTACACAATCTGTATGACTGTACTTGGAGTCAGGAAGGCCCAGCTTGGATTGCTACCATCCGGCCTTCTAAACTTAGCAGCTTTGTGACCTTGGGCAAATCACTCAACTCCAGTCTCAGTTTCCTGTTCTGTAAAAATGGGAATACAAGGGGTGACTAGGTGGCACAGTGAATAGAACACAGGCCCTCAAGTCAGGAGGACCTGAGTTCAAATCTGGCATCAGACACTTGACACACTTACTAGCCATGTGACTTTGGGCAAGTCACAACCCCAATTGCCCTCCAAAAAGCAAAAAAAAAAAGAGGGGGAATAGGAGTACTTGTGCCACAGGCCTGCTGTGCGGATCAAACAAGACAGCAGATCATAAAACATTTGGCAAACATCCAAGAGCCGTATCACAGGGATCCATCATCATCATCATCACTGACTCTCCTCTCCTGGGCTGCTAACTCACTGACCTGACAGCCACAGGACTGCTTGGAATGTGGGTCCTGTGCCTCTCCCAGTTCAGAAGGCATCGGTTTTCCTGAAGCAGTGAGAGGACTGTGGGAAGTTCTTGATGTGGGGGGTGCCTTCTCACCGGCCCAAGCATCAGGAGCCATGGTTCTAACTCAGGCTCTACCAGAAACATTACTGTGAGACCCTGAACAAGTCACCTCATGACACCTGGGGGCCTCCGCTTCTCCATCTCCAAAACAAGATCTGGAAGTTCTCTAAGACACCTTCTGTCCAGAACCTCAATGACCCGCTTCTCCCTAAGGGCAGACTCCAAGAGAATCTTTTGGATCCAGACAGCAAGTGACTGGTGGTGGGCCATGATCAGAGCTAGTCCTAAATGTACCCTAGTCCTGAATGTACCTATACTGTCACAACCTCCTCCAGCTCTCCCCTAGAAATATCAGGAACCTTGAGGTTGATGTTTAGGATGGGGGTAGAGGGACCAACGTGCTTAACTGAGGTGGATCTGCCAAGTGTCAGGACACATCTCTGGAAAAAAAGTAAACAGTGCAGGTCCCCCTACAACAAGGACTCCCACAGTCCTCTCACTGCTGCAGGAAAGCCGATGCCAAGCTAGGCTATACGCCTTCTGTCTCCAGATATCCGTCACCTAGCTTGACTTCCCCTGCTCTCCCCAGCCTTTCCACTTATTTCATTTCCACTTCCCTTGCTGGTCCGGCTCGGGGTGGGCTGCCGCTGATGGCCCAGTCTTGGAGGAGGTGCCAGACAGCTTGTTTGGGCCACTCTGCTGAACATACTGTCTTGTACTACTAACTTTCTATGTGTGTGTCCCATGTTTCCAATCAGACAGTATCTCAGAGGGCAGATACTTACTAAGTAAGGGCTGGTAGATCCGAATCCAGGTGTGGTACTGAACAATGGCACAGTCCTAGGTATACAGGAAACACCCAAAAGTCTCTGCTGCCGATGCTGATGCCAGATGGAGAGTGAGAAGACTCCTTCCATCAGAGCTACCACTGCCCTTCTCCCCATCTCAGCCACACCCCCTGTCTCCAGCCCCTGTGCCCTCTAGGGGCAGGGCAATCATTCCTCAAAGGTAGACCCCAGGCAAAGGCATGAGGTCAAAGGCCCTGCCTTCAGAGAAGGTATGGAAAACTCCCAGGCCTATGGTGTTCCAAAACAAGGAAAGGCCCAATCTGGTGATACTGATCAGAACAGAACATCAACCCACTCTGGTCAGAGAACAGGGAAAATACTGGGCAAACCTAGGTATTACTTCACCTGAGCTGAGAGGATGCTAGCGTGGGCCAGGGCCCTGACATGGCCAGGCATCCTATCAAAGTCAGGTGTATGTTGTTACCTGGGGAGCTCACATAATACACAGCCCCATCCCCTCTGGCCAGTCTGAAGGCCGGTCCATTCCTGCCTCTAGACCCAGAGCAGGCCCCTGGGAATCAAGCAATAAATCCTTATTAAACATTTAGGAGGTCAAGGCCATTCACTGTGAAGACAAATGAGAGTTTCCTCCTCTTTCTGCTTACAAGAAAACCTGTTTGTTGAACAATGCACAGAGATGCTACTTTCAAAAAACCCAATGAGAAGCCCGGACTTGAGAGGGGGGTGAATCGCCAGCCCAGTTCTGGTTCCTCATTACTTGCCCAGGCTTTCCCTCTTGCTGAATAGCCAACCAGGACATGTACACCTGAGAAATGCTCTGGGTGCACACCTGCAGCACACCCTTCCCCGTCCTGGGCTAGTATAGCAAAGTGTGTGTGTGTGTGGGGGGGGGGGTGTCCCAGGTGGGCACCAGTGCCAAGCTGCCACAGTCAGAAACCTTCCGCCAGCCTGCTTCACATGCAACAACAAACTTCTTGTTAGCAGACGGGTGTTCAAGGGGCTGGGTGCTGAGGGCTCTTCATTTCAAATAATGTGGCTCATTGTGTCCCAGAAGTACATCTCGGGGAGTCCTCAGGCAGCACATGCCACATCTGACTGAGGGCCTGGCGCCACAAACAGACAGACAGACAGACAGACAGACACACACACACACACACACACACACACACATACACACACACACACACTGGAGATCCAGGGAACACTGGACCTCTGCCACAGGGAGTGAACCTGACTGCTCACCCATGGGCCAGCTTGCTTCAGCTGCCACTGGGGCTTCAGGTGGCAGTTTGAGGCTCTAAGCATCAGAGGGAAGTGAACCTGGGATTTACTGAAAACAAAAGAGCACGGACAGAGGTCCCCGGAGTGGGCCCTAGGTGGGGGGGAGGGAAGGAGGGAGTGAATTCAGGGCTGGGAGCAGGAGAGCAGCTCTGGGTGGGGAGAGGCCTGGCTTGGGAAGTCAGCCATCCACCAGGGCCTGCACAAGCTGCTTCATCTCACAGGCCTCAGTTTCTCCTTTGTAAAATAAAGACATATACACACCTTGCCCCCTTGCTGGGCTGGCTGTTGTGGGGATCAGATGAGACCAGGCAGAGAGCAGTGCTTTTACACTGAAATATGACTATTATTGGGAGGAAACTGTTAGACTCGGAGTGAGCAGGACCTCTCTCTTCAGCCTGTCCCAGTTCTCACTACAGAGCCACTCCATGAAGTTGGGGGCACGCCGTAAAAAGTGGCTGTCTTAAACCTTAAACGGCCAAATATCATTTTCTGGTTTTTCCTGGTTCAAATGGTTTCTACACTGCTGCTGGACACTGGCTGCAATATCTTCATAGGAGAGTCAGGCACCCACGGACGGAGACAAGAATCCAGCTCCCACCCCATCCCCACACTGGCTACAGGGTCCATCTTCCGGAACTCTTCCTGAGGACATCTATAGAACATGGCTCACCCCCATTCCCAAACTATTTCACCCCAAAGTATACAGGCTGCCTCACTCTGGCCTTAGATATAGGACTCTGGGAGACAGCTTTGTGCTTTTAAGAGCTGGATGGGAATTATAAATAAATTATGAGAACTAGAAAAATGCAAACATCGGTTCCAAGTTATCAATGGGAAAGGATGCAAATGAGTGTGAGAGATGGGGAACCCCAAAGCCGGGGCAACAGACCACGGGAGACTAGGGCCTAGAAGTGACATGGCCTGCAAAAACCCAGTATCCAACTGAAAGGGCTGAAGCCTCAGGGTGTTGCCTACCCGTGGGTTTCATCTTCCTCATGATCTACTAGGGAAACAAAGAGAAGTGAATCCATAGTGCCTTAAATTAACTAAGCTGCAATTTGTTCTTCAAGACTTAAGGGAGACATATCTGTGCCTACAGGGCCTTGCACACAATAGGTATTAAATAAATGTTCCCAGGATGCTCCATGAATGAGAGCAAATGGGGCCTGTACCTTCCCAGAAGCTAAATGTTATCTAGGAGAGGGAAAATTTTACTCTAGTCCTAGGGAGGAAAACCAATCAGATGAACTGGAAAAAGGACCCAAAAGCAGCTACAGTTCAGGGATTGGTGAAATCCAGCCTCTCCCAGCCCAATTCAGGAAGACATCACCAGTTAAGGGGCTTCCAAACCAGGCAGATTTTGGCAAGAAAATCTGCTTGTCATCAGAGAACTCCGGATCTCAAGGCCTAGAGTGTAATAAGGATGGGGGTTTGGGTCAGCAGTTCTGGAGATGGCAGATTTACTGGCCAAATTTCAGCCTCCTACCACCTCACTTTCAGTCAGTGTGATAGTTTCTCACTGCCCAGAGGGATGAATGCCAGGAAAGAGTAAACCTGGGGCTCAGAGGTTCGGAGTAGCCCTCTGATTTCCAAGAAGGGAAGTGACAACAAGCCAGCTTCTATCCTTTGTGGTCTTTCCGTACCAAGCAGCTCACAAGCCCCTACTCACTTCTTCCCCGAACTTAGGAGGACCAGAGATCCCCCCTCCAAGTGACTGATAAACTCATTCTTGCCCACCCCTGCTATGCTGGGCAAGGGATGGGATGGAACATCCTGCAGGAGGCCATTTCTCAGGCCACAGGGTGGAACCTTTTTCGAAGGGACCTGGCAGCACTCGGCTCCTATTCTTGTCTAAGATCAACAAGGGGACTATGTGTCTGGGAGAAGCCCAGGCCGTTATGGCCTGCCACACAGAGGAGGCCTTTGTCTGAGGGAGAGCAGAGACGCCGCTGCCTAGATCAGTGCTCTGACCTCAGCTGGGGTGAGCCTGGAAGGGCCTTGGGTGAGGGGGTTCCCATCTCCAGGGCTCGGCCTCCTGGCCAGCAGGGACACAATAGGGCACGCTGCCTTTGTACTTGCCACCACTGCCCTTACCACCAGAATCACACAGAATGCCGCAGCTGAAAGGGGGCCAGCCACCTGACTCATTTTTCATAGATGAGAGTGACTTCACCAAGGTCACAAACTGGGCAGGGCCAGGATGCAAACCTTCTGACCCCACATCCGGCACTTTCTCTTACAGCACACTCCTTCCTATATGCCAGGAGTCCACTACCAGTTTCAATGGATCAATGAACATCTCAGACAGACTTCAGAAAGGACTTCAATTCTCACTTTCTGAGAAGTCTTCTCCAGTCAGGGGAATGATGCTATGTGGGAGAGCAGGGGTGGTGGGGTAGGGGACTGTGTAAAACCCAGTGAATGGCAGGCACTCTGTCCAGGGCATCCAGGCCTTAGCACTACTCCTGGAGGATCATGGGAGAGGCGGCAAGATAAGCCCTCACCTGCCTCCTGACCCAGAGAGGCCCCAGTCAGGCAGACAATAGCTGAGCACTAATGCTGGTCTGAAGCTGCCACAGGGAAACTCTTCTTCTCCTCAATTTTCCTCAGTCACAGCTTGTGCTAACAGGTCCAGGGTATTTGTGGAGATAGGAATGAATACCTGAGCCGACCACAGTGGGTATCAGAGGCAAACATACAAGGCTTAGTGGCCCCTCTCCTACTTCCAATGCAGGGGGCTGGCAGACAGGGCAGTGTTCAGCTTCCTCTACTAAACTCCCTCTCTTTCTGGGACTTTTTTTTTTTTACCTTTTTTACGTCCAGAAAAAATTGGAGGGGGGAGGTGAGGCAATCTGGATTAAGTGACTTGCCCAAGGTCACACAGCTAGTAAGTGTCAAGTGTCTGAAGTCACATTTGAACTCAGGTCCTCCTGTCTCCAGGATTGGTGCTCTATTCACTGTGCCACCTAGCCTCCCCTCTTTCTGGGGCTTCTAAAGATACCAAGGGGCACCCAGATGGTACAGCGGACAGAGTGCCAGGAATCAGGAGGACTTGAGTTCAAATCTAGCCTCAGACACTCACTAGGCAAGTCACTTAATCCTGTTTGCCTCCATTTCCTCAACTGTAAAATGAACTAGAGAAGGAAATGGTAAACCACTCTAGTATCTTTGCCAAGAAAACCCCAACTAGAGTCACAAAAGTCGGGCATGACTGAAATGACTGAACAAAAGAAGCTGCCTGGCCTCAGAACCCAGAAGTTTTCAGGCTGACGGCAAAGCAAGTGCTCCCTCCCCTTGACTTTAAGCCTCTCTAGCTAGTTAAAAGAAAACAAAAGGTCCCCAGCACAGCCCTCTCTTTCCTACATGGGTGTTTTGGTTTTGTTCATCTGAAAGAGGCATCATCTATAGAGACCACAGAAGTACTTAGGAAAAAGGGGGTTATCAGGACACAGTCTGTCTTCTTACTAATGCCAGTGAGGCTGACTACCATGACTACCAAGCTGGAGGCAGGGCACAGAGGCCAACCCAGCACTGAGATCATCTCATCCTGGAGTTCCCAAACTTTTTGGCTTCAGAACTCCTTTATACTCCTGACAATTATGGAGGCTCTGCCCCAAAGGAGTTTTTGTTCATGTGAGTTCTACGTCTTGATATTTGCCATGTTAGAAATGAAAACATCCTAGTTTTATTATGAAAACAAAGCTGTTATTAGTGGTATCCCTCTCAAATTACAGATGTGTGTATGTATGAGCCTCCATAATTGTCAGGAGTATAAAGGAGTTCTGAAGCCAAAAA
>NW_027185786.1:5834917-5844434 GCF_028583685.1 Petaurus breviceps papuanus
CTGCGTTCTCTTAATCGGCGACACTCAGACAGCTTAGTTATATTTTGTGTGGCAGGCTGTGGCAGGGCTGAGGAACAGGGTGTCGAAGGAGGATCAGAGTCTGCCGTTTCCACTCTTCAGAGCTCCCCGCCCCAGACTGTAAAGCTTCGGGGACAAGGATGATATAAGGCTACAAGGTACCTGAGGAACCCTTTAGTCCAAGGAGGGTTGTGAGGAGGGAGACAGGCACAGAAGTGGTTATGGTTAGTGACTTCCTAAAGTTCTCAGAGACAGTCTAAGCATCAGCAGCAAGATCTGAACTGGAGTCTTCTGTCTGACTCCAGTGATTGCATCTCTCTCACTATGCCTCCTTTTCCTTATTTCCCCTTTGTCAAATACAGTGCCAGGCACAGGGCAGAAGCTTATGATCCAGGCAACAGAATTAATCCTGGTTCACTGGGTACCTCAAGGGTCAGCCAAGCCAGCAGAGCCAGCTCTATAGCCAATAATGATGAGTGACCTGTGCCTCAGTTTCCTTATCTGTGAGATTAGGGGAGTGGCTAGACTAGGTGGTTTCTAAAGGCCCTTCTTTCTCCAATCTCCTAAACCCTCCCTCCATCACTCCCAAAGCCCCCTCAGGGCCCTAGAGTATAGTGTACAGCAGTAAAAAGAACCCTGTCGATTCCAGGGAAACTCTGAAAGCTCGTTTCAGACAAGAGCACCGGCTTCTCCACACTTCCACCCTTATTTAACCTGTTCCGTGGCCTGGCTGTGCCCTCAGCAGGGCCAAAAGCCAGCACGGAGCTTGTGTTGCCTCACCAGGGCCCTGGCAAGTAAACAGTCAGCCCACAGCTCTCTCCAGCCCAGACTTGCCTCCTGCTCCAACACCTGTACTGACTTTCTGGTTCTTGAACAGCAAAGGCTGCACCCTTGGGGCATGGAAAAAAAAACACCCCAACACAGGCAACCAACTCCCCAGCTCCTTGGCATCCCTCAGGGCAGGGGGTGCTGAAGAGTGAAGCAGGCAGACTCTGATCCATCTTCCACACCCTGTTCCTGGGAGCTGGCCCAGCCTGCCTCTACTCCACCTGCTTCTACAACTCAAGCTTCCTTCACCCTGCCAAAGCACCTTGATAAGAACTCATAGCACACCTGCTCCTCCCAGTTGAGCATGGCACTGCCCACACTCCAGCCTGTCTCATTGGTTCTGACCAGGCTTGGGGGGGGGGGAGGGTAAGGAAATGGGATCGCTTACAGTAATGCTGAAACAAGGATGGGATGGGGGGTGGAGAGAACATTAGTCTTGTATCCTAACCCACTATCAGGACCCTATCCCAAAGGTGACAACCTGCTAGGCCTACGAAGCTCCGCCCCCCCCATTTCTGGTTTTCTATAAAGATATATAGACAGAGATAGCTATCATCCTGGGCCTAGACCTAAGAAGAAACAAACACACAGGGAGTAAACTAAAGGTTTTAGGAGGTGAGAAAACACTTCGCAATCAAATGGCATCTGGATACAAGGTCACCGCAGGAATGGGCGGTCCCTGCACAAGGCTCAGGCCACCTTAAAAGCAGGTCCTGTCTAGTTCTCTGGTGAGATCTGGCCTACACCAGGAGTTTTGCAATAGCAGGTAGAAGGATCAGGGAGCACGGCTGTGCGAGTGGGACTCCTCCGATTTCCCTCCCTTCCTCCTCCAGCTAGGCTAGCAGCAGGGCTGCGTTCCCCGGGTGAATCATTAACAGACTCCAGAGCCTCTGACGTGCGCAGGCACTGTTTATCAGCCCCACAGATGTCAATCACTCACCACTACTCTACCAGCTCCCAAGGATCCTCCCACCCCCAGCGCCCCCACCCAGATGGGCAGGAGGTCCTGGAGAGGAGGTGCCCAAAGCCGCCGCCGCTGCCTGCTGCCTCCTGCTCCCCCCGGGGCAGAGCCCGAGGCAGGCGGGTCAGCCCAGAAAAGCCGACCCCTAATGCGGGGCCCCAGGCTTCCTCACCGCACCCCCCGCAGACACCTCTTTTACCTTCCCGGGCAAACCAAGCACCCCAACCCTTCAGACAACTGAGACCTGAGGTCGGGGCTGCGATCTCAAATAGCCGGGGAGGGGGGTGCTTTCTGGCGTGCACACTTAGCAACGAACCCCACTTCTCGTGGTCTGGGCCGAGGGGAGCCCCCGGGAGTCAGGGGGGAAGAGGTGTGTTAGAGCCGGGAGCCCCCAGAGGCCGGGGCCCCCAGATGAAGAGGTCTGAAGGAGCGACCACCTGAGCCAGCGCCTACCTAGCTCCGGCTTTCCCCGAAAAGATTCCCGGCAGGAAATGCCACTCGTTTAACCCCTTCTCGGCCGAGTCCGACTTGGAGCAAGCCGGGGCGAGAGGGGGCGCGCCCCTCCTCAAAGCACAGCGGGGCGAGAGTAGGGGGGGGTGGGAGTGTGGGGGATGGGGTGCCCACCCTTCTCCAAAGCAGAGAGGAGGGGGCGCGGGGAGAAAGGGGTGTGTTCGGGACGGAGGGCACCGAGGGGGGTAGCAGGGGGTGTGCGCCCCTGCCCGCGGCAGAGGAGCGGCTGTGCCCTGGAGAGAGAGGCAGGGGGAGTGGAAGAGGGAGCCGAGGGTGCGCGCCCCGCGCGGAGGCAGAAAGGGGGTGTGTGCACGCTAGGAGGGGCGTCCTGCGGAGACAGCGCACTCGCTAGGGCTGGCCCCGGCCCCGGCCCCGGCCCCGGCCCCGGCCCCGGCTCCGGCTCCGGCCCCCGCCCCGGCCCCGGCCCCCGCCCCGGCCCCGGCCCCGGCCCCGGCCCCGGCCCCGGCCGCACTCACCAGGTAATTCATTTTCTCGGGCCCCGGCCCCGCGGCCTGGGCCCCGCGGGGGAGCAGGGGGAAGGCTGCACGGTCAGGGCGGCCCCGGCTCCACGGCCCGGCTCCTAGCGCATCGCCGCCGCCGCTGGCTGCCGGCTCCCGACGCGCAGCTCGGCGCTCGCACACTGGCCGGGGCCGCCCAGGGGCCGGCGAACCTTCTGCCTTCACTGCCCAGCCCGGCTCCCGGCATGCCCGGCCCGCTTCCCCATTGGCTCTCCCGGGCTCCTCATGCAAATGAGCCGCCGCCGCGGCGTAGGCTGTCCGAGCGCCCGCCAGCCTCCCGGAGCACGCTCCCCAGTCTCGGACTGGAAGCAGCGCGTGCGCGCTGGGGGCTGTTTGAAGGGCGGCTCTTGGAGCACGTGCCGGCCCCGGGGGCCTCGAGGGAGCCGGCGGGGGCCACGTGACTAGCGCCAGTCCGCAGGGCCGGCCCGCCCCCTTCTCACCTTCCCCTGTCCACTTTTGCTTAACTGAAACCGGGGCTCCCAGCGCACCGCCCTAAAGCTCACCGGCCTTTCCTAGCGATTCAGGGTCTGCAGAGCGCTGGCCTCTCGAGCCCGGCCCATCTCCCCCTCCGGGCCTTTGCCACCATGCCCTCTCCCTCACCGCCGCCAGGCTCCCCCGTAGACTGGCTTAAGTCTGCTTTCCCCCTTTCTTCTAGACTCTGTTCGAGACTCCCCTTCTGCAGAAGGCCTCTGCCTCCAGAGAGGACCTTCCGTCTCCCTTGCATCGATGCATCTCTCCTGTTACAATGTGCATTTATTAAGCACCTACTGTATGCCAGGCTAGGCGCTGGAATGAATGTGAACCCTGAGGGCAGGGGTGCTTTTGTCTGTTTCTAAACTCTGGCAGCACGTGTTGAGCCTGGAGTCCGGAAGTTAAGTCAGGCCTTCTTCCAGTCCTGTCAGACTCCGTGACCCCATCTGGGGTCTTCTTGGCAAAGACTCTGGGGAAGTCTGCCATTTCCTCCTCCACCTCATTTGACAAATGAGAAACTAAGGGGGTTAAGTGACTTGCCCAGGGTCACACAGCTAGGAGCTTGAGGCCAGATCTCAACTCAGGTCCTCCTGCCTCCAGGTGGGGCGCTCTATCCACTGCCACCCATTGCCCCTGGCACACAGCAGGTGCTTAACAATGCTTATAGGTAATTGGTGGATAGATCAATACAACTGAAGGCAGGGATTATTTCATTTTTTCTCTGCCCCCCCATACCTAGAACAGTACTTTGCCCAGTGAATATATGGCTCATGTATTGAATTATTGATTCTTTGGCTTCCTGGAACCTGATGCTGCCCTCGAGGTCACAGAGGAGAAAGACCAGACAAGGAAATCGCCTCCTTATGTCCTGGGCTGTAACTCTTGGGGAGTTTTTGTGAGTCCTTCAGGACTAGACATTCCAGATCCATTTCAATACCAGAGAACCAGGGGCAGTGTGGGCAGGGCCACCCCAGACACAAGGTCAAAGACCAAACAAACTTGCTTCTTTCTTTTTTTCTGAACAACTTTCCTCTTCCCTCTACACCCCACCTCCAACCCTGGTTTAGAGTTCTCTGAAGGCCTCTACCCCTCGAGCCAAAGATTTCATTCTAGAACCCTGTCCTAGACTACACAGGCCAACTATACAATTTTGACCCAAAACCAATTGCAGAGCATCATGGGATCGAAGATTTAGAGAAGGGAGCTGAGTCTAAACACCCCACCCCCATTTTTCAAATGAGTGAACTAAGGTTCAGAGAGGTAAATAACCTGTCTAGGGTAATGCAGCCAGTGTCTCTGGTGAGATTTTAATCCAAGTTCTCCTGATTTCATGTCCACTATTACCATGCTTTATGCCAAGGAACCGGGGCCTGGCAGAAGGAACTTCATTACCATCTTCACTCTGAGAGTTCGGACCTAGTTATGGGGAATGATGAATTCTCCCTCTCTCATGCCTCCCTGCCCCAGGCTTCTGCAAAGAATCAACATCACAGGATGTTGACTTCATTAACTGTGTAAATGTCATACATGACGTCTCTGGTTACCTAGAGAGTAATGGGAACAGGTCTAGGACTCTGCCCCATGGAGAATAAACAGAAATCAAGACTTAAAAAACAAAACCCCAACCCAACACCCCCCTCCCAAGAGGGCCAAAGGGGGACGACCCACCAGTCTTAGCATCAGAAGCATTGGCGCCATGTTGGTTCAATGACAGCTCTCGACACTTCTTACCTGTATGACCCCCAGAGCTAGCTGCTACTTGAGAGGAAACAGTTTGCATCCAGAGGGAAATTTCTCTAATTGTCTCATTCTCTGACTCTACACCACAATGGCTCCAGGCACTTTGCCCACCAAGACAAAAAGCACAGTCCCTGCCCTCAAGGAGCTCACTTACTACAGGAAGGAGACAGCAGGTGCCCAGAACAGTCATTTTCATCAGGAAGGACATCTTGACTGGGAAGGGGGAAGGGGCTAGGAAGTGGCCCAGGAGCTGAGCCTTGCGAAGGAAGATGGGGTGGGGGTTAAATGTTGAGTGTGTGAAGGAGAATGATGGTCCATAAACCTGGACAGTGAGGCTTGGGGGCAGACTGAGATCCTCCAAATACCAAAGGATTTTGTGTTTTAGCCAAGAGGCACAAGGGAGTGCCCTGGGCAGATCTGTGCTTCAGAAATATCCCTTTGGCAGCTGTGTGGAGGATGGGCTGGAAAGGGGAGAGAGCAGACGTTCTTGCAACAGTCCAGAAAAGAGATTAGGGTCCCAAGCTGCATGAGGGGAATGGAGGGAATAGATGGGAGAAGGGACGAGAGAGTAAAGCACCTGGTGACACAGACAGGGGGTTGGGAGGAGGAAGAAAGGACCAGGAGCCCAAAACTGTGAACCTTAATGACTGGAAGAACGGCAGTGCCCTTGCCAGAAATAGACAAGTTTAGGAAGAGGGGAATGTTGGGTGAGTTCTATATTGGTACCATTGAGTTTAAGATGCCTATCATACATTCAGAAAGAAATGTCCCTTCAGCAGATGGTGATATGGAAATGGAGCTCAGAGGAGAGGGCTAGATATAGCAATCTGGGGGTCATCTGCATGGAGACAATAGGAGAATCCACAGGGGCTGATGAAGAGGAAGAGTACTGAGAGAAGTGGTAGCCCTGGAGTATGTACACCCACCCACATCACCCCCACACACAGAGGAATGGGGATTCTGATCCAACAAAGGAGACTGAGAGGAAGGGATAAGACCTGTGAAGCCCAAGGACAAGAAAGTATCCAGGAGGTGGGAGTGGTCAACAGGAGCCAAAGCTCTTCCTCCCATGGTCCTTCCATCGTCAGCTTTCTGGTCCTCTTTGCTGGAAAGATGAAGACCAGGGAAAGGCCATGGAAGTGGAAGCCCATTGGTTACCTTGGAGGAAGGCTCTCAGTTGGGCAATGAGGTCAAAAGCCAGACTGCAAGGGGACTGAGATGGGAGGGAGAGGAGCAAATGGAGTCAATGGGTCAAGATAGCTCTTCCTAGGAGCTTAGCTGTGAATGGAGAAGAGACATGGGATGTTAGCTTGAGAAGATGGAAAGGTTTTTAAGGCTGGAAGAGAGATGGGCAGGTTTGTAGACAGTAACGATAGTCAGAAGAGAGAGACTAGGAACCAGATGTGGGGAGGGGCCAAGAGCAAGGTGAGCCTTGGAACCTGGAACCCGGAGGACCTGTCTGGTCTATTTTGCAGAGCCTGGCCCACCCTGCCTATCTAGGAATCCCTGTCACCCTCTCCCACCTTCCAAGCTTCCTGTGACAGTCAAGATCACCACTGTCCTCCCAATGTCACCGCCTCCCCTGTGGTTCTCACCCCACATATCCGATGTGTCTTCAAGTCTGGGTATTTCTACTTTCCCAGCACCTCCCTGGAGGCTCCTTGTCTTTGATGACAAAGCAACCCCGGGGTGCAGGCCCTCCTCACCTCACACCTGGGCTGTTGCAAGAGCTGCTGATGACTCCTGCCTCCACTCAGCTGCCAAAAAGAGATTACTAAAGGGCAGATCTCCTCAGGAAATGCTGGTGGTTCCTACAGCCTCAGTGCTAAACAGAAAATCTTCTGTCTAGCGTTCAGAGCCCTTCACAATCCTACCTGCCTTTCTAGTTTTTTTACCATTTTATTCCCTCCTTGCATTCCACATTCCTGCTCTATTGGCCTTCATACATTTTCAGTCGTGTCTGAATCTTTGTGACCCCATTTAAGGTTTTCTTGGCAGAAATACTAGAATGGTTTGCAATTTCCTTCTCCAGCTCATTTTACAGATAAGGAAACTGAGGCAAATGGGGCAAAGTGACTTGACCAGGGTCACACAGCTAGTAAGTCTCTGAGGCCACATCTGAACTCAGGCCCTCCTCACTTCAGGCACTATACTCTATCCACTCCTCTACCTAGCCGCTGCCCCTCCTGCAGTCAGGAAGACCTGAGTTCAAATCCAGATTGAGACACTTATGAACTATGTGAGTCTGGACAAGTCATTTTAACCTCTGCCTGCCTCGGTTTCCTCATCTGTAAAATAGGGATAATGATATGATAAGATAAACATTTATTAATGCCAGGCACTATGCTAAGCTCTGAAGATACAGATAAGATAAATAAAATCAGAAAATAATAAGCAACAAGAATAATTTTCTAAATTTCTCTAATCCTTAACTCTAATGAGTGTAGGAGTTCCTGACACTCATGAAATGACAGGACCCAATACCACCACAGTGGGGGCCAGGCGCTGTGCTTGGTGCTGAGAACACACAGACAAAAAGGGAACAGTCCCTCTGCCTGAATGGGGGAACACAATAATGGGACCTACAAGTCATTGTGAGGACCAAGGGAGATGATATTTGTAAAGCTCTTTGCAAACTTTCAAGTGCAATGTAAATTCTAGCTATTTTTTTAAAGTAATATTTTCCCCCAATTTCATGTAAAAACAATTTTTAATATTCTTTTGAAAAAAGTTTTTGAGTTCCAAATTCCTTCCCTCCCTCCCTCCCCTCTCCCTGAAAGGGTAAGAAATTTGATATAAGTTATACACGTACAATCATAAAAAACATATTTCCATATTAAATACTAGTTATTATTATAGGACCCTAGGCAAGACATTTGCTTTCCCTAAGCCTCAGTTTCCTCATTTGTAAAAGGGCTATTTTTCCCACCTACCTCACAGGGTGGTTGTAAGGAAACTACAAGAGATATGTGAAGCATCACTTTTATTAAAACTAGTCCCCTCTTTGCAGGGTCCTGGGTAGTAAGCTGCCACAGGCTGACTTATCTAAAGAAGCCCCATCTCATTGACCAATGTCTCTAGGGGCCTCATCATTTCCCCATCAGTTTGTCCAAAAGTATCTCCAAACTGCCAGGGCAGGAAGCTTTGGAGAGCCCTGCATCCCAAACCCAATGCAGACATCTGATCTGACGTCACTGTCACCACCTAGGAGCTCAGTCCCTGGAGTGAAATACCCAGACTCCTCGGCACCACAGGTTTGAAGCCGGGCAGAACTGACTCAACCTTTCCTGTTTCCAAGATAAATATTGGGGGGGAGGGGGCGGGAAGCAGTGTGCCATGTGGGGACCAGGCTGGTTTCTCTGCTCAGCCCTGCCTCTGGCTTCTTCCCAGGAACACAGTTCCTCCGCCAGGACAGGCAAGGTGCCAGGGGGCTGCACTCTGCCGGACATGCTCCAAACACAGTGCCAATTTTGAGTCAAAGTTCTATCTCTGTGAATCAATGTTCTTACCCGATGTAGTACCATCCTCAAAGCCTAGCTGTCCTTGAGGCTCTGAACAGTCCAATTTGTCCAAGTTCTGGTTTGATACTGGCTAGGACCTTACCATTTAGCATAGTATCTGGCACATAGGTACTTAATATTTCCTTCTTTCCTACTTTTCTTCCTTTTCTTTCCTTCCTTCCTTTTTTCCTTCCTTCCTTCTTTCCTCTCTTCCTCCCTTCTTTATTTCTTTCCTTCCTTCCTTCCCTCTCAGATTTAAAAGACTGACTAGAGCCACTGGCCACAGTACTGAAAGTATTGGCCCACTCACTGTGCCCTGTACACAATGCTCCATCTCCCATCTCCCTTCTCCATTCATGCCTTTACAGAGACTCTTTCCCAAGTCCAGGCTATACTTCCCTCCTTGCCTATGGCTCTCAGAACCCCTAGCTTCCTTCAAGGCTCAGCACAGGCCTTTTCTTTCCATCAGAAGACTTTCCTGATCCTTCCTTGGGGTTATTCATCCTTCCACGCACACCATTCCTTTGTATATCCTTGGATTTACTTATCCATACATGTTATTCCACCAAAAGAATATAAGATCCATGAAGGCAGGGGCTGGTTCCTTTTATCTTTGCATCCCTGGCCTCTGGCACAAAACAGATGCTTTACAAATGTTTATGGAATGAAATGAATGAACAACACATGCTCTGGGGGAAATGGCAATATGAAGAATTTTGTGGTCAGGAATGCCAAGGACCCAGGTATCCTGACTCCAGGGGACACAACAACATCTCCTTATGTGGGACGACAGATTTAGAGGAGAAAGGGGTTCCTGAGATCATTGATCCAACCCCCTCGTTTTTACAGATGAAGACAATAAGGACCAAGGAAGTAAAACAATTTGCCCAGAATCACACAGCTAAATATGTGTTGGACTGGAGAGGTGAATTGAGGGCCTCTGAAAGCAAGTCCTTGCCAAAGGATGATCA
>NW_027185786.1:5849434-5872917 GCF_028583685.1 Petaurus breviceps papuanus
CCCCTTTCCCATCACTATCACAGATTCTTCCCTTACTTTTGTAGACTTTCCAAAACAGGACCAGGTGGTAACTCATTTGACCTTCACTGATTCCAAGGCTAGTTCCTCCTTGGCTCCCTGCCTTTCACCTCTCTCCATTTTTCCAGGAGGTTGGGGCAGTTCGGCAGAGTAGTGAGCCTCCCACACCTTCTGGGAGATGGATTGTGCTGCTATCACAGTACAGAATTCTGTAAATTTGGGCAGCCTTGGTGGAATGGGGCAGAAGTTGTTACCACACTGTCATCATCTTTCTGGGCATGGTCAATAAGGTGGGAAGGGGAAGGGAATGTACAGAACATCCTAGCACCATGCTAAACCCTTTTTACAAATATTATCTCATCTGATCCTCACAACCACCCTGCAAGGTAAGTGCTGTTATTATCCCCATTTCACAGTTGAGAAAACTGAGGCAAACAAAGGTTAAGTGATTTGCCCAAGGTCACACAGCTAGTAAATATCTGAGACCATATTCAGGTGTGTGTGCTGTAGTGCCCCACCTCCTACCTCTACTGCCTGTAAGGGCACAGTTGTCCTCATGTCTCCATTCCCTAACGGACACATTGACCTTCAGATCAAGGTAGAGATAAAGATAATAAAATGCCTCACCTGAAGCAGGAAGAAGGATGACATAAGGGAAAGGAAGCCAGCTAGCTCAGAGATTATACATTCACACTTCCGGGATTATGTTCCAAAGAGGATACTGACAGCAAGAAAAGACCTGTGTGTGCAAGGACAGCTATAATTACATTGTTTGTGCTGTTATCATGGCTCTTTTACAGGTGAGGAAACTAAGACAGGCAAAGGTTAACTGATTTGCCCAAGGTCACACAGCTTGTAGTGTGCTAGGCTGGATCTGAACTCAGGGCTTCCTGCCTCCAAGCCTAGCTACTGTGCCACCTAGTTGCCTCTACTAAAGGACAAGGTTTTCTGTTAATTAATCAACTGTTTTCTATGCAATACATTGGAGACTATGATATTAAGATCCAAATATAGTGGCTCTATGGTTATTGATGGAGAAAAGTTTATGTGATAGAAATCTTTCCACATCTCCATTTTTCCACTACTGTCTATTGACTTTCCAACTCATTCTTAAAAGCAAGCTCTCTCTTTCTTCCTCTCCCTTCCTCCCCTTCCTCCTCTCTCCTTGATAAAAAAAATCAATCAAGTATTTGCTGGATGAGGTGATTTCTAGGCTCTTGACATTTCCAGACAGTCTGTGCTAATGTCTATTCCTCTATCCATTTCCTATTTTTCAGCAATTTGTTTAAAAATAGGTCAGCCAACTTTGATCAATATAATGATCCATGACAATGCCAAAAGACTCATGATGAAAAATACTATCCACCTCCCAAGAGAGAAGTGATGAACTCTGAGTGCAAAATGAAGTATCATTTTCTTTATTTTTCTTGGTTTTTTTTGTGTGTGACATGGCTAACATGGAAATATTTTACATGACTTCACATGTATAATTAATATCTAGTGATTGCCTTCTCAGTGGGTGAGGGAAAGGTTAGGAGGAAGGAAGAGAATTTGGAACTCAAAATTTTTTTTAAATGTTGAAAATAAATAATAAATTTTAAAAAATAGGTCAGCTAGAGCTGACTCAGTTGGGTGTGATATCTTTTAGCTGTTATTTTTACCCATTATTCATTTTAATCCTTGTTCTAACAAGTTATAGGTCTACTCACTATAGTCTATTGATTTGAAAATAATTCCCACATCAGTAACTAATCATGTTCCTTCTACTAAAATATAATTTCATTTACTGTGATGCAATTCCATACCAGATCCAGCACCTCCTGCCTCTCTTCTTGAAGTGTTCATGATATGTAGGATTTTTTTTCCTATCTCCTCCTTCATCCACCTTTATATTGAATTCACTGAGTTAAAATATATGTTGGTTTGCTTGGATGTTCTTATCAAACTCTTCATGGATCTGCAAAAGATGTTGCTGAATAAACTGTAGTTATTTTCCTGATGGACTTTTCTGCAAATGCTTATCATAAACAATGCAATGCAAGATGACCAGGCATCCTAAGCAATGAAGTCATTCCTGGAAGAGGTCAAGGGACTTGGAGAATGCCTCTCTTTACACTCCAGGTTGTTAGGGAAGATAAAGGGCTCCTAGTCCTTACAGATAGATATAAGACTTCAACGGGAAAGTCAGTCTTTTTTGAGCTTTCATTTTCAGTATAAAGAACTTTTTTTTCTTTTTGCAGAGAAAATGGAGGGGGAGGGGGCAACTGAACAGATTTGCCTTCTCTGCTGCTGTCACTTTATCCATCCCAAGCCAAGATTCTTCTTTGATCCTTTTTCACCCCAAGGTCACACAGGTGGGGTTTTTAAAACCCACCCTTTCATGTTGTCCTTAGCTTCCCTTGCCACTGGCCTTAGCTCATTCTAAGCTAAAATTCCTGGCATTTTTAAAGGACCATGACACAAGTATATTCATCTTCTCTCCTCTGACTTTGATTCTATTTTCTTTTCTGAACCTAAGTTGGTGGGTGAGCTCCCAGGATATCCACATGGGTCTCTTCAAACCAATCCCATTTTCTTCCTCATTAGGACAGTTTCTCTTGTAGCTTCAGAAGCTCAAGATGCTATCTTGAGCATCTCTCTCTCTCTCTCCACTCTCCCTAAAGTATTTTTGTCCACGGGACTCTACCTGTCTTTCCTCTGAACCCTTTGAAATCTATTTTCCTTAAATCTAGGAGACTTGTTAGATAACTATGCCCATATTTCCTTTCCTTCCCCATCACAAATTCTCAAGTGGAATGGTCATTTCCCCCCAAGGTTGGGAAATTATCTTTTAATGACCCCAAGCTTCTTCCTGAAGCAAAGGAACAAATATTTTTTTTAACAACATTCTTCAGTTCATTCTGTATGGCTGTGATTCTGAGGATGTCATATTCTCTGAAGATGACAGAGAGGTGGATGGTGGGTGTTAATAGGGGACAATATGCCAACCCAGAAGGGGCATAAAAGATGGCATCAGAGAGATGTATGACTAGAAAAGGAAATGGGCTAGTCACAGAGTGAGCGACAGTGAGGGAGAATCAAAGCTCTTGTATCCACTGGCATTTACATGTGAAGAGAGATGGAAGAAGGCTTTAGGATCACAAGATTTAGACCTGAAAGGGAATCTTAAAAGCCATCAATTCTAACCTCCTCATGTTATAGATGGGGAAACAGAGGCTTAAGAACTCAAGGCACTTGTCCAAACTAGTAAGTGTGCAAGGGAGGATTTGAACTCCGGTCCTAACTCCAAATCTAGTTTTCTATCTACGACTCCATGCTCATTCTAAGACAAAAGTTGTATGAGATGAAAAGGCATGAATAGGTTTTTATCTGCATCGCTGGATGAAATATCTATATCCATGAGATAAGATAGACCCAGTGAAATATGGAAGAAGCCCTAGGAGCTTGGGCATTTGTTGGGAAGTGAATGTTGTGTTTAAATAAAATATATCAATAAACTAAAAGATAAAATAAAAAGGACCAAGGTCTGGATTTGAATCCTGGTTTTCTCATTAACTAGTTGTATGACCTTGAGCAAATTACTTTGCTTTTGGGCCTCAGTTTCCTCATCTGTACAAGTGAGTGGGTTGAATTAAATAAACTCTAAGATCCCTTCCAATTCTGCCATTCTGACAGGTGTCAAACACTTGTCAAGCCAAACCAAATTAAAATTAAAACTGGGAAATATTTAACAAAATGAATGGGTTAGTGGGTCCCATTTCTATCTGAGTTTGATATTATTATACTATGTGAACACATATTTCTTCAGGCTTCTGGTTTTCAAAGAGGTGGGAACTAGATGGAAAGAGGGTAGGGTGGAAACAGCATGACCAAAGTGGTCACTGGAGTGGGGAAAGGGGATGGCAAATAAGCCCTGCTGGCTTGGGCTGATGGGAAATCAAGCTGGAACAGTGCAATGTCGAAGTCATCACCCCTCTGTCCTAGGAGATTCTGGCCTTTCCTCTGTTTCTATGACTCCATTTTCTGAACTCCCCAAACAATTGTAGGAAGTTGTGTCCAGGATGAGAGGAGGGGCCAAGCCTGGACAGAGCGGGCAGGAAGGAGCTGGGGGCCATGGGACTGAGCAGTCCAGCGTTGGGGGCACCTTTGATAGAATGCGGTTGAGCAAGTATTGGGGGTGTTTGTAGCCAGGAGCATTTGGAAGGAGAGCATTTTCAGTGGCAGCGTCCAAATGGGAAGGGGACAAAGGCTTCAAGGAAGAGCTAGTTTCTGATATAAGGTGCTCAAGAGTAGAAAAAACACTGGCCTCGGAATCTGAAGAACTCTGCTGCCGTTAAAGAGATCCCTTTTTTGTCGCAGTGTAAATGGACTGCCGCCATCTAAATCCCAGCTCTGGTTTTACTAATCCTGTGACCCTGGGGCTGAGAACCTGAACCCACCAAGATCTGGGGAAAGGTAGTGCCAGCCTCTGAAGAAGTCAGAGATCTAATCTGCATGGTCACTCCTGACATGGGTGAGGAGAAGTAGAAAAGGGGGGCTCCGTCAAGTCACTTCCCATCTCTTGACCCCAGTTTCCCCCTTTGCCAAATAAAAGGGTTCAATTAGATGAACCTTGAGGTCCCTTCCAGCCCTGACACTCCAGAGTCCTGTTTCTCTTCATAAATCCCTTAGAATGTCAGACAGGAAAAGGAAGCCCTCCAAAATCACTGGAGTCTGGATTCAAAATCTTCCTCCGATGTTTATTATTGACAGGACCTTAGCTAGATAGTAAAGTGGACAGAGTATGTTGGACTTGGAATCTGGAAGACCTGGGTTTGAATCCTGACTCAGACACTTTATGCCCTTGGCTTAACCTCTCTCAACCTCAGTTTCCTTATCTGTAAAATGGAGATAAAAAATAATACCCACCTCCCAGGGATGTTATTTGGATCAAATGAGATAATATTTGTAGAGTACTTTGCAATCTTTAAAGCACTATATAAAGCAATCATCATCATCATCATCTACCTAAAAATACTTTTAAGATTTGCAAAGTGTCAAAAATGGGGAGAAAATTTGTAACTCAAAATCTGGCGGAAATGAATGATGTAAATGAGAAGTTAATAAAGCATTTGAAAAATGAAAAAAAAAAAAAGAATTGCAAAGTGTGACTTTGTGCCATGTGACTTTGGGCAAGTCACTTAACCCCAATTGCCCTCCAAAAAGAAAAAAAAAAAGATTTGCAAAGTGCTTTACATATGCTATTTTCTTTGGTCCTTACAACCACCCTGTGAAGTGGGTGCTATTATTATCCCTATTTTACAGATGAGGAAACCAAGGCTGAGAAAACTTGTCTTATCCAGGGTCACACAGTTAACAAGTATCTAAGGCTGGATTTGATTTAGGTCTTCCTGATTCTAAATCTGGATCTCTATTTCCTAAACTATAAGGAAGCCCCTAGGTGACTGGACCAGGTGGCTTCTCCAGGCCCTCCCGGCTTGGACTCTAGAATTCTGGTCTGCTTACTGATACTAAAGGTTTGCTTCAGGCAAACTGGACTAAATAATATCAACAATCCTTTCTTGCTCTAATACTCTATGGTTCTATGACACTGATAATATTGTTCAGTCATTTTTGGTCTTGTCCCTGTTTAGGGTTTTCTCAGCAAAGATACTGGAGTGGTCTGCCATTTCCTTCTCCAGCTCATTTTTACAAATGATGAAACTGAGGCAAATGGTGATGTGACTCGCCCAGGGTCACACAGCTAGTGAGTGTCTGAGGCCACATTTGAACTCAAGAAGATGAATCTCCCTGACTCCAGACCTGGCACTCTATCCACTGCACCACCCAGAGTTAATCAGTATAGGAAGGTTCAGGTAAGAACACCCCTGCCCCTCCCAACAGCAGGGAGCATCTAACTTCTGACCCCCATCCCATAGATGGGCAAGAGCCAGGACCCTCAGGACAGGATCCCTTCACAAATAAATACATGTTGAATGAGGAACAGAGAGGTGAGAGACCCCAGAAAGGGACAGGAAGACAGATTAGGCTCCAGAGAAAGCCCTCAGAGATTGAGCGAGCACATGAACCTGACCAAAATGGCAGAGATGGCATTCAAAGCCAAGTCTTCTCACCCATGACCTTGTGCTCCTTCTTCCCATGATGATAAGTGCCCAAAGAGGGGCACAGACAGTAAGAGAGAGATGAGTCCCATGGAGGTAAGACATAGTTATCCAGCCTTTGTGCACCTGAAGACTGCCATCCAATGATGGGAGCCCACTGGCCTTGACGCTGCCTATCCAACTTTTGCATAGCTCTAATTGGGTTTTTGTTGTTGTTTTTGTTTGTTTTTTATTTTTTATTTTTTTTTGCTTTTTTGGAGGGGGAAGACAGGACAATTGGGGTTAAGTGGCTTGCCCAAGGTCACACGGCTAGTTTTGTGTTAAGTGTCTGAAGCTGGATTTGAACTCAGGTCCTCCTGACTCCAGGGCGGGTGCTCTATTCACTGTACCACCTAGCCACTCCCTCCCCTCTCTAATTGTTTTTAAGATGTTTTATTGCTATCTCCTGTTTTGACTGTCTTTCATTACATCAAGATGATCTCTCATGCGTCTCCTAGCTCCTCTGGATGAAAGCCCCTATGCATAAATCAGGTAAAAGAGCATTCCTTTCTGTCTTTGAATTTCCTCCCCTCTTACTTTATGGAGGGAATTGATCCATCCATGATGAGTCCCCTATTCTCTTCAGATTAAAAACCCATAGATGACATCTCCCACTCAGTCAGGAGGTAGCCCTTTGCCAAGGCCAACCCTTCTACCTATGCCCTTGATTCCACTCTCACCCTTATTCTCCAACAAATTACAACCTCAATCACCCCTCCTGTCTGATCTGCAACTTCTCCCTATCTGTTAGTTCCTAGTCTACTGCCTTCAAATATGCCCAAGCATCCCACATCCTTAAGAAAACCCTTCCCCTTAGGCGATTGTACATACCACTTCTCCTTTCTCAGCGAAACTCTTAGAAAAAGCTATCTATACTCAATGCCTCTGTTTCCTTTCCTCCTGATTTTCCATCTCCCAGTCTTTGCACTGATTGTCAACCATGCCTAGCACATATTTCTTCCTCCTCTCCTCTGCCTCACAGAATCTCGTGCCTCTTTCAAGACAAACTTCAAGCACCAGCTTTTACAGGAAGCCTTTCCTGATCTCCTGCTAGTGCCTTGCCTAATTACTTTGTATCTATTCTCTTCACATTTATTTTATATATACTAACGGATGTACTTAGGTGTCATCTCCCTTAATAGACTGCAAATTCCTCTGAGTAGGGATTATTTCATTTTTTGTCTTTATATCACCAGTTCCTTAGCAATTAGCCAGCCAATCAACAAACATTTATTAAGCCCCTCCTATGTGCCAAGCACTGTGCTACTCAGCACAGTGAGATTCCCAACAGCCTGCTCCTCTGAACCCAAAGTGCATTGTTTTTTTTTTTCTTTTTGGAGGGCAATTGGGGTTAAGTGACTTGCCCAAAGTCACATGGCACAAAGTCACACTTTGCAATTCTTTTTTTTTTTTTCATTTTTCAAATGCTTTATTAACTTCTCATTTACATCATTCATTTCCACCAGATTTTGAGTTACAAATTTTCTCCCCATTTTTGACACTTTGCAAATCTTAAAAGTATTTTTAGGTAGATGATGATGATGATGATTGCTTTATATAGTGCTTTAAAGATTGCAAAGTACTCTACAAATATTATCTCATTTGATCCAAATAACATCCCTGGGAGGTGGGTATTATTTTTTATCTCCATTTTACAGATAAGGAAACTGAGGTTGAGAGAGGTTAAGCCAAGGGCATAAAGTGTCTGAGTCAGGATTCAAACCCAGGTCTTCCAGATTCCCAAAGTCTGGGAAGCAGGGTAGCTCTGGTGATCTCTTCCTCTCAGAATGGAGCTGAAGAAAGGAAACTGATTGGGAATCCACAAACCTGGGGTTCATCCCTGCCCTGCTCGTTAGTCAGACCACTCTGGGCAAGTCACTTCCAGGGGCAATTTCTTCCTTCTCTATAAAAAGCGGGGGTTAGACTAGAACAGAAGTTACTAACCCTTTCTGTGTCTTGGACCCCTCTAGCAAAATCACATCCTTAAATAATTGAGGGAAACGATCCATTTCAGTTAGGGTTTGGTGAACTTCATGAATCCCTTGAAATCCAAGTTCACAAACCTCCGAAAATCGATGGGCGACATGAACCACACGAGCCCCTAGACCAGATGACCTCCAGGGCTCTTGCCCTCCAAGCTCTCCTGAGCCAGCAGTCTGGGCAGTGCTGAAGGAGTCGGAGGCACAGGTCTCACTACCTATGGACCTCCCTGAGCCTCTGTTTCATTTATAAAATGAGGGGCCTCTCAAGTTGTTTCCAGGGCAGACATTCTCCTAAACTAGGCTGGCAGGTCTCGGCTGCTAGAATGAAAGGATTTCCTGAAGCCAGAGGTTAGCGCTGCCAGTCCCAGAGGAAAGGTGGGAAGGGAAAAGATATACTTGACCTAGAAACCCACAAGGAGCTGACTCTTTCCATCCCGGCAGGAGCTCAAAGTTTGAAAATGAGCTGAATGTAAGAGCCAGACCTGGGAATGGGGATGGGAGCCAATCCCTGGTCACCTCGGAAGGATCTAGCACTGGGGCTGAGATCTCCCCATCTGAGACTAATAATGATGATACCTGACATTTATATGGCAATTTAGGGTTTACAGAGTGCTTTACATCCGTTATCTTATTTAACCTTGTCTTGGGCCCCATTTGAAGAGCTAAGGAGGGAGCCAGGAGGGCTATTACCTTTGTTTGCAGAGAAGAGAGGATTCTGTAGCCCTGCTTTAGCAAAAGCCTCAGCTTGCCTTGGGCAGTTCCATCTCTGTGACCAGGCTCAGATATGTAGACAAGTTCATGCAGGACCTGAGCATCTGAGGCAGAGGCCAAGACGCTATGACAGAAAAGGCTGATGGGACTCTGGAGGAACCCAGGCTCTTCAGTAGGGGAATTATCAGAGGGCTCCTCCCCGGCAGGGTTTACCAAACATACATCCACAAGACTGTGCCTCAGTTTCCTCATCTGTCAACAAGATAGAATGATATCTGTCCTATGACCTTGCCGAGTTCTAAGGTGAGCGTAAAGATGCTTTTGAAAACATAAATAGCTGTACAAATGCAAGGTCTGAAGTCCATCTTCTTCCCCCAATTCCTGACAAGCTTATTTCTAAATCATCCCTGCCAGTGGCACTCCTTTGTTTTTGGGAAGGTGATCCCCTAAACCCCTAATTTCTACCCAAGGAAGGCCTTCTGTGCAGTGGGGCTAAACCGACCAATTAATCCACAAGGTGCCTGGCACTGTGATAGACTCCAGGGGTGACAAAGACAGCCAAAACTGTCCCCTCCTTCAAGTAGTTTTTGTTCTATCGGCTGATCCTGACTCTTTCTTAGAGAGGAATCAGAAGCCCTAGCTTTGCATGACCCTAGGAAATTCACTTCAACTAGCAGAGCTTTGGTTTTCTTATCCGTCAAACTTGTGCACTGTTAGAACATCTGCTACCCACCTTACAGGGCTGGAAAAACCTGCAAGAGCTGTCCAAATGTGAACGCCTATAATAATCATTATTCCACTGAAGAGCAGAAATGATGAAAAGAAGTTGGGGGGAAGGATTGCCACACAGTGGCAGTTCCAATCTTCCAACCACTTCACCCTCTGCAGAACACAGTCCCCAAGTACTGGTTAGCTAGATCCCTCTGACAATGAACGAGGGAGAAAGAGGGCATGGCATATTCCAGAAACTGTAGGCCTTCACTAGCATCAAATTGTTGAGTGCTAAATGAGTGACTGAATGAATGAATTGGGGGGCAAACGAGGGGGTGGGGGTAGGTATTGGTTTTCTAATTCTTGAGTCATCACAGGCCCATAGCTGTCTGGATAGATGCCATTGTCTTTCCAAAATGGTCCTTTCCCTGAAGAAACTGTCTACTTTCAGAGAGGCAGCTGGCCAAGGCGGATGGGGAAATTGGCAACTACTCTGGTGACAGAAAAGGCATATTCTGGCCTTCCTACAGGCTGGGCAGGGAGTCTTGGGGTCCCTTGACCTTCTCTCTGGGCAGTCAGGAGCCTAGGCCAGAGGGAGGCAGCCTCAGATAAGCATCAAATTCGAACTGATAGGATAATAGACCTTTTAAACAGGAAGTTGATTCTTTTATAGATAAGGAAGCTGGGGCTCCAGAGGTAAAATTATTTCCCCCAAGGTCTTAGAAGCTGCTCCCTGGCAGGCCTCTGGACTCTCAACAAAGTTCTTTCAATTACTCCAGGTGGTTTCTCTCTTGGGGGGCGAGGGGGGGGGAGAGCCAGTAAGAGGGGATGGGTATCATCCAAGGGCCTAGGGATGCTTGTAGGCCATTAGTGAGTCCAATATTCACTGGCCTCTGGCGGCTCCCCAAAACTTTAGCCTGCTCCACCTGGGTGACTGTCCCACCCTCAAGGAGCAGGCAAGATGGGGGGGGGGTGAGAAGAAGGGGGAGGGGGTCATCTCAAGGCTCCAGCTGTGTTTGTGTGAAAGGCTCAGGAAATGGTGCTGCACAGATTCTTTTGTGTAGCAAAATAATTATAATCAACACCCACCACAGCAAATGAGCTTGGCACTCATCAACCCGCTGCTGTAATCAGCAGCCAGCAGCTTCTGATTGTCGTTCCCCCTTTCCCCCCTCCCCCCTAGTACTCCCCTGAGTCTAAAATGACATCAGCTGTCAACTGGGGGCTGATAATAGGACAAGCCCCCCCCCAACCCAAAGACTCACACAATGGGGCATCCTTGGTAGCCTGGGGGTGGGGAGGGGGCTGATAATCAGGCCTAAACCCCTGATGTGGCAGTCAGTGACCAGCACTAGCTCACACAATTATAGATTTAGAGCTGGAAGAGTGGCCATCTGGTCCAATTTCCTCATTTTACAGACGAGGAAACTGAGGACCGGACCAGACACTTTCCCATAGTGACTCCTAGAGGGAATGGGAGTTCACTGGCATTCATAACCCTGGGAAGCCAGCTGAAGTTCCTAGATAATCCTTAAGATGGAGAGACAAAAAATGGGAAAAGGGGGAACTGTCTCCATGCTGGAGGTCACGTCCCCTCTGGGGATTCAGGTTTTGGACTGCTCCTATCTCAGCTCTCCCCATTTGCTGCTGAACTCCTGCCATGTACACCCACACTTTAACCCCCAGGTCCTCATCACTTACTTGCTGATTCACTGCCAGCTTGGCCCCCCCACCCTTTCAAAAAGACCTTCCTTTATTTTCTCTCTCAAGGACCATGAACCATAAAGAGCAGAAGTAAGACTCTCCTAATTGTTTTAATTGCTTTTCTAATTTGGAAATTAAACAGCAAAGAAAGAGCCTGGAGAGAAGAACAATTACCCTGGAAGTGGGCTGCTGAGGATGGGCCATGGCTTCCTAATGTCAGAAGAGGCAGAAGGAAAATCAGATGCTGAGCTTGGCTGCCAAGGAATGACATGCCCTCACTAACACTGCCACCTTCCACCTTCCCCTTTACGAAGGAGCCCTTGTGTGCAGGCCCAAGCTCTCCTCCTCAACGGAGCTAGCGGTACCGTCTAGACCCATCCAAAGCCCAATGGAGCTCTTCCCCTTTTCTCTTAACCCTCAGAATTTCCTCCCAAGATGCTGTGGGGGACAATATGGTCCTTACTCCCTGGTCCAGCAAAAAGAGCCCTTCATTACAGCACAGGGGATTTGCCCTCTCTCAGTGTAATAAGCAAGTCCACACAGCTCAGGAGAGGAACAGAGTTTAAGCAGGAGACAAATGGTTTCTACTCCATCCACCCCAAACTTTCTCTCTCTCTTCTAAAAGGTAACTTACTCCCTAGGGCTGCTTTCAGTTATTCACCCTGTAATTTAGCAACTTTGGCCAAGCATGAGGAAAGAACCTTGCCCTAGATACTGGGTGGTGATTATGTGTGATTGATATTGTGTGTGTGGGTGGGGGGGTGGAGCTTAATTAGGTAGGTGGGACAAACACTGATTTATTGCTTTTTTAAAAATTATTTTATTTTTATGAAGACCTGCCCTTTTTTTCCCTCCCACTTCCCCTCTTCCCCCTAGGTGATAACATGAGAAAAACAAAACCTTTGTTTCAAACATGTATAGCAAAACATTCCTGCATTGGCTATGTCCAAAAATATACATATATACATACATATACACACATGTGCAAATGTATGTATATGTATATTGTGTGTGTGTGTGTCTGCACGCTGAGTCCTTCAGCTATCCTGTCTGGAGGTGGGGAGCATGTTTCATCATCAGTCCTCTGGAATTGTGGTTGGTCATTATATTGATCAGAGTTCCTAAGTTTTTCACAGTTTGTTTTTATAACATTGTTATTATCTTGTATGTTGTTCTCCTGGTTCTGCTCACTTCACTCCATCAGTCTGTACAAGTCTTCCCAGGTTTCTCTGAAACCCTCCCCTTCATTGTTTATTACAGCATAATAATGCTGCATCACATTCACATATCTTAGCTTGTTCAGTGCTTCCTCTCCCCTCAAACTCCCCTGGAAACTCCCCTTTCCAGATCTTTGCCACCACAAAAAATACAGCTATTAACTTTTCTTATATATGGTCCTTTCCTTCTTTCTTTGATTTCTTGGGAGACAAGAGTTCAAAGACCCCAAATCACTTTAGGGGGTAGATCAAGAAGTAGTATTTGTAGCACTGGGTACGTACAGTTTAATAGCCTTCTGGGCATAATTCATAGATTCGTTTTGAAGGCACAAGTCTGACCACATCACTCCCCTGTTAGAGAGGTTTCACTAACTCCCTCTTGACTCCAGGACAAATACAAACCCTTATATCGGACCTTGAAAACCTTCCCAATCTGCTCCCAGCTTATCTTTCCAGGCTTACTACATCCAATTCCCCTTCATGCATGCCACAATCCACTGAAAGTAGATTTGCCACACAGATATATGAAATTCTAGATTCTATCTCTCAGCTTTTGCATCCAGGCTGTTCTCCATTGGGAGAATGTTCTCCTTAAAATTCTTGTTTACTTCAAGAAGATCACCCTTCCTCATTTCTCTTAGCACCACCCCAATTCACGAATTCCTTTGGATAAGCTGGCCCTCCTTGGGCTTATATGCATACGCTCACTGAGGGCTGCTGGTAATGGTCCTAGCTGAGTATCTAGTACACACAATACTCTTAGGAAGGGCTTGCTGAAAGGATTTGAAATGGGTTGAATCCATAGAAACATCACTGTCAGAAACACAAACATGTGGATATCCACTAACATGAGTAGTGAAAATGTGAGAACACATGGTCAGCAACAGCTGGCCTGAGACATCCACCCAAGTCCAGAGAAAATGGGACAGGTGAGATAGATGGAATATGGCTCTGGTTACTGGTGTGTTTGGGCCTGGGAAGGTTTGACTTAGATATCTCAGAGGAAGAGAACATGGTGGGTTCCCCTCATACGGACACCACAACAGGGTCTTCATCCATGTCACACCCACTAACTGTGGGCACTGCAGTGGGTTGTGCCAGAGGGTGCTTGTACTGGCTCAAGGCTCTTTAGAGCCAATGGCTAGATTTACAAGTTGGAAATTGGTGAACGCTACAAATGAGGGTTTGATCTGTAGTTTTGTTGACTGATTGTCTAGACTTAACGAAGTGATGGAGAAAATGTTAGTAATTCAGGTTAAACTTCTAAGAGTTCAAAGCACACACTGGAACATAGTAGGTACTATATAAATGCTATCTCCTTCCTTTCCCCAATAAAAGTGTGCCATGTATACAATTTCTGCCACCTGGAGAGCTGGGTGTTAAAACATTTACCGCCCATGTGTTCCCCAAGGCTCTGCTCTGGGACTTCTCTCCTCCTCGTATGTTATTTCACTTGATTATCTCATCCATTCCCATGGGTTCAATGTTCACACCTGCGCAGAAACTCCCAGATCTATTGAGCCAGTCCTAGTCCCACATTGCCACTGGACATCTCGAACACAACATGGCCCCCGGGGCCACAAAGATGCCATGTCCAAGGGCCACACTCTACCTGTCCTCAAAAAGATCTGAGAGACAGCAAGTCCATTATATTATCCTATATATTTTTTCTATATTCTCCTATATATAGGGCACATGTGTGTGTTATATCATGAGGGATTTTAGGACTCAAAACCTCATTTTATGGATGAGGAACCTGAAGTTCAGAGGGATTAAGGAGGCATAGAAGAGTAAAAGAAGGGCTTAATGAAAAAGTTACAGACTTGGATTGGAATTAGACACATACACACAGATATACACACGTAAAATATATATCCACATATACAGATATATGCACACACATATGAAATATGAAATAGAGAACACATACATACGTATAAAATAGAGAACACACACTCATCTACACGGGCCAGACCCCACCATGCCAAAGAATGGAGAGAGAAGCTCCCTTCAGTCCTCCTCTGCCAGGACCTCCCACTGGGGGTGGGGAAGCTTCCTCTGGAACCAGGGAAGGGGGGAGCTGAGAAGCAGAGGAAAGCAGCCAAGGGGCCTGGTCTTCTGGGAAGCCAACATGAGCCTTGGGCACTGACCTGAGCAGGAAAGCCCGGTGGCCCTGAGTCCCCCCACCACCTCCCCCAGCCATCCGGTCCCAGCTGTGCAGGGCCATGAGGCTCTTTGGGGTAAATGGATTTTAAATTGGAAGGGACTTTGGGGATGGAGCATCTCCTTTGAACCTCTCATTTGGCAAATGCTTTAGTACCCTGCCCAATTCACAGCGAGTAACAGAGCTGACATTTGGACCCAGGTCATCTAATTCTTAATGTTCTTCCCACTCCATCACGAGACCTCCCTGGAGAGGGAATCTGTTCAGACCCCCATGCCCACAGGCAGGCAGGCCAGTCTGCCAGGGGGCAGCAATGGCTGACACCTATGCCTCCCTCTTTCCTCAGAGGGTTTGCATAGCAGAATTCTCCACTAGACAGAGACACGGAGGCGATGGTCCTCTTTCCATCTAATTTTTTGGTCCCAGCCTGTGATTTCATCAGTAGAGGAAACCCCCTCTATTAATGCTTATCAGTGTATACAGTGTGAGAGAGTTACCTGTGGCAGAGAAATCACACAAATGGTCCAAGGTCACAGGGTTGGTAAGTAAAAGAAGTGGGACTAGTCTATAGCTGGCTTTCCAGCCATTATGCCATACTGCTTCCCATTTACAAATGAAGAAACTGAGACCCAAACAATTTAATGACCTGCCAGCTGCCGCCTTCATGCAGGGAGTTAATGACAAAGCCCAGACTAGAACCTAGGCATCCTAACTCCTGGCCCCACACTCAACAAAAAATGTTTATGATGCCCTTTGTCCATGCCTACCCCTGCAGGGGATGAGGTGTGTGTGTGGACATTCTTCTGGTGAGACAAGGCTAAAACACACAGAATAAAAAACAATTCTGCATTTAACTGCATGACTCGGACCATGAAGACCATGGGTGTGATGTATAAGAACAAGAAAAGGACTGGCTGATCCTGGCCCTTGTGGAGGATGGGAAGTCCGAGCTGCAGAGGGATAGCTGAAACACTCAGAGGCCAGCAGTTCACAGGGTGTTGTATAAAGAGCACTCCATTTAGAACCAGGGTCCCTGAGTTTGAATCCTGCCTCTGCTAATTACTACAACAATGATGATGATGGTGGTGATGATGGTGATGGTAATGTTGGTGATGATGGTGATGATGGTGATGGTGGTGATGATGGTGAAGATGGTGATGATGATGATGGTGGTGATGATGATGATGGTGATGATGGTGATGGTGGTGAAGATGGTGATGATGATGATGATGATGGTGATGATGGTGATGGTGGTGAAGATGGTGATGATGATGATGATGGTGATGATGATGTTGGTGATGGTGATGATGGTGATGATGATGATGGTGGTGATGATGATGATGGTGATGGTGATGATGGTGATGATGATGATGGTGGTGATGGTGGTGATGATGATGTTGGTGATGATGATGATGATGACAATTGGCATTTATATGGTATTTGAAGGACTATCAATCCCATGATCACCCTTCTAGGAGATGAGGCTCAGGGAGAGTTTGTGTCTTGCTCACGTTCCCCAGGATTCCCATGCAGGTCTCTATAACTGTCTTTTTCACTATTCCACACAGCCTTTTCCCCTCTGAGCCTCAGTTTCCTCATCTGTAAGATGGTGTTCTAAATCCAATGATCTCAATACAAAGAGTTCTGGCTTACACAAGAGGGTTGTCCCTTCCTGCTGTTGTTCAGTCATTTTCAGTCCTGTCCAACTCTTCTTGGGCTTTTCTTGGCAGAAATAATGGAGTGGTTTTGCCATTTCCTTCTCCAGCTCATTTGACAGATGAGGAAACTGAAGCAAACAGGGTGAAGTGACTTGCCCAGGGTCACACAGCTAGTGTCTGAGGCAGGGTTTGAACTCATGAAAATGAGTCTTCCTGACTCCAGGCCCCGTGTTCTATGAATTATGGTGCCACCTAGATGCCCATTGTCTCTTCTACCTACTTTGAGTCATTTTTCCTCTCCAGATCTCAGTTTTTCCTATCTGGAAAATGGAGATAACCACCTGCCGTGGTCTATACAATAGAATTATAAAGATATAATAGCAGATTAAATATAGTAGTAGTAGATATATGCAGATATATCCATCCCCAAAGTGCATAGAGATAGATAAATACAGTAGGAGCAGGGGACAAACATCATCGAATAAAGATACAATAGTGACAATGAGAGCAAGAACAGCAGCTAACACTTGCAGAGGGCCTTAAGGTTTGCCAAGACCTCTGTGCGTGTTGTCTCATTTGATAAATGATCAGATGAGTCTGTCCTGGGGACAGATGTGAAGAGTTCACATGAGCATCACAACACATACTTTCTCCGTCACCCTGTGGTGAGACAGGGGGCACAATGTTATCCCCATTTTGCAAGTGAGGAAACTGAGGGAAAGAGACATTCCCAGAGCCACACAGTTATTAAGCGTCAGAGACGGGAGCTGAGCTCAGGGCTTCCTGACCCCACGTCCGGCACTATTTTCACTGTCTCAAGGGGAAATTTTAAGGACTATCACTGTCCTGCTTTTCCTTGAGACTGTCACAAGTTTGTGCCAGTGGGAGGAGGTGGGTCAGCGGCTGGTGGGACAAGGTGGGTCAGCTGCCGGTGGGACAAGGCAGGTCAGTGGCCAGTGGGAAAAGGTGGGTCAGCGGCTGGTGGGACAAGGCGGGTCAGCAGCCAGTGGACAAGGTGGGTCAGAAGCTGGGTGTCTGGGATGGAGAAGAAGGCCCAGCCCCAGTCCCTACCACCTGACACTTCTAGCTCTGCCCCACACGGTCTCAAGCAAAACCTTTGCAGTTCTCAGTCTCTTCCAACCCTCCCTGGAGAGGATGCCTGCTTAAATATGGAGCTCCTGGGGTTGGGATAGGGCTAGGCTGGCCTACAGACATCTGTTCTGACTTGAGAAACACACCAAGTCCATGTACACACATCCTAGACAATGCATCCCTGCCAGACCCCTATCTCTACACATGGCTGGGAGGCTCCCTTGGTGCTGGGCCTCTGCCAGCCCATCCTCCAGCCCAATGTTTTGGAAAGACATCAATGTTTTTTTTTTCCCCCTAGTACCGAGGATTGGAGTCTCTACACTAGAGGCGCTGACGGAAGCTGTCACAACACAAATCATAGGCGGCCCTCCCTAAGCCCTCCCCTAGCAAGCCGATGGGTGGGTGCTGAGAACATGTTCCTTCTGGGAGGATGACGTCTCTCTCCAGGGTGTGGATGGCACATGGTGGGACTATCATCAGGCTAGTGGGGCAGAGGGTTTTGGACGTCGGCATGACCTCTATCCTGTTTCTCCACCTTCCCCCGCCTAGCACGGGTGTTGGCTGCCTACATCGGTTAATCCTGTCCTGTTCTCTCCCTCATTCTTCTCTGCCCTTCTTTCTGATCTAAGCTGTATCTTGAGGTCCCAGTGCTTTGCATAATTCCTGGAACATATTAGGTGTTTAATAAATGTTGACTGAATTGAATTGAATCACATTACATTTATTTCTCTGTTAATCTCCTGCCTTCTGGAAAAAAATCTATCCAGCCCTGATTACTCTCTGCCTCTCTCTGCTTAAGCCAGACCTCAATCCCTCGTGAAAAGGCACGAAGACCACTGTTTCAGTGCTATTACTGTATCTCTAGGGTCTCAGTTACCTCATCTATCTAATGGGAATACTGCCCCAAAGACTGGATGCAATCATATACATGAAAATTCTCTGTAAAACACTCTACAGTGTTTTGGACATTGCTATGATTATTACTAAAAACAAAAAAACAAATTCTATGTCTCAAGGAAAAGCAGGACAATGATAGTCCTTCAAATTTCCCCCAGAAGAGAGTACTATAGATGTGGGGTCAGGAGAACCTGAACTCATATCCCAGCTCTGACACTTACTGATTGTGTGGCCCTGGGAAGGTCACTTGCAGCCTTCTCATGCACAATAGTGTCCCAGGTTTGTTCTCCAAGTTAATGGTAAGAGATTAGGCCCCCAGAGCTTCCAGCCTCCAAGCCGGCCTTACCTAGGGGTTATACACCTCCCTCCAGCATCTCATCAGCAAAATGGGGCTGATATTTGCACCATGTGTGTCACAGCCAGGTTGGGAAGCAAGCGCTTTATCTATTATAAATGTGGGCTATCATCCATTAACAAATTCATTATGACCTCTACAACTCTGCTGGGCAGACAAGGGAAGGAGGCCTCATCTCCATTTTACAAATGAGAGGGATAGAGAGTAAACAGAAGTGATCTGGCTACTTTATGGGCCCTCAAAGGGAAGAAAGGCAGAGACCCACCCCATCTCCAGCAAAGGAACTGGCCCCTCCTTGCCAACATCTGATGGATTGGTAGATACAGTTCTAGGTCTGGAGTCAGTAAGACCTGTGTTCAAATCTAGCCTCCAATATATTATTTGTGTGACCCAGCCACTTCACCCTGACTGAAGAAAGAAAGAAAAAAAAGAGAGAGGGAGAAAAAGAAAGAGAGAGAGAGAGAGAGAGAGAGAGAGAAAAGGAAGTAAAAGGATGGAAGGAAGGAAGGAAGTAAAAGGACGGAAGGAAGGAAGGCACACCCCAGTGGGTTGAGAGGGAGGATACCACAGTGAGGCTAGGGCAGGGTCTGGCCCCCCTCCAGAGCAGGACACACGCTCCGAGTGCTGTCTGGGTTTGCTACCTGCCTTCTTGTCTTACTCTGGGACTCCTGCAGCTGCCTCCAAACTGGTTCCCCTAAGTCAGTGTGAGCCAAGGGGGAGATGGATGCCAACCAAAGCTAATGTAATCTTAGGCTACATTCATCAAAGCTAAGCATCCCGAACAAGGGGGATGATACCACTGTGCCCCAGGCAGAGGCCATCTGAAGGACTGTATTCATTATGTGACCCCACACTACATCTACCAGCAGACAGAAGACACAGGAACACCTAGGTAGCTGTAGAAGAGACATTAAAAGTCACTGACTGTAACCCTCCTCATTTTAGGACTCTAAGGACCAGAGATGGGAAATGAGGTAGGATTCCAAGCAGGTTTTCTGGACTCTAGGGAAGCATTCTATCCACTGAAGCATGGGACCTCTCTCAAGGCAGCATGTATGGAAGCCGCCTCCTCAGCTGCTTGGGGTTACCAGATATGGCTGAAAGTTTCAGAAACTGTTTCTCCAGATGCAGGTTGCCTGGGTAACAGTTACTAGAGAACACACTGTAGGCTGAACTCCCAGGGCCTTCCTCCATCCTTGGTCACCCATAGCTCTTCAGTGGGGCTGGCCTAAGGCAACGGCACCCTGTTGGGGAAGCTGGTGGCACCTGTCTCTTACCATTAAAGGAGATGATGGGCATGAGGCTTTTATTGTTAATGAGAAGGCAGCAATGAGGGAGGGGGTCAGGGAGCGGCAATTTCCATCTTCCATGGCAAACTTCCATTTTCCCTGAGGAGAATTGGGTCCCAAGCTCTGTTCGGGCTGTATTTTTCCAACAATTGGTCCTTGCGGCAGTGGGAGTGTGGGGCCAGCTCCAATGAGCATTTGGAAAAAGAGATCAGTTCAAAGTCAGAGTGGAGTATTCTGTTCTCCCCTCCTTCTCCAGGAATGGAGGCTGTCATTTCTCTCTCTAATTCTCATTTCCCTAAAGCTAGGTCAGCAGCCCAGAATCTTCCGGTCTGGTTGATGCTGTCCAGGGTAAGCTGGGAAGCAAGTATGGCCAGAGGCAAAGGGGGCAGCAGCATCTTTCTAGGTGGGGGTAAGAGTTTACAAGCAGCCTTGAACCGCCAAAGGCTCAGATCTAAAAGTTTCTGGGAGCTCCCTTCCCAAAGGAAAGCTAGGATACACTGGAGTCCTGGGTCATCACTGACCCTAACCCCAACAGCCCTCAGGCCTACCACCAAATATCCAGGCCACATTCAAGAGAGTCAGAAAACTAGAGTGTGAATTCAGGTTCTCTCTTAAATGAAGCCTTTCCGAATTCCCCTGCCCCAATCTCCTCCTACCCCCCAGATCCTGGTGTGAGAAATGACATTCCTCCTCAGAACTCAGACAGAACTTTATTTCCCACTTTTCCAAATTTGTTCTCACATTTCCATGTCATAAGTGTGTACTACAATTACGTGCTTGTGTTTTACCCTTCTTATTATAAGCTCCATAAAGGCAGGGGCTGAGTTTAATCTAGATTTTGTTTCTCCTAATTAATTAACAAGAATTGATGGTGCACCAGTCACTGGAGAAATGAGAAGAATGAAACAACCCTAGTCCCCAAAGAGCTTCTAGAGTCTAACCTTAATAACAACAGTAATGATAGCAGACATCACATTAATGTAATAGCTAACATTTACTGCTGTAGTTGTTCAGTCATTTAAGTGGTATTCCACTGTGACCCAACTGGGGATTTCTTGGCAAAGATACCGGAGGGGTCTGCCATTTCCTTCTCCAGCTCATTTTACAGATGAGGAAACTGAGGCAAACAGGAGTAAGTGACTTGCCCAAGGTCACACAGCTAGAAAGTGTGTGAAGCCAGATTTGAACCCAGGAAAATAAGTCTTCCTGATTCCAGGCCTGCCACTCTCTCCACTCAGCCACCTAAAGTTTGCAAAGCATTTCACTTTTTGCAAAGCATATGACACAGCAATCCTGTAGATGCAATTATTATTACCATTTTGCATGTGAGAAAGCTCAGGCCAAGAGGTTTGTGACTTGCCTAGGGTCACACAACTAGTAAGAATCTGAGGCAGGATTTTGAATTCAGGTCTTTCCTGACCCCAAAGTGATAAGTACGCATATATACACACATATAATATATATTATATACAGAGCTATACATATATACACATGTGTATATGACTATATAAACACACATATGCTATTTATATACACAGTCATGTATATATGTATATGCTTATATATCAATACACAAATTCATTCATGTATGTGTATATATACACATCTGTGATATGTACATATGTAATCTCATTTGATCCTCCCAACAAACCTGTGTGAGAAAGATACTAGGGTTACTATCACCATTTTACAGATGAGGAAACTGAGGTACAAAGGTATTAAGTGGCTTCCAGGTGTCATACAACAAACAGAGGTCAGAAAAAGAGCATGAAGTGAATACAGCACCGGGCCTGCAATCAGGAGGACCTGAGTTCAAATCCATTTAACACTTACTAGCCGTGTAATCTTGGGCAAGTCACTTAACCCCAACTGCCCTGCCCTCTCCCCTCCAAAGAAAAGAACAAGAACTGGGATCTCTGCTAATTCCAAACACTCCTTTCAGTATCCCACACTGCCTCCCTTTCAGTGACTAGCAGAGTGAATCCACTCGGTGTTAAATATGTTTGTTATTGCCGTAGGCTCAGTTCTCTACCACTTGCTTCCTACTCTCCAAATCAACAAGTCTTTATCTGGCATCCAGAGGGGTACTCTATCTATCTAAATCCTCCCCTAAGCCTTTAAGGTGCAGGGCAAGTAAGTTCAGCCCCATTTTACAGATGAGGAAACCATGGCTCATGAGGTGAAGTGGGCTTGCTCAAAATAATAAAAGTAATTAAGAGTCTGCAGGTGCCAGCCTTGACTCCCAATAGAGGCATCTCGAGGGCTGGGACTCCTCCTCAGATGGCCTACACAGGATGATTTTTACAGCACCTGAAGCTTGCAGAGCACTCTCCCAGCATTGTCTAGAATGATCTCTCTTGCTGCTGGTGATGAACATACTAAAAACATACCAGCTGACTGATCTATCATGGACCTGAGATAACGATGTCTGGCTTTCTCCGCTAGTCCTGAACCCAAAAGGATCCCATCCTGTTTTGAAAGACAGATGGATGGACAGACAGACAGAAAAACATGAAGAGAAAGAGAGAAACATCTCTGAAAAGACCGTAACTCTGCGCACTGGGTATGTCTGTCTACATGCACACTCTGGCTTCCCCCCACCCTGGCCCAAAATGGCCTTAGTCATGCTCAGGAATCCTTCTTCCTTCGCCACCTCTTCCATTACTAGGTAACTTAGCCACCCCCCCCCTTTGCCCTGCTCCCTCCTCACCCCACAGCAGACATCAGCCCCTGCTCCCTGCTGGCTTCCTGAAAGGGTCTTTTCTTCCCCTTGCCCCCATCCCCCCAGAGGCAGGGCCAGCCAGCCTGGAGGAATCTGAGATGACAAGTCAGAGTTCCAGGCTTCCCCTAGTCCCCTCCAAGGCTCCCTCCACCTCCTACCTTCTCCTAGGTCCCCTCTCCCTAGACATAGAACACATTCCAGTAAAGGGGCATCCCCCAGGGACAGAAGAGCCGGGAGCTCATCCCCAGAAGCCTGGGACAAACAACACAGAGGGAGAGGCCTGGTCATCTGCTTTGCCAATACTGTGGCCCCATCGGAATGGGAGCTCCCTCAGGGCAGGGGCCAGCTTGCTTTTCTATGAACATCCCCTATGCTCATCACAATGCTGGTCAACTAGAAGGCACCTTGTCAATTTTTTAATCAGTCTTTCATTCAAACAGACCCCTGGCCACCCCACTGTTCAAATGCATTCTGACATCTCCCTGGAAAGACATAGTGTGTGTCTGCCCAAAGGGAGAGGGAGGGAGGGATGGGTGATGGGAACAAGGGGCCAGGGTCAAAGAAAGGTTAGAGTAAGTGAGGATGCAGGGAGAGGAGCTCTCCCAGAGAACAGGGCTTGGGCCCCAGAGCCAGCCTGACCAAAACAGAAAAACCTTTAGGGGAAGGAAGAAAAAAAATGTGTCCAAGGACCAGGAACAAACCTCTGCATCTTGTCTCCCTTGCAGAAACCATCTTCCAGCCTCCTCTTAGAATCTCACTTGGCCCAGAGATAATTTACACACACACACACACACACACACACACACACACACACACACACACA
>NW_027185786.1:5872927-5910252 GCF_028583685.1 Petaurus breviceps papuanus
CACACACACACACACACACACACACACACACACACACACACACACACTTTTCCAGGAGCAGGACAGCCTCGAGGACAGAGGGCCTAGTTGGCCCTGTGACATCATTCATTCATTCCCCGAATAAATATTTACTGATCTGTGGCTAGAGGTTAGAGACATGCCCCAAACACCCCTAGCTTCTCTTAACAACTCTTTATGGGTCTGTCATCTGTGACTTGCCCTAAGCCCTCCTTGGGGCTGTTTATGTTTTCTGTCTGGGAGGGGAATCAATGGTTTAGTCCTCACCATATGCAACATAAAAAAAAATGTCCTAATCTCACCCCTGGAGCTTCAAGGGAGTACTGAGGTATCTTAAGTCTAGGGTGGTAGGTGTTACTGACCAGGTGGGTGTTAGTGACCAGGTCGACGGAACTCCTCTCTACATGCTGCTTGGCACAAACAATTGGTGTCTCCTGTGCGCCCATCATTGGAACAAAAAGGTAAAACCAAAGCAATCTCAGGCCTTGAAAAGCTTACATTCTACCAACATTAATGACACAGGCAGAGAAGTAGAACTGTTGTTCAGTCACTTTTCAGTCATGTCCGACTCTTTATGACCTTTATGGCCCCATTTGGGGTTTTCTTGGCAAAGATACTGGGGTGGCTTGCCATTTCCTTCTCCAGCTCATTTTACAGATGAGGAAACTGAGGCAAACAGGGTTATATAACTTGCCCAGGCTCACACAGCTAGTAAATGTCTAAGGCCAGATTTGACCTCTAGTCTTTCTGACTCCGGTCAATAATTCAGTACATTTATTAAGCACCTACTAGGCGCTGGTGTTACAAAGACAAAAATGAAAAAGTCTTTCTTCCTCTATCAGGACACAACATAGACATACAGAAAAGAGAGGGTAAGAATTGGATTTGTGACTTCAATGGAACAGAGAACAATTCTTCTACCAGCTGACTCCAGAGAGGGGTGGTCAAACTCAAATAGAAACTAATCTGAACATAAGGATCCCTGCTGACTGCATAGTGACGTAGTTTTAAAATGGAATGGAATCTATGTTCTATTGTATTTCTATCTATTTTGTTAAGTATTCCCAAGTACACTTTAATCTGGCTCTCTGGAGTGTTGGGGGCCATCTCTACCTTAGAGCTCTGAGAAGTTCAGGGGAGCTGCCCCAACCCATCTGCATCCTCAGGAGCAGGACCCTATAGACATCTCATGCCACCTCTCTGACACAAAACACATACATGAAAACTGGGGACATGAGAAGGGAGGTACTGGCTGGTGAAAGCATCCTGAGAGGCCTTTTACAGATGTGTGGCTTGAGCTGAAGGAAGGAAAGAAGGAATTCCAAGGGTGAACAGGGAGAGCACTGGAGGCAAGAGGGACACAGGTAAAAGGGTGAGAGGTGAAGGATGGGAGGCCATGTATAAAGAACATCAAGAAGTCCATTTGGTGGACTGAGGAATGCAGGAAGAGGAATAATTAATGGAAAGGCAGGCTGGGGTCTGGGGTCTGGGCTCAAAGGTCTTTAAATGCCAAGCAGAGGAATTTGTTTTTGATACCTGTATCCCAACAGGTATCAAGTGAGTCAGGTCCCCAGCAAGAAGGGGCATTACTAAGAGCAGGAGGGGATGGGCACTGTTGGTCCTGCTCAGTCCACACAGTTGACTGGAATGTGAACGCACAACAGCTAGGGAATGGAAAAGTCCCAGCCCTCAGTACGTGGGTTACCTGGCTCCCTCAGCTCAGGTGGGAGGGACTGCATTCCATGGCTTCCAGGAATGAGTGGGGGGACTCTGTGGGGAAGGGGGCCCCTGAATGAGGATTTCATTGTTCAGTGCCTGCACCCATCCCACCCCCAGCTCTGCCCCTGCCCCAAGGCTCCTGTCAGCCCCCAAATGATTCTGCACCGCCTGCAATTTGTCTGTCACATCAGGACCAGGAGGCATGTCTGAGCCCTGTACAATGTCTTGGCTGCTTACTAAGCCCTCATCAGCCTGGAAAAACACTGCTGAAAAGGAAGAAAGGAAAAACAACATACCCTGCCCACAAATATCCCTTCCCCATGCAGTATCAACAAGTTATCTGAGGTCAGTCAACTGATGGGCTGATTCAGGGAAGCAATTCTGGCCTAGCATTCTTGCTAAGGCTCTGGAATGACATCTTTTGTTGACTCTGAAAAAGCCCTCTTACAACCCCTCCCCACCCTCCCAGGCTTGTTAGTTTATTCCTTTCTACCTTTTCTACAAGCCAACACTGTTTCTTGACCACGATGCTCCCAACTCCATGGTTCTACAATGGCTGACCCCATACCTGGAATGCTCCACTCCTCCCCTCCTTCCCTGACTTCTTTCAAAACTCAGCTCAAATTCGACTGTCTGCAACAGGCCTTTGAGGCTTCCTCCTCCCTTCCTCTAAGGTTAGCATTCACTTACACTTAAATCCAATTCACAGTGCTTGAAAGTCAAGACAACACCTTCCTGATGTCATGGGTCTTCTTCAAGGACAGAAGACAAACACCACCACCACCTTATTCTGGATGGACATAGTTACTTGTGTGTTTTCAGGCAGGTAGGTGGTACAGTAGAGTGTGCTGGGCTTGGAATTAGGAAGACTTGAGTTCAAATCTGACCTTAGATACTTTCTAGCTGGGTGACCCTAGGCAAATTACTTCATCTGTTTGCCTCAGTTTCCTTAACTGTAAAATGAGGAGAGATGATAAAAGCACTCACCTCACAGAGTTGTGAGAACCAATGAGATAACATTTGTTTAAAAAAAAAAAAGCATTCAGCACAGTGGATGGCACATATAGGCATTATAGAAATGCCTATTTCTTCTCTTCTCTCCCATTAAAATGTGACCTCTTTAAGAGCAGATATTTTTTCTTTCTTTGCATCCCTATTATTTAATTCAGTGCCTGTCTGATAAGAAGTGTTTAATAAATGCTCGGGGCAGCTATGTGGAACAGTAGTTAGACTTCCAAAGCTGGAGTCAGGAAGACATGAGTTCAAATCCAGCCTCAGACATTCCTAGCTGTGTGACCCTGTACAAATCACTTGCCCTCTGTTTGCCTTAGTTTCCTCATCTGTAAAATGAGCTGGAGAAGGAAATGGCAAACCATTCCAGTATCTTTGCCGAGCCAAGAAAACTCCAAAGAGGGTCATGAAGAGTCAAGACATGACTAAAACAAAATAAAACTACATATATATGTATATATGTATACACAGACACATACAGAGAGAGAAAGAGAGAGAGCACGAACTTGTGAGCTCACTGTCCTTTTAAGGTACTGCCCTTTTATAATAGAGTAATTTGTTGTCGAGTTAATCAGTCCCCCCTTCACTTAGTTCTAAAAGAAAGTCACTCTCTGTCTAGAGCTCTGAGATAATTACGGCTCATCTTGAATTGATAAAGAAGGGTGTAAGAACTGTTCTCTGATGGGACAAAGGTAGTTTATCTGATTATTGACAGGAGATGAGAATTTGATTACTAGATATAAGCTAAGGTGATGTTATTCCCAGAGAGGACTCATTATCTGAATCCAGATCAATAAGACAGATCAATGAAAGGACAGATTTCAAAAGTGAATCTGCTAAGTTTAAAGCTGGAAATGATAGCTACTACAGTTTCTGCGGAGAAGTAGGTCCAGCTGAGCAGAGGAACAGTTTGGATGCAGTAGTCAGAGAAGCTACCCAGAGGACCAACTGACTAGTTTGAGATGTGATGGATCAGCTCAGCTTAGTACTAAAGCAGTCTCTGCTCAACACAAAAATCAAGGAACTTTCATGAATCAAAGTGTGCAGTTCCAGAGTTGTCACTTACCCTGAACACATAGGTTTTCCTCACTCATGTACCTCACCGGCACATTTCAGTAAGTATGCAGCCATTCTCTCTCACAAACACTAAGTGTATTGATGGGAGAGTGTGACCTAGGCTTATGTATGAATTGTAATGTATTTATTATTCATCCATTTGCTTCAATATATGAATATATGATATTATTTGTTTTCTGTTGCTGCTAAGTAAATAGCTCAATTTCAAATTAAAATCACATCATTGTAAATAGATGGTTTATGTAAATGGAAATACATCAGTGGAGGCTCAATTGAGAACTTAAGTCGTGAGTAGGGAAAAACTATTCTCTTATAACAGGGACCCAGGGAGAATTCAAACATAATTTCTTGGTGGTCCTTCTCTGGAAAATTAGACGTGCAAAGTGTGAGTGCAACTTGAGATGAGCAAACCAGTCCAGGTCTCTGAATGCTCAAGTGAGACGTATAAGGTTCTACCTTTTACAAACATACAAATACACATATGTAAGTTATACAACCTCTCAAAATACAAGATAACCTTAATGAGGAGGGCACTAGCAATTAGGGAATCAGGAAACACCAGCAACAGTTGGTGGCCCTTGAGCTGAGTCTTGAAGGAAGCAGATAATTCTTACATTTTTACATCTTACTAGTCATTTGCATCTGAGATCAGGTTTTGATGGAATAGGAGAAGGGAAAAGAGAAGGATGATAGAGATAAGGCCCTTGGGGGTTGGAGAATGTTCTAGAAGAAAACCTTTCCAGTAGAACTTCCAGTAGGGTTCCTGATGACACATTCCCTGCCAGCCTCCTGTGCTGCTACCCAAAACCTGTCAGAATGAGAGATCCATCCAAATACGGAATTGTAAGCCTGGCTTATTCATAAGTAACTTCCTTAAATTCCATTATTCCCAAACTAGAAGTAATGTGATTACTACACAGGCTGAAATTCTACAGATGTAAATGGATGAAGAAATTCTTTTAGGACCTCCTGGGCTTTGGAGTGTTGGAAATAATTAAGACATTTCTCCTGGTTGAAAGGATCCAATGGAAACACTTTCTGCCCCCTTGAAATGGTGTCTACAGGCCTTCTATGCTCATCCTCCATGCCTGGTAAGCTCTCCTTCCTTACTTCCTTCCAGATACAGTTCAAGCATCACTGTCCTTCCCCTACCCCCAACTTCAAGTGTCCCTATTCTCTAAACTGTCTATATTTTTACTGAACGTACCTATAGAGGTACCTGTGGTCTCCCCTAATATGATTTAATCTCCTTGAGTGTAGAAATTCTTTCTTTCTTTATATCTGCATCCCCAGTGCCTGCTACATAATTGGTACTTAATAAATGCTTGCTGACTGACTGAGAAGCAATGTGTTGTAGTATATTAAAGGGAGTGTTGAACTTGGGAGTCTGCAGAACCCTGGGCTGGAGTCTGAGCTCTGACACTTGCCAAACTATAAGACAGTTAACCTTGCTCAGCCTCAATTACCTCAATTATACTACTCAGTTCCACCACAGAGCCACTGTAAAGGATAAGTCTTATAAAAGCCCTTAAGATAGTCTATAAATGCAAGTTATTGTTACTAGAGATGACAAAAACAAAAGAGAAATTGGTGCACACTCCTGCTGGTGAGATCTGACTTCAGGGGGACTCAGAAGATTAATTCCAGCAACATGGATACCATAAGCTCCTTGATGGGAGGACTGATTTGGGGGTTTTTGCTTTTTTGTATAGTGCTTCCATAGTGCTTGGCACATGGTAGGGCTTAAATGTCTATTGAGTTTAATCGAATCTTTGTCTCTTCCCTTGGGTGGTTGAGTGAAGATGAAGACTGGGGTTACTGCCCTAATCATTTGTGTAATTTGACCTCAAATGTCCATGTATGCCTTCTCACTAGAAGCAAAGTGGGGATGCTTATCAACTGGGGAACAGCATCATAGTATTACTATGTCCTAAGGAATGGGGAGTGTGAGGAATTCAGAAAAATTTGGGAGGATTTATATGAACTGATACAGAATAAAGTACAAAGTACCAGGAGAATGATTTACACAATGAGCAAAACCATGTAAAGGAAAATAATTTTAATTAATGCAATGATTAATCATGACTTCATTGAGCTGTTGACTTCACTGAACTGCTGACTTCACAGAGCCAGCCTGCTGGGGGGTTATAAGCACAGAATGAGGCATATATTGTTGGACATGACCCTTGTGTTGATTTATTTTGCTTGGGGGGTAGGGGGAGTCAATAAGCAATGATAAAATGAGATTTTTTTAAAAGCATCAGAAATATATATATAGATGTATGTATATATGTGTGTACACACACACACACACACACACACACACACACACACACACACACACAGGACAGCTCAGGTCACTAGCCCAGGGAAAGAATACTTTGAGAGCTCAGGAAAGGAAAGATGCTGGTAAATGAGGGGAAGGGGAGGAACGTCACATCAGGTTGAGTCAAATTCAGTTTAATTCAGCAAGAACTCATTAAACACCTACCAGTTGTGCCTCCCTGTCCCAGAAGCTAGGAATTCAAAGACAAAAATGCAATAGTCTCTCCCTTTAAAGAGTTTACATTCTCCCCAGAGGATACAACATATACACAGACAAGTAAATATAAGATACATATGAAATAAATACAAATTGGTGGCTCAGTGGATAAAGTCCTAGGTTTGGAGTTGAGAAAGCCTGGATTCAAATCCAGTCTTAGATACTTACTAAATGTATGAACCAGGCAAGTCACTTAACCTCTTTTTCAATCAGTTTCCTCAACTGTAAAATGAGCTGGAGAGGAAAGGGCAAACCACTCCAGTATCTTTGCCAAGAAAACCTCAAATGGGGTCACGGAGAGTGAGACATGACAGAAACCACTGAACAACAACAACAGAAACCAAGTCACAAAGGAATTAAGCTCCTGTGATGGTGAAAGGCAGCCCCAGTACTGCCAAAGTCACAGATCCCCAAAACACTGGATCTTTACAGCATAACAGCTGAGAGGAGGAGCTGGAAGCAAGGAAGGGTGGAGGTGGGATTTCTAGGCATTTTGACAAAGCAAATAATAGGCAAATAACATGCAAATTAATGCAAAATCATGCACAAATTAGACTTTTAACATGCCAGCAACCTAAGGATTTCTCGTACTAGGGCTTCCAAACTGCCAGTCAGGGAAGACAAGACAATGGGACACAATCAGCAAAATTATATCGGACCAACCCACTAAGGAGAAAGTGAGGAGAAAGAGAAGCCACAGAGGGTGACCCTGAGGAGGGTGGAAGAACAAAGGCCATTCTATAGACATTTATTAAGTGCCTACCCAGGGTCTGTAGGGTGCTTAGGCACTGGAGAACAGAAAGGCAAAAAAAGAAACAATCCCTGCCCTCAGGAAGCTAGGATTCAATGGAGGAAACAATGTACATACAAACAAGCTTAAAAATGTAGAGACCCACTGGCCTGGAAGGAAGGAAAGGTGGGGGAGACAAGAGATCAGGAAAGGTTTCCATAGATCTAGAGCAGGGTATTGAAGGAAACAAGGGATCTGATGAGGCAGAGGGCACAGCCAGCATAAAGGCAAGGAGATGGAGATGGCAAATAGTGAGTGAGGAAAAGGAAGAAGAAAGGATAGTAATACAGATGAAGAAGTTGGGAAAGGCAGGCCAGTTCTGAAGGTCTATAAATGCCCAACAAAGGACTTTACATTTTACCCTAGAGGTAATAGAGAGGGAAACAATGTATACACAGATAGGTAAATGCAAAATATTTACAAAGGTAACATGAAGGGATAATAATAACAAAAATAATATATCTATCTGGGTATTTGAAAAAGCCTTCTACACTAGCTACCTTCAGTTCATTCCCTCTTACTCCCTCCTCAGTCCTCTGCAACCTGGCTTCTGCCATCATCATTTCTAAGTTACCAATGATTAGGGTGGCTAGGTGGCGCAGTGAGTAAAGCACTGGCCCCGGAGTCAGGAGGACCCAAGTTTGGTTCCGGCTTCAGACACTTAACACCCACACAAAAAAACTAGCCATGTAACCTTGGGCAAGTTACTTGACCCCAATTACCCTCCAAAAGGCAAAAAAATAAAGTTACTAATGATCTTTTTTTAAAAAAAAAATCAACTTTAAGGACAGCTAGGTGGCAAAGTGAATAGAGCACCAGCCCTGGAGTCAGGAGGACCTGAGTTCAAATACAGCCTATGACACTTAACACTTACTGGCCATGTGACCTTGGGCAAGTCCAATTGCCCTGCCCCCTCCAAAAAGAAAAATAAAATCAACTATTGCTATTTTTGCTTTATCTATCACCTTGCCTCATTATTATACTGAAAAAATGGCAGCCATTCACTGAGAGCTCTCTCTTCATCTCCCATTGCTCTGACACTTGCCCCAAGCCCTCCTCATACACCCCTCCTTGCCAAGGCAAAAGTGATCCCTTCTCTCCTCTTTATCCAGCAGATTGCCTCTTTTCCCCCATCTTCAATCTCTCCCTGTCTATTGGCTACTTCCTCACCCCCTACACACATCCCCAGGACTTTCCCATCTTCCAAAATCCTCACCTGATTCATCTGTCCTCCACTTAGCTAACATCCTTCATCTCTCCTCCCTTTGGAGGATAAATTCTTTGAGAAAGCAATCTAGAAATGAGATTTTCACTTCCTTTCCTCTCACTCTCCTTAATTTTCTACACAATCTGGCTTTCCACCTCATCATTCAACTGAAACTGTTCTCTCCAAAGGTACTTAATGACCTCTTAATTGCCAAATCCAATGGCCTTTTCACAGTCTTCATCCTTCTTGACCTCTCTGCAACCTTTGACACTGTCCATCAATTACCCTCTTCTCCTCCATACTCTCTTCTTTCTAGATTTCTGTGACCCAGCTCTCTCCTGGTTCTCCTCATGCCTTTCTGACCATTCCTTCTCAGTCTCCTTCACTGGATCTTCATGGAAACCAAGCTCACTAATGGGCAGTATCCCCCATGGGTCTGTCCTGGGCTCTCTTCTCCCTCAATACTATTTCATTTGGGAATCTCATCAGCTCCCATGCATTCAGTTCTATGCTGACAATATGCTGACTTCTCAGATCTACTTACCCAGGCCTAACCTTTCCCTGACCTCCAGATTTGAATCTCCAACTACCTACTGGACATGTTGGACTGGATGTCCCATACACTGTTTAAACTTAACATGTCTCAAAACTGAAAGCATTATCTTTCCCATGAAACCTTCCCCTCTTAAAGTTACAGAAACAATCACTATAGCCTCTGAGGAAGCTAGTGTTATATTTGTTTCAGGGAGAAAAGGAAGATGGGGGGAAGGCCAGTCTCCTTATTTCCCTTCTCCCACATACTCAGCTATATAGGGACACTGATTCCTTTACTATTCTTTACATAAGAGACTTGTTTCTCAACTATGGGCAGACACACTTGAGGTTTTCCTTCATACCTGCAATTCTCTATCTGGGGGCACCCTTCAAATCTCAGTAGAAATCCTACCTTCTACAGGAAGCCTTCCCCAGTCCACCTTAATGGTGCTGCATACTCCCTGAAGATCATCTCCCATGCATTCTCTAAGTACCTCGTTTGTTTCTAGTTGTTTGCATATTGTCTTCCCTATTAATTAGATTGTGATCTCCTCCAGGGCACGGACTGTCTTTTGCCTTTCTTTGTACCCCTGGTGCTTAGCACAGTGCCTGGCACACAAGTAAGGGCTTAATAAAAGCTTGCTGACTGATCTATATTTCCTGTTGCATCTCCCTTCCCATCATTTCCCATAAAGCCATCCCTTATAATAAAGAATAAAAAAGAGGAAGGAAAAAAGTTGAGTAAAGCAAACCAACATGCCAAAAGAGACTGACTTTTAGGCAGCATTCCCCACCTGTGGTCCCCACCTCTGCACAGAAAGGAGGAAGGTGGCTTCTCAGGCCTCTTCTCTGGGACCAGGTTGGCTCATCATCATTTCAAGGCATTCAGGTTCAATCGTTTGGTCGTTCTTTCTTTTTAGGTGGCCGTAGTCACAGTTTACATTGTTTTCCCATCCCACGCATCTCATCTTGCTTCAGTTCATCTAAGTCAGTCCATGCTTCTCTGTATTTTTAACACAATAATATAATATTCATTCACGTGCCCCAATTTGTTTATTCCTCAATCAGTGGGTATCTACTTTTGTTTCCAGTTCTTTGCTACCAAAATGTTGCTATGAAGCCTTTCTTTTTGTCATTAAACTCCTTGAGGTACAGGCGTCTGCTTAGCAGTGGAATTTCTGAGTCAAGTATGGACTAAAATTTTAGTCTCTCTCTGAGACATCTGGCCTTGTTGAGTGTCTTCCCCTCCTAGATATTTTCTCTCTCTCTGGATTCTCTTCCTCCCAAACTGCCCCTTCTCAGTTTCCTCTGCTGGATTTTCATCCTTATCGTACCCACTGTGAACATCCCCCATAGGGGCTCTCTTTCGCTAACCTCATTAGCTCCCAGGGATTCAGTGCTCATTTCCATGGTCGTAGGTGACTCTGGAAGATACAGAACATTTCATATAGAAAAGTAAGGCCCCTGAATTCTTGCTCTTGCAGTGCCCATGGTCTGAGCCCAGGCAGCAGAACAAGCCTGTGCTTGCTGTACCAGGTAGCGGTGTGAACCTCGCCAGGGCAATGCCCTCGTCTTCCTCAGCTGTCTGGAGAGACCTATGTACATGCCACAAAGAGTTGTCTGAATAAAAACTACTACCTTAATTAATCACTAAAGCGTCCACCTGTATTCATCAAGTGATATAAGAAGCCTCCCCTATAGGCGGCAAAGGGTCTAAATCTTCAGGTAGAGACCTCCCTAACAACTCTGAAATTATTGTGGGTTATTCTGCATAAGTCTATTTCATAGATATTTTAATATGACTCCCCCAAAAAATAAAAGAATTCAGGGACCTTTTTTTAACCTTGTGCGCCCAGTGCCAGCACAGCTCTCGGGCACATAACAGTCCTTAATAACAGTTGTTGATTGATTGATTAATTGATTGAAGAATGCAGATCTCCTAATTCAAGTATGTGTGATATGGCAAACTCTGGAGAAGAAGCTTTCCATTTATTCATGGATTTTTTTTTTTTTTTGGAGAGGGGAAGGAAGGGCAATTAGGGTTAAGTAACTTTCCCAAGGTCACATGGCTAGTAAATTTGAGGCGGGATTGAACTCAGGTCCTCCAGACTCCAGGACCAGTGTTCTATTCACTGTGCCACCTAGCCACCCTCTATTCATGGATTTTTAAAGAGTTGGGAAGAGGTTTTAAATATACACTAGTTCAAACCTCTCATCTTCTGTCTAGATGAGGAAACTGAGGCCCAAAGAAAGGGAAGGGACTCGTCTAAATTCAGCCATTGCTGCCTCTGAGCAAACCAGCAGGTGACTAAGTAATCTCAGAGAGGATTTAAAGTGGAAGGAGGGAGCTTTGAGATCCTCTATCCCTGGGCTTGGGGTAAGCGCAGACAGTTTTCACAGACTTTCTTCACCAGGTTCAGACCACCCCAAGAGCAGTCATACAATCGAGCCCTGTCAATACCGTGAGTTCAGAGACTAATTGAATTTCTTCTCTTCCTCCCCCTTCCCTGGTACATTAGCCTCAGACAAGTCCCTAATGGAGCATATAAAAACAACCCCAATTTCCTTCTCCCTTTTAAAATACATAAACTCAAGGTAGCAGCCCACAGAGAGACAGGCCAAGAAGAGAGGAAGGTCCCATCCTTCAGCTATTCAAACATGCCAGGAATCCTTGGGAGGGTGAACAATAACAAGTTAGAATACCGTTTTGAATTGCTTTAGGGCACTCTGAAATACTAATAATGACCACAAAGTATAGTCTAATTTCACCTGCCCTGAAATGAGCTCCCATGAGTGGCAAACCTAGACCAAAGTCTAATGAAATTCAGCTATACAGGGGAGGCAGAGCTGCTCCTTTGGAGACAATCTGATTCCATTCAACAAACATTTCTCAAGCACCTAGGACACAAAGCCCAGGCAGACTTCCCTGGACTTGGGAATTCCTAGAGCCACACGCTGCCAGTCTCCTCCTTAAGCAAAATAAACAGCTGAGGAAAGGGATCAGCAGGCACTGCCTGGGTCAGCTGCTATTCTGATCATTCAACAAACCTTTATTGCAAAGCTTGAGGCCTGCGGGCTGTGGGAGACACAGAGATGAGTAGGAAGAGAAGGCCCCCTGCCCCCCGCGAGTTTATAATCTTTCCCTGCTGTTTGGGAGGTTGAGGCTGGCTGATCCATTGAGTTTGGGAGTTCTGAAATGCTGCAGGCTGGGTCAGGTATTTTCACTAAGTCTGGCATCAATGTGGGGGGAGGGGCACCAGGCTGCCCAAGGAGGGATGAACCAGTTCAGAGGGAAAAACAGAACTTTAACACTTTCCATGCCAATCATTATGGGATTGGGATTGGGTCATGAGTGGTGGCTGTACTTCTAGCCTAGAGGAGATAGGGAGATCCAAGCATCATCATCATCATCATCAATGATGTTTAATCTAACATATGATAGTGGCCAAAAAAAAAAATCTGCCATCCTTCAATTCCCACCCCCACCCCTAGTCTTGAGGCCTTCCTCTTCTCCACATTCACAGGGTGGTAAAAATAAAAGCAACAATAACCAAAATTTAAAAGGCACTTTAAAGTGAGCAGATCCCTTTACATGTCACAACATTTCATCTTCACAACAGCCCCACAAGCTAGTAAGTGCCTGAAACAGGATTTGAACCCAGGTCTTCCTTGCCTCCAAGTCTGGTGCTCAATCCACTCCACCATTTTGCTGCCCCTAGCTTGCATATGTCAGTGCAGCACTGAAGTCCTATTCTGACGGGCACGACCATGCTGGAAAGGCTTTGAGTATAGGCTCCACGATAGACTGACTACAGATACAGACTGCAACTTAGTCTGTTGTCCAAAAACTAATCAAGCAGTCAACAAGGATTTATTACAGAAAGCAAAAACATGGTTCCTGCCTTATAAAGAGCTTATATTCTAAAAGGTGACCAAAATATGTATGTAACTCTGTAAAAACAATATGTATAGGGTAAGTGGGAGGTAATCCTGTAGGCACTAACCTAGTTGAGTAATTAGTCGCTCATCACCAGTTTGGCTGCAGGGTAATTATTTTTTCTCAGCTACAACTAGCTACTCATAAAGACTATCTTTTTTTTTTTTTTAAGCAATCGGGGTTAAGTAACTTGCTCAAGGTTACACGGCCAGTTATTTCTGGGCGTGGTGCTGAGTGTCTGAGCCCGGGGTTCGATCTCCAGGTCGTCCCAACACTGGAGCTGGTGCTCTTACTCGCTGAGCCACCTGGCCGCCCCAAGACTATCTTCTACATTAAGAAGGGAGGTGGATGAAGGCAGTACCAACAACAAGAAAATCAGACCCTTAAATTATGTCTTTGAATTCTCTGGATAACTATTTTAAAGGTTAATTTAATTCATAGGTAAGAATAGTGAATAAATGAAAAAGTATTTATTAAGGCTATGTGCCAAATGGACAGAAACAGGAATGGCCAACCTAGACCCTTCTTGCAAGGAGTTCATATTCTGATTGAGGGAAATAACACATAAGAGGAAATTCAGTTACAAGGATGGACAGCAAATCTCGTAAGTCTAAAGGGAACAGTGGAGGGGCAGAGGGCAAGGTCCAGGGGCCTTAGGTTAAGTCAACATGGCAGTGTGGGGTTTGCAGGGTACAGAACCAGGGCAGGTGGTAAGGCCCAGTTGTCTTCCATCTCACTGGAATGAACAGAGCTGTTGACTCCCATTACTAAAAAGAACTTTCAAATTATTTGGAAATCATATTAATATCCCGAATAAGGTAATACAATCATGAGAGAAGTCAGTCACCTTTTCCTGAAATCTCTCCCAACTATGAGATAAACGCTGTCATTTTTTGAGTTAAAGTATTACCAACGCTGCAAACACTATTATGCTGCTAACTCACAAACCACAATTCACTGAAGTCCTAAATGTTATCGTTATCATACCAGACTTAATTGCCCCTCCCAAGCAAAGTTAGAGCTTTACAATCTAAACAAACATCTAAGCTTTACAGCAATCAGCTCATCCCAAGGTTGCCCTTGGTTGGTCACTGACTTGCTAAGTCCATCCCACAGTTTAGGAAACTAGCATATCAATCAATCCACAAACATTGGCTGGGAACACCTACTCTATGCTAGGTACCTTGTCAGCTGCTTTGGAGAACTCAAGGAAATTCTAAGCCACAAGGTTGCCCTGGATCTGTCACTCAGCTTAGACCCTCAAGGGGTTAGAAGTTTATCTGTAGTCCTCAGACAGGGAGCTCTCATTTGGAATACACTGGAGAGAGGCTTTTATCTACAAATAAATTCATTTCACTGAGAACTATTTTCTGTTTTCATCTGATGAATCTTAAAACTATCTTCCACACCTCATGAGAGCTCATTTACACCCAAGCACAATGAAATAGAAAGATGAAAATGTTTCTCACTGAGGAATCCCAGCCCTCAATCAAGTATCAGTTATGTGATGGTAGTGTCATGAAAGACAGGTTATGGGAATTGGAAATTTAAAAAAAAAACCCTAAAAAAATTTTAAAACTATTCAAATAAAAAATACTTTTTAAAGTGACTTAATTTTTCATACCCTTTGACCCAGCAACACTACTGCTGGGCATTTACCCCCTGGTGGTTAAAGATCGAAAATATAAAAATATTCATGGAAATTTTTTTTGTAGTAGCAAAAAAACTAGCGGCAAACGAAGTGTTCGTGGATTGAGGAATAGTTCGCCAAATTGTGATCCATGAATGTAGGAGAGAAGAGAAGGGAATAAGCATTTTTATATAGCACCTACTATGTGTCACACACAGTGCTAAGAGCTTTTTACAAATATTATTTTACTTAATCCTTACAACAACCCTGTGACTTAGGTGCTATTAACCTCCCCATTTAATAGATGAGGAAACAGAGGTGAAATGACTTCCTGGGGTCACATGTCTAGTAAGTGTCTGAGGTTGGACTTGAACTCAGATCTTCTTCACTCTGGCCCTAGAATTTCATTGTCCCCTATGTAAGGAGTGCAAAGAAACTGGTTTTAACTGATTGCAAATGAAAATAGTAACAAGAAAGAAAAAAGTAAACAAGAAAAACAAAAAACAAGAAAACTAAAACATAAAGGAAAACAATGCCACAAGACTTCAGAATTCAAGTCAATGTGATAAAAATTTTTACTTGGAGGGACACCTCCCTCCTCTTGATAAAGGGGGTGGGGAGGACTAAAGGTGTGAGAGGAGGCATACACTGTCAGATATAATCCATGTGTCCTTTTGTTTTGCTTCTTTGTTACAAGGGACAATTTTATTGGTGCAGAATTTGGGGAAGTTTCATTGATGCTTTAAAAAATTTTTTTCAAAAAAAAAACATTAAAAAAAAAAAAGAAAAGAAGGTCTAGGCCTGAAAAGATTGCATCAATCAAGAGAAGCACCTGTATGCCAAGTACTGGGGACAGATATAAAGACAGAATTCTTGCCTCAAGGAACTTACTTCCTAAGCCAGTAAGAACACCAGTACAAACTAAAAATATAACCCATTGTGGAAAGGCTTGTAAGACGTTAGGACCACATCCAGAAGGAACTTTAACTATCTTCAGTCGAAAGATGAGTAAGCTGAGACCTCAGAAAGTAAATGACCTGCCTGAACTCACAGGTCTTCAAGCAGCAGACCCAGAATTTGAAGCAGGTGCTCTGACTCCAAGGGGCAGAGCTAGGGGAGCATACTAATGCATAGAGAGCTGATCGGGGAGTCAGGAAGACTAATCTTCCTGAATTCAAATCAGGCATCAGACATTTACTAGCTGTGTGACCCTAGGCAAGTCACTTAACTCTGTTTGCCTTAGTTTCCTGAACTGTAAAATGAGCTGGAAAAGGAAATGGCAAACGACTTCAGTAATTCTGCTAAGAAAACCCCAAATGGGTCACAAATAGTAGGACATTAACTGAAAAATGACTGAACAACTCCTAACTCCAAATGCACAGGCCACTCCAGCCTTCCTAGCTACCTGGTAAATCTCTCCTTGTCCACAGAGCTGACTTGCCCCACCCATCACCCTAAAAAACATCCATCCACATGCCTGAGAAACCTCAAATGGCTTTGCCAGTCAGAGCTATCCTTGCCCTGGCTGGGCAACATCCCCATCTTTGCAGGAAAGCAACCCGAGGAGACATCAAAACAGCCTCATGCCTGACCCTCTCACACACACAGAAGAAAGCAGAAATGGAAGCAGTTACAGATGGGCACAGCTGAGGGATTTTTAGTTCTGGGGAAAGTGCGCTCTGAGGGTAAGGGGATGAGGCTGCCCACACGGTGGCTGCCTTCCCTAGCAGCCAATTCACTTTCACAACCTTCTGAAGAATGAGTGTGGAGATGCTAAAGCTCAGGGGAAAGGAACATTCTGTTTTTCTAAGGGTGCACACACACACACACACACACACAAAAGAGAAAAATGTCCAATAAACATTCAGACCCCTTTTTCCTGAAATTTTCTATTCTCCCTAGTTTGTCATCAAATCTCTAGACAAGCACAGAACCCAGGTGGAGAATTCTAAATCTCCCCTTTCCCAGACTCATCCATTAACCATTAATTCAACACCTGTGTGCAGAACACCATGGCAGGTCCTGTGGGAGAGAGGAAGTTTAGACCTAGTGTCTCATAGGCCTTTTCCCACCAAGAGGGGGAAAAGAGACAGACAGATAGACACACACACACACACACACACACACACACACACACACACACACACACAAGACTAAAGCACAACATTCCAGACTGACCGTCTTCACTCAAACATTTATGGAGGATTTACATGGACAGTCTTGTTTGCTTAGATTTCAACGTCCAACGTCTCCAGCGGTCTGTCTATATGTCTGTCTGTTGATGGGCCAGATACTCTGTTAAGGACTGATAATGCAAATCCAGGCAAATGCAAAAGGCCTCCTTAGAGAAATCCTGCATGAAGCTTGGGTTGGGAGGCTTGTTTTGGACAGCTGGGGAAAGCGGGGGATATGGACCTGGGAGGGCCTCCTGGAGGAGGCAGATAGATACTTCCCAGAGGGCAACGTGAAGAGCTAGCTGCTAATGGAATCTACCCACTGAGTACCAATAAGGACAAATGAGAAAACTGAACCAAGTTTCACAGTGCATACATTCATCCGCAGCATGTGGAGGTCTCAGGATCAGCCCATCCCAGGCAAGCAGCAGCAAGGCTCATCTCTGGCCCTTGCTTTGGGGTCACCTGAGCTACAACAGAATGAAAAGTAAGAGCCTACTGTACGCAAAGCATGGCCCTGGGACCTGGGGGAGATACAGAGTTTAGAAGAGACAAGATCCCAGCCCTTGAGGAATTCAGTCAGGTATAAAATGCCAATACAAATAGCTATAATACTCACTATTACATGACAGATGCACTTGAACATTATGAAACAAAGAGCTTGGTGAACCCCAAGGGACAGTAGGTCATTACTGAAGGGGAGGAGGTGTCTCCAGAAGGTTTCTTATGGTAATCAGAGTTGCGTTTTAACGCTAGGTAGGGCCTTAAGAAGACAAGAAAGGGAAGTAGATGGATAGGCACTGGAGGATGAAAACATTCCTTGTGCGGGGGAGAGGAGAGCAAGCCAGTCTGGCGGTAATATACCATCCATGGAGGGCAGTAACATGACATAGGATGGCTGTAGATCATGCAAGGCCTTGAATGCCTACCTTTCAGTGCCAACTAAAATCCTATCTTTTACAGGCAGTCTTTCCCAACCCCTCTTAATTCCAGTTCACCCTTCCCTGTTAATTAGTTCTATCTATCCCATATGTAGCTACTTGGATATATCTGTTGGAATGTTCGATTGTAAGTTCCTTGAGGGCAGACACTATCTTTTGCCTCTTTTTGTATCCTCAGTGCTTAGCACAGTGCCCGATACATGCTAAGTATTTAATAAATGTTTAATGATTGACTACCAGGTAGAAAAGTCTGCACCTCACTCAGCCGGCAGTTTTTGAGCAGCAGAATATTGTGGCAATTCTTTGAGCAGCAGCACAAAGGATGGATCTGAGGGAGGAAAGTGTAAAGGCGGGAAGGCCTGTAAGGGAAGCTGATTCACTGGTCAAGGCTGGTGGGGATGAGGGTTTATAGCAGGGGAATAGTGAGGGAGGGATGGATATATCAGAGATTGTCCTGAGGTGAATTCCCTGAAGGGAACTGACTGGACTTGGGAGGTGGGAGAAACAGCAAAGCTCCAAAGCCCAGGTTGACCATCCCCAAGCTGCTCAGGAAAGCAGAAGAGTGGCTGGAAAACAGCATTAGGAGCTCAAGGTTGCTCGAGGAAACATGACATCAGAGCCCTCTCACCCTGACTCCACTGGGTCCTCCAGGGAGAAGTAGAAAGCCAAGCTGCCTCCATTCTGAGAGCCATTAAGGGATATCCCTCCCACCATCACAAGGAGACCTTTGTGCAGCCACCAAGTATCTTCGAAATCCAAACTGCCACCTTAGAAATTATCACAGAGTATCTCTAGTGAAGTATCCTGTCTGGGGCAGGGAAGGAAACCAAAGCCAGGGAGTGGGGTGGCAGGGTGGGATGAGGCAAAGCCTCTGAGCCCCATCAGACCCAGCCAAAGCAGAGCCTGCCCAAAAAGCCCTGTTCTCAGGCTGGAGCCTGTGCAGACACCTCATTTGTACCTGCCCCACTGGGTCTAAACCAGTTTCATCATCTCTGGTTTTCATTACCTTGGGGGACAGAGGACATGAGGGTGTGACCTATTATGGCAAATTATTAACGGTGAGAAGTGTAAGGCTGGCTTGAGTTTATACACAGCCTGGGTTCAGATGGCCTTGTAAACTTTCTTTCATCTTTTTTTTTAACCTTGGTGATAGTAATTCCTGGCAGGAAACTAAGGTTGGGGGCGGGGGGGGGGGAAGGATTTCCTTAAGTCCCTGATCTAAACACAGCGCCTGGCACACAGTAGGTGCTTTATAAGACGAGCCCCTTTCTTCTCCTCTTCTGCCCAGGGAGCTGTGGATGAATGGCTGGGTCCATTCTCAGCCCTCTCTGACAAGAACAGGGGAGGGATATTTCACTTTTGTATCTTCCACAGATTTCACAGATTCAGGGGATTTGGAAGCCCCCCAAATCAGAGGTCATCTGGTCAGCACCGTACAATGGGAGAGCTACTGGATTAAGAGCCAGAAACCCTGGGTTCAAATGCCGGCTCTCCTCTTCCTAGTTAGGTGACCTCTCATGGTCTCTGTATCTTCATCTGAAAAAGGAGTCAGAAGTAGATGATACTGATGTCTGTCCCAACTCTGCTCTTCAGTATGATCATAGGTGAAACCCCTCGTTTTATCAGATGAGGGAACTGAAGCCCTGAAAAGGAAAGGCAACTTGTCTTTGTGGTGGCTGTTTGGTCGTTTTTGATTCATGACTCTTTGTGATCCCATGTGGGCAAAGATACTAGAGTGTTTTGCCATTTCCTTCTCCAGTTCATTTTTCAGAAAAGGAAACTGAGGCAAACAGGGGTAAGTGACCTGCCCAGGGTCACATAACTAGGAAGTATCTGAAGCTGGATTTGAACTCAGGTCTTCTTCATTCCAGCACTGGCATTCTATCCACTTCACCACATAGCTACCCAAAGTATCTTATCACTACCTAACTCTCACCAAGGATCAGCTCCATCCCCATTTCCTAAAAGAAACCTTGGCTAATTTTCCAAGGGTTAGCGCTCCAATCCTCCTCCCCTTAGCGCCCTGCCCTCGATGAAATGCCTGTGGATTTGTTTGGTACGTACTTCATACTTACTGGTTTTGTGCACAGGGTGTTTCCTCCCAGTAGAACATAAACTTCTTGGGGAAAGGAACTAATACTGAATTAAATTGAACAGAAGCAGAAAAGCCAGGATTTGAACCCAAATCCCCTGACTCCTAATCCAATGGCCTCTCTTTGCTCCTAACTGCCCTCTTTTGTGTGTTCAGGCGGGTCCCCCAAGGATGTACCCTAGTCAGACCCGTAAAAAGCATTCATCCTTGGCTTCAAAGAACTCTCCTGAGTAGAGTCAGTTTTTTAAACTACTGTACAAGCCAGAATGTAGGCAGCTAGGGGGCATCATAGTACATAGAGCACTGGAGTCAGGAAGACTCACTTTCCTGAGTTGAAATCTGACTACTGACACTTAGGTACTAGTTGTATGACCCTGGGCAAGTCACTTAACTCTGTTTGCCTCAGTTTCCTCATCTGTAAAACGAGCTGGAGAAGGAAATGGCAAACCACTCTTTTTTTTTTTTTTTTGCTTTTTGGAGGGCAATTGGGGTTAAGCAACTTGCCCAAGGTCACACAGCTAGTTTTTGTGTTAAGTGCCTGAGGCCAAATTTGAACTCAGGTCCTCCTGACTTCAGGGTTGGTGTTCTATTCACTGTGCCACCTAGCTGCCCCTGGCAAACGACTCTTGACCAAGAAATCTCTAAATAGGGTCAGGAAGGAAGAGTAGGACACAATGGACCAGGATAAACCTTACATCCTGACCACCCCTGAGGATCCCCCCCTTTCTTCTGCAATGATTACTTTTTCCTCTGAAGAAGAGAAGAGGAGGAGAGAAGAGGGAGGGAAGAAAGACTAGAGCAGAAGGGAGAGAGGGGATCCCAAGGGGAGAAAGAAAAGGGGCGAGATCCCCTAGGAAACAAAAGCAACAATGTTGTTTCTATAAGGGCTCAGCCAAAAATGAATGAATAACCATCGCGATGAAAGGAGAGTCAGGAATTCTGGGAGCCAGGATGAGCAGTGAAAAGAAAGCTAATTGTAGCAGATAATGCACTAGACTGCAAAGGCCGATCGGGCAGACAGAGCAGCTCTGGGCCCTGCCCAGCTGAGTCAGCTCTGATGGGGCCAGCGTTGGAGGCCCAGAGATATCAAGGACATGGAAGGGGGAGGGGTACATTGGCAAAGGACAAGGCTGCTTTGGCACAACCAGAGTCTCCGGGAGCTCAGGCCATTTCTGCCCCCTGGCTTCAGGCCTCTGTTCTGCCCAAAGGAGACTTCTCAGCTTTTCACACACAGGCTCATTCCCTAACTTCCTTCAGAAGCACTCACCATCTGAATGAACTACCAAGTTTAGTACTCTAGATTCTCTGCCAGTCTTCTTCCTCTGCCCTTTTCTTGCCTTTTCACACACTAGATGGTATAGAAGCAAGAGGACAGTGCGGAGTCAGAAGGTCTGAGTTTAATCCTGGCCTGGAAAAGAAAGACTCCTCTTCCTGAATTCAAATCTAGTCTCAGACACTTCCTAGCTGTGTTACCCTGGGCAAGTCACTTAGCCCTTGTTTGCTCCAGTTTCCTCTTTTATAAAATGAGGTGGAGAAGGAAATGACAAACCATTCCAGTATCTCTGCCTTGCAGTCATGGAGAATCAGACAGGACTGAACACAATAAGGCAATAAAGAATACTCTCTACTGACCCTGGAGTCAGGAGGACCTGAGTTGGAATCCAGCCTCAGACACTTAACACTTACTAGTCATGTGACCTTGGGCAAGTCATGTAACCCCAAGTGCCCTGGCTTCCCCCTTCCAAAAAGCAAAAAAAAGAAAAGAAAAGAATACTCTCATTTCTTAAAATAATAATAAAGTAATCCTACTTAATGATCTGTTTCACTGAGCCCTGGAATCAGGAAGATCTGAGTTAAAATTCAGACTCAGATACCTACTGTTGACCCTGGACCTGTCACTCAACCTCTGCTTACCTCAGTTTCCTCAGATGTAAAACAGGAATAATAACAGCACTTGCCTCCGAGGGTTGTCACAGGAACCAATGAGAGAATTTTTGCCAATCATTGGCACAGAATAAGTATCATATAAATGCTTCTTACCTCCCCCCACTTCTGTCAGAACAAAATTATTTTCCCAATAATATTAACATGTTATTTGCCTATTTTTTTGCCTCCCTTTTCCAGGTACATATCTGTATGAGGCCAGATTTGCTGCATCTACTTCAACCAAAACAGCATATTGTAAAAGAATGAATGCAGAAGCAGATAGGAGAATTCAGTGATCTTCTATGAGGACTTACAATTAAAGAGGTTTGCAAAGATATGTAAAATAATGCCACTTCTCACTAAATTACTTTTTGTTTTAGAAAAAAATTTTAAACAAAAATGCCACTTATGTTAACATGCAATGGAATTGATATATTTTTTGGCTTTTTTTTTTTTGGAGGGCAGTTGGGGTTAAGTGATTTGCCCAAGGTCACACGGCTAGTTTTCGTGTTAACTGTCTGAGGCTGGATTTGAACTCAGGTCCTCCTGACTCCAGGGCTGCTGCTCTATTCACTGCGCCACCTAGCCACCCCAGGAATTGATATTTTTAAATGAACTAATAAACATTTCTAAAAATATATCAGAAGTCATTTCTAAAATGGTAAATATGAATGGATGTAATATACATAAACAAAAGTTCTTTAGGGTCATAAATAATTTTTTTAAAGTGCAAAGAGGTCCTGAGACCATTAAACTAGATAATCTCTAAAGTTCCTTCCAATTCTACCTCGATGCTCCTTTTCATCCTTTTTCTTAGACAGCCTAGCACAGAAGAACCATAGCACAAGAGACAGGAAAAGTTGGCCTTGGAGCCAAAAAGACCCAGCTTTCAAGTCCCATCTCAGACACATATTAGCTAGTTGACCCTGTGCAAGTCCACCTAACTTCTCAATTTTTGTGGTTGTTATCCAGTTGTTTCAGTCATGTCTGACTCTTCATGACCCCATTTAGGGTTTTCTCAGCAAAGATACTGGAGTGGTTTGCTTCTTCCTTCTCCAGTTCATTTTACAGATGAGGCAAACAGGGTTAAGTGAGTTGCCTAAGGTCACACAGCTAGTGAGTATCTGAGGCCAGATTTAAACTCAAGAAGATAATAAGTCCTTCTGACTGGAAGCCCAAAGCTGTCTCTGTCCAATGAGCCACCTAGTTATCTAGGCAACTCTCTCAGACTATAAACTGAAGAGATGGTGCTGACCTATAACAGTAGAGATAATTTACTGATGGGAGTCTTGGGGAGTACACTTACTCTTCTGGATCAAGTACACCTTTACAAAACTGATTGTGTGCTAAGGTAGAAAGAATTCATATGTAAAGCAGAAATATTAATAAAAAAAACAAACTCCTTAATGTGATTTTAGTTTGAATTATTAAAAAAAACATACTCCATAGAATGAGGGAAGTAACAGTCATATAATTTGAACCAGTCAGGCAATACTAAGATGATCACTTGTCAGAGATGTTTTCAAGAGAATTCCTGTTCAGATATGAGTTAGGCTAGATGATCTCTGAAATAAATACCCTGAGTCTAAGTAATACGAAATAAGTCTGAGAAAGGCAAGGTATTGATTTATTGTTAAATATTGGTACTGACACCAAGCAAAGGAGTATGAATTGTATTTGATAGACAACTGGAAATGTCCTAGCAGAAAACCGACATGCCCACATCTCTATAAAGAGGATGGTAAAACTGTATAAGCAATGAACAAAAAGGCCATTTAGAAAGGGTTAAAAAGTAAAGATACTATTATTATTACTAAGAATCTGCTTTTATTTCTCTATTGAAATCTTTCTTGCTGTCATTCTAGCTGTCATATTGAGGCAACTCCAGCAGTTTGCAAGCTGAGGAACCAAGATAGAAAAGCTTCAAAGAGAGGTCCAGAGATGAAGCCTTTGGAGGACCGGCTTGGCTCAGTTTGGACAAGTTCATCATCAGAAGACTGGTCTGGGGATGGCTAGGTGGTACAGTGAATAGAGCACCAGCCCTGGAGTCAGGAGGACCTGAGTTCAAATCCTGCCTCAGCCACTTAACATTTACTAGCTGTGTGACCTTGGTCGAGTCACTTAACTCCAATTGCCCTGCCCTCCCCTCTCCAAAGGGAAAAAAAAGACTGATCTGATTTACTATGCATGACTAAGTTACAGAAGAGCTGAAATCATAAACCCTCAAAGTAATTAAGTATCTATGATTTTTTTGTTGGCTTCCTTTTCTTTGTTTATGTTTACTGAGAGGGTTCTTAGGTTGTTAATGATTTTATTTAGACAGTTCCTGCTTTGGGGATCCAGAAAATCCCTAGAAAGGCCCTGGAAGTTCCTGCTTCTATTGAGAGAGAATAATCAGCCACTAATCCCACACAGTAGCTGAATTCCACCTAGGATTAAGATCCTAATTCTTCGGTAGGCTCCAAGCAACAAGGAGCCTTTGTAGGAGGGGAAGCTGGGTCAAGGTGCCTCAAGCCCACATACAGGACCGCAGCCAGTGCTCCGGCTCAAAAGAATGGTGGTGATTGTCCCCAGGTCGCTTCCCTTATGAGGGGCCAGGCACGGCACAAGAGCAGCCGTGTAGTAAGGCAGCGGACGCTTTTAAAACTCCTTATTTTGCTAACTTAAAAGAGCAATATGAATGCCAGTTATAATTATCCTCATCATTACTATTATTACTATGCTGGTTTTATCCACAGATCAGCTGAGGCAAGGCCCAAGGAATGAGGAACCAGGAATGGGAAGGGAAGTACTTGGCCACCCAAATATCTGTTAGTAAAGTGCTCAACTGCACAGTGGAGAGAGAGATCCTTTACTCCTCTGCATTTACTACCCACCCAAAAGTCAATATGCATTTCCTAAATGCCTGCTCTAGGCCAGACACTGTGCTAAAGGCTGGGGATGTAAAGAAAGGAAAAAAACCCATCCCTGCCCCTGCCGTTAAGAAACTCGCATCTAATAGGGCAGAATACTTGCAAACACTTAAGTCAGGACAGGATAAACTGTGGATAATCAACAGAGGAAAGGTCCAAAGGGTCACTAGTCTATCCAAATCAAGAAGAGAAAATACGGTGTTAGCAAGCACAGTGGCCTTCTGTGGGACCCGTGCCAGGGGCATATGTTGGGCCAGAGAGGATGTCCGTAAGAGGAAACTGATACCCCTCCCAGTGACTGGGATTGCAACTGACAGGATGACCAGAGTCCAAGTCTCAACCCACTTATCAAAGCTCTTATAACATCCCATTTCTGGGTGGAGAGAACAGGCTGGCCAGAGACTGTTCTTCTAAATTCGAGAGCAGGGATAAATACACCAACCCAGAGAAAGTTTGATAAACAGTTTATCTCACCCTGACCCACTGAGCAATGGGAGGAATAAAGATCTGCCTGGGAAACCTAAGAAAATTCTCTCAAACCTGGAGAAGCTTTCAGGGATGGTGGAGGGTGAGAAGGAAGCCGCCACAGAATAGCACAGAAAGGGTGCGGTGGGGTCAAAGGGCCTCTGGTTCAGACAACCACAAAATGTCATTAGCTTTTACTGGCAGACTTGTGTTGGCCCATACGTGGAGTCCCAGGCTCAGTTCTGGGCACCACCTTTTAGAAAAAACATTGACCAAATCAAGACTGCCCAGGGGAAGCTGACCAGAAAGGTGAAGGCCATGCCAGGGTGGTGTCAAAGAAAAACAAAATTAACACTTTGTGTTGAAGGCCCAAGTCTGCCAGAAATAATTTTTTAATCATTTAACATCCTAAATCCAGGCATTTCTAGCCTAGAGAGAGAAATGCCCAAACTGATAGAGTTCATACTGATATCCTGGGACCTCTCTCTGCCCCAAGACAATCTGAAATAATGTTTACAGTAATCTTGAACTAGGAAAAGGTCAAAATATGTTAAAATACAGGGTTTGTTTTGGGGGGGGAGGGGGGGTCCAAGAACTACTTAATTCCTTCCTGAACAATCATCTGAAGGATTGAGAGGATTTCCTATAATCAAGAAGCAATGGAAAAGAGGGTCCTGCCCTGAGGTGGGTCATAGTGACAGTCACTGCTAGGGTTGCAGAAAACAATGAGGTCACTACACTTAGTCCACTTAGAGGCTTTAGCTTTGTGTTTGTTGGTGACCTTCCACATACTTTTCTAAAAGGAAAAGTCAGGAAAGAGTCTTAGAGAAATATCATTTCTTAGTATTTTCAGTTGAACAGAAGAGGGATGAGGCTTGTTCTTCATGATCCCAGGAGGGGTCTAGAAGCAGTGGGTAGAAATTGCAAAGAAAGACCTTTTGAAAAATGAGAGCTGCCCAAAATAACAGGATGGAAGGGTTCTCCCTCACTAGAGGCCTTGGGCAGTGGCCTTGTGACCCTTGGTGGGAATACCATGGAGGACATTCTTGTTCCTGGCGCAGTTTAGACTAGATAGCCTCTAGGCGGGTCTCTTCCTGCTCAGACTCTCTGAGATCCAGTCCATGCTACAGGGGAGACAAAGTGTGTAAAAACATGACCCCTGATTCGTATAATTGAACAAGGGGTAGAAGTCGAGATCCATCAGAGTTTAGAGAGGGAAGCAGCTGAGTAAAGAGCCAGAACGGTAGAGGAGGCTTCCTGGAAGAGAAGGAATTACAGCTAGGTTTTGAAGGGAGAGCAGGATTGGCATAGAGAGGAGGGATGGTATACCTTGGCCATGCTAGGTGACTGGACAGAGACAAAAATGAAACAGTCCTGCCCTCAAGGAGCTTACATTCTAGAGGGGGATGCATCAAAGTACAGACACACCTTATCCAAAATAAATACAAAGTAATTTAGTGAGGAAGCCCTGGTGGAGAAAGGCTTCATGTTGAGAGTGGCTTCTGAGCTGAGTCTTGAAGGAAAGTAAGGAACCTGAAATGTGGAGGGAAGCATGGAGTGCAATCTGGGCCTCGGGAACAGCCAGTAGAAAGGCTCAGGAAATAGTATTGTTTATGAAAAATGATAAGAAATCCAATTTGGCTGGATCATACCGAGCATAAAAGGGAGAAATGTGTAGGTCTGGAAAGGGAAGTTGAGAACTAGGTTGCAAAGGGTCCTTAGGATCTGGCTTAACCTTCAGACACACTCACTCAGCTCCTATCACTACCAGCCTACCCGAATACCACAATAAACCACCAGAGTCAGTCATCAAAGCTTCCTTAGCTGATTACACAAACTTGAAAAGCTTGTGCACAAAAAAAACTAACACGGGAGAGAAAAGGATGAGTCTAGATCAATTAGGGGATAAAAACACCTTTGTATAAAATATCTCTGATAAGACTTTGATTTCCATGATATACAGGCAGTTCACAGAAACCTAACACCGGAAGCCATTTCCCCCAAAGGATAAGTAGCCAGAGGATATGAACAGCTGTCCAAAAAAAAAAAAAATTGCAACATGTATAACTTATATTAAATTGCTTATTATCTCAAAGAAGGGGGAGGTGAGGGAGAAAGGGAGAAAATTTGGAACTCAAAAATGTTTTTAAAATGAATGTTAAAAATTGTCTTTATGTGTAATTAGGGGAATTTTTAAATTTAAATTGCAAATTATTAACAATTATATTAAAAAAGGCCCTAAACCATTGGTATAATCATTCTGGAAAGCAATTTGAAATTATGCAAATCAAGTTCCTTTTGGCCCAGAGATAATACTCCTAGGCAGTCAGGCAATGAGCATTTATAAAGTCCTTACCAGGCACTGTGCTAAGCACTGGGGAGACATACAGACACACTCATACGTACATGTACATGTACATATACATACACACAGAGTCTTTGCTTTCACAAGGAGCTCACAATCCAATAAAACTATGTCCAAGCTATACATCAGATAAATGGGCAATTACAAGAGGGAAGGAGCTAGAATTAAAAGTGGTTGGAGAAAGTTTCCTTGGACTTGGGATTTTAGTTGGGACTTGAAGGAAGACGGAAGCCAGGAGGCAGAGATGAGGATGGAGAGCATTCTTGTATTGAAGAGTAGCTCTGTGTCTGCTACTCCCCTGGCTTTAACTGCTCCTCCCAGGATAAACTTATCACTTGCAATCTCATCACCACCTTCTCCTCTGACTGGAGGGCTGGACTGTGGGGATCAAACTCCTCCCAATGCCTTCCTTTATAGGGGACAGAAGCTGGACTTTTCTACCTGGTTTCACCTCCAGGGAACAAGATGAGCCCTTTGTCCCTAAAAAAAAATAAATAAATAAACAAAGCCTGGGGTAGTCCTGCCCAAAGAAAAGCCTGTTTTATGACAGGCTTTACAACGGATCATGTACTTGATACTTCAATTTTTCATCTTCTCAGAACAGTGACTAGAGGCATCAAGTTGCCATTGTTAGGTGTGTTTATGTGATTGTGTGTTTTAACTCGTCAGCCTGAGTATAGTACTATTTAAAACCTTAGCACTTTCAACATATTGCCAAACCAGTAGATGGAGATTAAAATAAATGCTTTATTGGGGGAAAAAATAAAAACAACACCTGGCCCAGACTGAGCAAAACAAGACAGCTAGGATTTATATAATGTAGGGCTTTGAGCTCTGCTAAGATTTTTACCTGAATCAGCTCTTTTGATTCTCACAACGATTATCCCTATTTTACAGATGAGGAAACTGAGACTGACCAAGATTAATTAACCTGCCTGGGGGCACACAGCTAATTGAGATAATCTCTGAACCTGGGTCCTCTGTATTTGAGTCCAGCTCCCTATTCACTGTACCACTGAGGTAACTGAGAGTAGGAGAAGCCTCATCTTAACCCTCAAGGGTTGGAAGAAACCTTAGGCATGGTCCAGGTAAACTAGGAAGCAGTATGGTTGTTGTTTTATATCTGACTCTCTGTGACCCCACCTGGGTACATACTGCAGTGGTTTGCCATTTCCTGCTCCAGTTCATTTGACAGATGAGGAAACTGAGGCAAACAGAGTTAAGTGACTCGCCTAGGATCATACAACTAGTAAGTGTCTGAGGCTGGATTTGAACTCAAGTCTTCCTGATTCCAGGTCTAGATCCTGCCTCTGACACTTGCTACCTCTCCGGCTCTCAATTTCCTTATTTGTAAAATGAGTGGTTTGGAATCCATGGCCTATGAGATAGGAAGCCCCTTTCAGCTCTAGGATCTATGATCCTATTTCAAATTCCCTCATTTTACAGATGGAAAAACTGAGGCCCAAGACCCAAAGTCATGCAGTGAATTCCCGGCAGAGCGGGAACCATAAAATCACAGCCTCCTCCCTCTTGTCTGGTTCTGTTCCCCTAATTTGTTAACACACCTCTATTCCGTGTTAGTCCTTCTCTCGGACAGCCAAATTTCGTGTAAACTTGTTCAGTTGCTAAGTCTCCTCCATTCAAATCTTGTTGGTGTCAATGCTACCATCCCCTCCTCCCCACCATACATGCCCACGAATACAATTCAGATCTGAATCCTGCTTCCCTCTCTGTCTATCCCCAGCCCTTGAGCTCCTCCACCACTCTCGCCGGTGCCAGCAGCCACCCCTCAGTGACTCTGCCGGTGCCGTCCTCACAAAAGCTCTCTGTTGCATGGGCACTGACATCGGTTTTTATCAGTCAGGGTGTTAGCATGACTAACTCTGGACAATTCCTCGGTGTCCTCCGCCTCCCATTTACAGACAGGCCCCAGCGTGGCCCTGGATCAGAATAGGAGCTCCACAAAAAGGATTTGCTAGAAGCAGCTCAGACCTGCTACAGGGTCATCAAGGGGAAACGTTCCCTTTCTCCCTGGATATTTCTAAAAGGACTAAAGAAAACGTACAAATATTATAAAAAATGCTTTTTAACTAATTCAATAAACATTTACTAAGCCCTGGGGTTGGGACAGCTAGATCGTACAATGGATAGAACACTGGGCCTGGAGTCAGGAAGATCTGAGTTCAAATGTGGCCTCAGTGTGACCCTAGGCAAGCCACTTAACCCTGTTTGCCTCAGTTCCTCATCTGTAAAATGGGGACACGCTGAAGGAGGAAATGGCAAACCCCTCCAGTATCTTTGCCAAGATGGACCTGTTAGACACAGACTGAAACAGTTGGACAAAACACTGTATACGGGAATTCTATTCCAAACAGAAGGGTCAGGACTGGAGGTATGATTTCATTAGAGATTCAGGAGAGAGGTGAGTTGCTTGCAGCAATGAGAGACTAGTTGGGGTCACCCAGCCAAGACCTGTCAGAGGCCTTCCTGGTTTTGAAGCCAACTCTCTATCCGTTACAGCCCAGCACCTCTCAGGCTAGGAAAAAAGCAAGATAAGTCTTTTTCTCAGGAAACTTTCCTGTCTAATAGTGAAGGATGAGATGTGGATACAAAGTTACACTGAATAGCCAAAGAAAGGCATGACCAATCAATGCTGGGAGATCTGACTTCTGGTCAGGGAGGTTCAGGGAAGAGGTGTTAACTGGGCCCAACCTTGGGAGACCAGAGGACTTCAATAGCTCAAGAGTGAGAAGATGGGGGGAGAGGAAGAGACAGCAAAGGAAGGAAAGGGCAGATGAGTTCAGCCAAAAGGGAGGAGTCCAGATTGGCTGGAGAAGAGATGACAAGTGGGGGAGGGGGAGGAGGTAGGGTGGAAGGGCGGGCTGCAGCCACACTGGGAAGGTTCAGCATCCCAGGATGCAGCAGGACCAAAGGATCTGGGAGAAGCTAGGAAAGCATTCTGGCTTCCAGTGAGATGCCTTACTTACTTAGCACCTCTATCCTAGAGAGCAAAACTGCTGCCCTTCTTCTCTATTTCTCTGGGAAGGGTTGAGCTGCCCAGTTCAGATGTTATAATAATCATAACTTACATTCCTATAGTATTTTAAAGTTTTTGAAATGCTTTACATCTTTGATCTTCACAACTCTTTGCCTTAGGTACTCACTTTCCTTACCCCCATCTCACAGATGAGAAGTCATAACTTATTCAAGGTCACATAGAGAGTAAATGGCTGAGGCAGGATCCACTGTACCACCTAGATATCCATACTGGGAAACCAAGTCACAGAACAGAGCAGAGCCATCTGCAGAGCAGGAATGACTTTATCATGCATCTATTTGCTCATGGAATGCCTTCCCATCCCCCATCCTCAACCTCACCCTTCAACTGTTCAAATCCCTTTGGCCTTCCAAGGTTCTTTCCACCTTATCTGCAAACACATTTCCACGAAATCCAGCCCCAGGGACATCACTGTAGGAAGCATCAATAGGGCAACTGTCTACAAAATGTCTAAAGACCGAAGTTCCTTCTCCCTACTGAGCATGATCATGAGTGAAGGGACCCAGCTGCCCAAGCTCTTCAGTACAATAAATGGACCCTGATGCCCACCCCTCTGGAATTCAGCCTAAAATTCAGCAGGCTTCAATGTGACCCTTCAAAGTCATGTTTTTCTTAGCCTAGATGCCTGGGAAAAATCAACCACTCAATCTGTCACTCAACCCAGGCCCATCTACATTTGCAAAAAAATGTACAAAATAAATAAATAAATCCGAGAACCCAATGCTACCTCTTCTTACCCTTTCCCTCCCTAGAGAGCTCGGTGCTAGCTTCAGTTCTCAGAACATCTTGTCATTTCTTTGGGGCTAAATGCCCTGCCTCAGCATTATTTTGGATAATGAGAGCCACAATGAATGCTTGAGCTTAAAATCCAAACGTGGCCGTGGGCACAGACGTGATCCACAGCTATTTTGAGCTCAATGTGTTTCAGTCACTAAAAGAGACAGACCGCTCTGCCTGGAAATTTCCCTGTGGCCATCCCTCAGCAGATGAAAGCAATTTCAGACTTTCTCTTCCACTCCAAAAATGAAGGGGAAAAAAACCCTCTCTACCCCAAACCACCCACCCACAGATCTTGCCTGAGGGCCCAGGATATCTCTGCTCTGATGTGAGGAATAAAGCTTCTTGGAAGACAAATTTATAAAATAGCCACGTTTCCACCCCAAAACAAATCCACGCTTAGCCGTCTCTGCCAGAAGGTTTCCAGCTAATTAGAAGTCAGCCGTTAAACGGGCTTCCCTGTTTTGTCCACATTTGGTTTCTGGTGGGGGGAGCCTGATGAGATGATGGCCAGCCAGCCCATCAGGGTGTCCCTCCTTCACCTCATCCCAAGCCCCCATCTGCCCCACCCCCTTCATTGCTCCCAGGGAGGCTCCCAGGCTGATCTCACCAAATGTGACAGGGAGGCAGAGCCAGATGGGGGCCCAGACACCTGGTAACAATAATAGTGCCCACAGAGGGGGAAATGAGGTCACTTGGGTAACTTACCAAGCTGATTAGTGTCCGGGATCCTCATTGTCCCAACCCCAACACCTCCCTGCGCATCCCTTTGCTCTCAAGTACAATCAGGGACCTTGGGGTAACCACATTAAGACAGGATTCTCTTCCTCCGACTCTTGGACTCCCAGCTCCAAGCAAGGCTTAGCTCAAAGTTCCACCTTCTACAAGAAGCTTTCCTGATTCTCCCAAATTAGCACTCCCTCAGCCATTAATTACTTTTTATGTATTTTATATCAACACTAATTTTTTTTTTGGTAGCATGTTGAGCTTTGAAAATCAGGAAGATCTGAATTCAAAACTAGCCTCAAACACTCTGTGTGACCCCAGGCAAGCCACTGAACCTCTCTCAGCCTCAGTGTCCTCATCTGTAAAATGGGGATAATAATAGCACCTACCCAACAAGGCTGTCCATGAGAATCAAGTAAGACAGCGTTAAAGAGCTGTGTAAATGGCGGCTGTTACTATTCTTTATATCCCCAGCTCCTGGTACTTTTGTTGTGGTCATTCAGTCACGTCTCACTCTGTGTCCCCATCTGGGGTTTTCTTGGCGAAGACACTAGAGTGGTTTCTCAGGTTTCTTACTGGGTTTTCAGTGTCTCGTTCCAAGAAAAAATAGGCTTCAATGGCACTGAAACAAGCAATGACATGGTATAATAAACTACATTTGTGAAAAAGACTGTAGTTCACAAAACTTTTGTTGCTGTTCAGCCATTTCAGTTTTATCCGACTCTTTGTGACCCCTTTTAGGGTTTTCTTGGCAGAGATACTGGAGAGTTTTGCCATTTCCTTCTCCAGCTCATTTTACAGATGAGGAAACTCAAGCAAACTGGATTAAGTGACTTGCCCAGGGTCACACAACTAAGTGTCTGAGGTTGGATTTGAACTCAGTTCTTCCTGACTCTATTCACTTCACCACCTAGCTCCCCCTAGTGTCTAGTCCAGGGTTGGGAAACCTGCTGCCTCGAGGCCACATGTGGCTTTCTAGGTCCTGAAGGGCAGCCCTTTGACTGAATCCAAACTTCACAGAACAAATTGGATTCAGTCAAAGGACCACACTTGAGGAACTAGAAGGCCACATGCGGCCTCAAGGTCACAGGTTCCCCAACCCTGGACTTGTCCTTAATAGGTCCTTAAGTGTTGGCAGAACCAAATGATCTTTTACAATGGTGTCCCAAATCTTCCTGCACAGGGTCAGCACAGTCTAGCTTTACGAAACCTTCATCCTGACCTCTGTATAGTCACATTGTCTCAATCAGAAATATCACAGTCAGCCTAAACTGAGTCTCTGATATTCCCACCCCAGTACAGCAGAAATGGGGCAGAACAGGGCCAGCTGGTGGCCTCCCTAACATACCCAAGTTCCCAAGAACTGGGTGTGAAAACACTGAGACTATGGTCAGCTTCTTAAAGAAAAGGGCCCAAGAAAAGGCCAGAGAGGTGGAATTTGGCAGGAATTGTTTGTTTCTGTTTTAAACATTAGATGATTCTATAATAATTAGGCTGGAAACACTTTAAAACACAATTGTTATGCAAGGGGGAAGAGAATCACAACACCCAATGAAAGCCCTAATTTTTTCTTCTGTAACTCTGAATTACCCTGCTTCTACTGTGGGCAGGAGCCAGCCTCTAATTCCATAATAACAAGGCACAGTACTTACATAGCATCTTTCATCCAATAATCTCCAAACACTTTACAGTAGTTAATTAAGACTCAAATCTACCCCCTGTGAAGAAGATACAGTATGATTGCTTCATAGGAAAGAGATAGGAAAATAGCTGGGGGGTCAAGATGGTGAGATGAAGGACCCAGAGACAAGTTGGTAAAACTTGAGGTCCATGTGCTTCTTTTTTAGTTTGTTTTGGTTTTTTGGAGGGGGGAAGGCAGGGCAATTGGGGTTAAGTGACTAGCCTAAGGTCACGAAGCTAGTTAAGTGTCTAATGTCTGAGGCCAAATTTGAACTCAGGTCCTCCTGATTCCAGGGCCAATGCTCTATTCACTGTGCCACCTAGCTGCCCCAAGTCCATGTGCTTTTTGACTAAATATGGAGCAAGGGAGACTAGAGACTGAGAGGAGATGCCTAAATTTGTGACATCACAGCTGGAAGGGACCCGTAGAGATGCCTGGATCCAATCCTTATTTCTTCATTCCTCTTTGCCTCCATTCCATGAATTCAATTCAACAAACATTAATTAAGAGTCTATTACTTGCTAGATACTTAGAATAGAAAAAAAATCTTTGCCTTCAAGGGGTTTACATTCCACTGGGGTAATATACAACATGACTGCAGATAAATAAATACAGGATAACTGAAGGAAAGAGAAAGCACTTAACACCTGGAGGAAAGAGAGAAGTCGTCCTAGCACCTGAGCTGAGCCATGAAGGTAAGGATGAGGGAACTGAGTCCCCTCCCTTTGTTCAAGATCACATAGGAAGGATGTTCCAGGTCTAGAATTTCAGTGTCCTTTCACTCTACCACACAGAGCAATTCTTGCTCTGAGAGCAATATTGTGGAAATGTGTCTTATCAGTTTACCAATCTGCAAAATGGGATACTATCTGACAATGGGGAGTCTTGTAGGGCAACTTTAATAACTTGGCCCAAGGTACCACAGAAACTCCTTCGAGGACCTATGACTTGAGCCCAGGAAGAGGCCACAGAAAAACTACCTTAATGTGGCAGTATTTGACCCCCCAAACTGGTGATGAGAACTAATGACTTTGGCTCCCAAGAGAGGGGGAGAAAAGGAGAAAACTGAGCTTTGGCTTTCCATTAATAAGACTACAGAGCAGCTAAGTTTGTCACAGAAGTCCTCAAAGAGCACTGGACCAGCAGAGAAATGTTTATCTACCTGCTGCTGGAAACATGATACTTAAGTTCCTTAGTGATGTGCCTTGAACTGTGAAATAGATTTTTTTCTCCCCCATATGCTTCATTTTCAATATCTGCCTCTGATGGTGTTGATCTCTTTCCATGAAGAAAAAAGTCCTTCTCCACCCCAATCCTCGCCTGGGGGAGGAGAGGAATAAAAACCTCAGAGTTGGCTTGGATTAAAACCATCCCCACCAGGCAAGCCTCTAACTCGGGCACAGGCTCACAAGATTTTCCTTTCCAGATCACCCAGAAGTGTAGACACCTCCTTCTGCCAGGCAGTCCACTGAGCCTCGGTCCCAGGTGGCAAAAGTGGTAAACAGAACCCAAGAGTGGGGGACAACTCAGGCCAGGAACCTGCTGATCTGATATCTCCCTGGCACTCCCATGCTGGGGCCCGGCCTTGGAAGAGAACTGCTCATGGCCCAGGGCAGCTGGCACCATCAGCACCGACTGGGCAGACAACCCAGACATTAGCCAAACCCAAGCACAGCCTAGAACTGGAAACTCAGAAGGGGCCAGGCAGCTGGAAGGATGGGAGGAGAAGAAGGGAAGGAAGGGCCTGAGAGAGAAGGGGGAAATGCTAAGTAGTTCGGAGAAGTTTAACCAAAGTTTCCGGGGGATTTTATCAAGCAGGAGGAAAAGTTTGAAGGTACAGCCATCAGCCAAGGCCAAGAGAGTTTTCCCTGGATCTCTTAGCTGTCCATTTTGCTGTCAAGTGACGGTCCCAAATCCTTGCCTTGGAGATCCCTACCCAACTCTCCATCCTTGCAGTTTCGGGGGCCAAAAAAGCAAAGCCCTCGGTGCTAGAGGAAGTAGGGGAAGAAACCCCTTCTCCGATCACTTCGTGGGGGGGCATGGAGCGGGGCAGCACTAGGAGATCAGACCCCCTCCCCCCCAGCAAAGTCGTTGCACACGAATAAGGCGGGTCTGGTGCAGCCGCCCTCCCCGTTGGGCCCCGCGCTCTGCCCAGGCCGGCTGCCAGGTCCCCGGAGAGAGGCACGCGCCGGCAGCCCGGCTCCTGGGGTCCCCTCGCTCCCCGCTCCGCCCCTCCGGAGAGCCTGGCACAAAGGCGGCGGCGGCGGCGGGCGCGGTACTCACCGGCACAGACATCTTGGCGGCCGTCGCCAGGGGCTGGGGATGCTCCTCCACTCCCTCGGCTCGCTCTCCTCCCGCGGGGTCTGGGGGGCGCGCGGCGGGGGGCCGGGCCCCCCGCTCCAGGCCAAGCCCCCGCCCAAGAAGCCTGCGGGGCGCGTGGGGGGGCGCTGGCGCGGGGGCGGCGGCGGCCTCTCGGCTCAGGGCGGCCCGGGCGGGCCCCCGCGCTCAGAGCCCCGCGGAGGCACCGGGGCGCATCCCGAGGCTCTCCTCCCCGGAGGCGGGGGCTGGGGCTCGGCTGGGGCTGCGGTGCGCGCGCTCTCCACCCGCCCCTTTCGCTCCCTCGGGGGCTGGGGCCAGCCGCCCCAGCCCGCCCCGCGGGGGGCCGGGATTCCTGGGGGCCGCGAGGGCAGGTTAGCCCGCTGCCTGGGTCCGGGCCGCTAGCTCGGGGTGGCCGGGGGCGCACGCAGCCCGAGCCGGTCGGTGCAACTCGGCTCTCGCTACCCCCGTGCGCAGGCGCTGCTGCTCGGCCTCCTCCTCCTCCTCCTCCTGCTCTTTCCCTCCCCTCCTCTCTCCTTAGAGCTCAGAACTGCGTTAAAGGGAAGGACCCCGGCCCCATTTTTTTTTCTGTCGGCCTAAGGCGTAGTTCCGGGGGGTTACTTCACCCCCCCCAACACCTTCTCTGACATTCAGGGGTTCCCGAGAAAAGCTTAGGTTTCCCTTCCGCTTCACTATGAGATTACCTCTCTTTTGTACTGTATTGTATACATCTCGTAAGTGACAGTTGTTTCTTGTCTCTCCTTTAGAAAATAAGCTCCTTGTGGGCAGGGGCTGAGCTTCTGCTTTTTTTGTATTCTCTGTTCTTAGAGCAGCTTAGGCTCGCGGTAATACAGAGCTGGACCATGCACCCGAGAGGCTCTGCCAAGGCTGACGACCCCCCACCACCAAGACGTGAGGGGGGCTTTCTTTGTAGGCCCAGGGCTTAGAACCCTATCGGGCTCGTAGTAAACGCATAATACCTTTTTTTTTTTTAAATATTGAAAACGGGTTGGAGACAGTTGTGGAACAATGTGGAGACCTGAGATAGATTCGGGGCCTGCAGCTTCTTAATTCAGTGTCTTTGCGCAGTCTGCTTAAGATCGTGGGGTCTTAGGGGCAGCCTTGGAGTCAGGAGGACCTGAGTTCAAATCCGGCCTCGGAAACTTAACACACAAAAAAACTAGTCCTGTGACCTTGGGCAAGTCACTTGACCCCAATTGCTCTACCTTCCCCTCCAAAAAAGGGGGAAAAAAAGATCGTGGGGTCCTGGACCTACAGCTAGAAGAGACCTCTATCTTGTCCAACGGCCTTATGCGGAAGGAGAGGTCCAGGGAGGTTGTGACTTAACCAAGGTCACAGGAATAAGTAGGGCAAGTTTTGGGATGGATGGATGGATGGATGGATGGATGGATGGATGGATGGATGGA
>NW_027185786.1:5910262-5948926 GCF_028583685.1 Petaurus breviceps papuanus
GGATGGATGGATGGATGGATGGATGGATGGATGGATGGATGGATGGATGGATGGATGGATGGATGAGTGGATGAATGAATGGATGGATGAATGAATGGGGAATGAATCAATGAAAAAAGCATTGTTTTCCTTGTGCCCAGAGTTTAGCTAAAGGCTGGGATTACAAATACAAAGTTAGTCCCTGTCCTCAAGGAGTTTACATTCTAATCTCGTAAACAACCCCCATAGAAGAGTGATGGTCACTCTTTGGTGCGACACTTTGGTCCAGATGTTACTAGGCTGGTGAAAAGAGCCATAGGAGATTAGATAGGGAACTAAGACAAAAGTTGACTTGGTTATTGACGGATCATGGGGAGAGGGCGGGAGGAACTGTCCAGGACGGTTGTGGAAAAGGGTGGGAGATTTAAACATAAACTGTCTGGACCAGCGGTCAGTGCTGTTTCCACGGTGCCAAGCTGTCAGCCTCTCCGAGGCTGTTTCCTCACGGGTAAATCCATCAAGCGTTCTGATTTCATCCAGGCAGGGAACTCCTTCCTCTCTTGGAGACCTCAGGTCCTCCCAGGCTTGACAAGACAGAATTTCTGTGTTGCTGAGATCCTCTTTCTGTCATTATGTAGCGCCATCATTCACCCACCTTCCCCCGCTTCCCACTTCTTGGTCTAGGAACAGTAATCAGATCAACGTGGCTTAATGGATAGTGACTGAACTTGGAGTCAGACTTTTCCATGGTCAGATAGCTGTCATCAGAGGTCACATTTGAACACAGGTCTTCTTAATTCTAGCTTCAGTCCACCATCCACTATGCCAGCCACAATTTCTAGCATTTTCTCTATTGATCCCTCCGTGATACAGGACAGGAAGGTGGAGATGAAATTCATTAAACTGGAAGGAAATATAGAGATTAGAGAGTGGAATTCCTCATTATATCTGTATAGAATCTGTATAGAATAGAAGGAACTGCTGGATAGGATGTTATATGAGGTGACTGGCCCAAGATCACAAGAAATAGAAGTACCAGGGCCACAAGATAAACCCAGGTCACCCGGCTCCAAATTTTCTCCACAGTCCTCCTCCTGCTTTAGAAATAAATTCTTCATCAGCTAGCTATATGGAGGAAGGCATTATCATCTCTGACCTGCTTGTCTCCTACAAGCTGGGAAAGCCTCCTCTGATCTCTTAATCCAGCCTCTTTCAGCCTTTATTATTTTTTTTAAGAGTAATTGAATTGTAAAATCCCTCCTCCCAGGTGACAGGGTGCATAACAGTGCAGGTTCCTGGAAAGTGACATTACCTGGGCCACCCAGAGACACTTTCTTATATTTGTCATCAGGAAACTGAGTAGGACCCTGTAGGTGGCTTCAGTAATTGCTGGGAACCCACCCCGGTGTTTTAAACCTTGGACCTGAATCTATCTCTCTAATATGCCACTTAGGCATTTAATGGTGCAGGAGAGGAAAGGAGGCATTGCCTGGTGTGTTTTTCTTCAAAGAGGATTAGGGTAAATGAAATGAACCTATGGTATGTTAACCAACATTTGATTCCCTTAGGAACGCAGGCTTGGCCCTACAGGCAAGATGTCCTGCTTCACCTGGCCCAGTAATTATGCCCTGAGTCTCAGCCAATGGGGGAAGCAGAGTCCTGCCCTTAATTGTGCTGCACAATCCCAGAGGGGAAATTGCCTTCCTGGCCACAGCTGCTGATCCTCTCCTCCGAGAGGCCTAAGAGCCCTTTGAAATATTCTTCTATCTCCGGGACTCTGAGTAATCGACATTTCTCCCCTTTCCAGACCTTCTCTCTTATAGTCCCACCTACTTTCCCAGGGGAAAGGAAATTTGAGAATTTCTCCGGCTGAAAAAGCATCCTTGTGCTATCATCAATTAATGTGAATATTCACTGAGCACCCACAATGCACTGGGCCTTGGCTTTAATAGGCTAGATACCTGTTTGTCAGGAATAATTTAAGTACCGAACTGCCTAGAGGTACAAGGATGGATTTGGTGAGTTTACAGGCTTCTTTCCCAATTCTAGATGTCTGAGCTTTCTTCCTCTTGCTACTGGATGTTTTAAACTACCTGACCTGAATAACCCAGAGAAATATCAACGTGATTTTCAGCTCCTCTTCCTCTTCTCTGGAAGAGAAATACCAAGAAAAGTGATCAGGACACTACTCCCTGGTTAAGTAAGAAATCCTCAGAGCACCAGTTTGAAACTGGTCATGTTTATTTCAGAACAAGAGCCTAGGAAAACTGATAAAAGCTGCTGGGGGCTGGGAGGGAGGAGAAAAGAAAGAAATTATTTTGAAAAGAGTGGGCAAAGCTTTAGGGAATTCCGACTCTCTCTGGATACAGCTGGAACCAAGACTGATTACAAACTGCAACTCTCACATTGCTTGGGAAACCTAGTTCCTCTCTGACTCACTGTGTCCTTTACCCTCAGGCAAAGTGCAAAGAAGTTACCCCCTAGAGAGAATTTCAACTATTCTAATATGGACTGACTCAACTGAACTTGTTCTCTGGCCTCTCTTCTGACACACACACACACACACACACACACACTCTCTCTCTCTCTCTCTCTCTCTTCTCTTCTCTCTCCCTCCCCCCTCCTCTCTCTGTGTCTCTGTTTCTCTCCATTTCTGTCTGTGTGTTTCTCTTTCTTTAAATTTTTTTTTTTTTTGCTTTTTGGAGGGCAATTTGGGGTTAAGTGACTTGCCCAAGGTCACACGGCTAGTTTCTTTCTCTTTCTATCTCTGTGTGTATATCTCTGTCTCTCTCTCCAAAGAGGTATAGTTGAGAGCCCCTTCCATTTGAAGATCAGCAGAGATACCCTCCCCAGCAGATAGTAAGTAGTTTGACTTGAAAGCTACTCAAGGTCTCCAAGCCTCCAGACATCTCACTTCCCTTCCCTGCTGGAGCTGTCTTAGCATCAGAAAATTCACCACAAATCTTAAACCTTAAGCACTGAGCCTGGAGTCAAGAAGACCTGAGTTCAAATCCTGCCTCAGACACTAGCTAGGTAACCCTGTGCAAACAACTTAAGCTTGGTCTGCCTCAGTTTCCTCAACTGTCAAATGAGGATCATAATAGCACCTACCTCCTAGGGCTGTTGTGAGGATAAAATGAGATAACAATTATAAAAGTGCCTGGCACATAATGTTATGTAAACATTAGCTTTTTTTTATTATTAACTTCTGTTTTCCTCAGTTTACTCAACTGTAAACTAAGGATAGCACCTACCTCTACATGGTATCAAATGAGATAACATTTGTGTAAAAAAAAAAAAAGCACAATGCCTGACACATAGAGACATATAAATGCCTATTTCCCTCCCTCCATTGATTTTTGAAGGGTTTTCTGTCTAAGTGAGTTTCCAATTAAAATGCATCCTTCATCCCAGAAAAGCTGGGCAAATGCCAGTACTGCAGGAGGGAAAACACCTTAGTTATCTTAGCACTTTAGGAGGGATTGGTTGACAGCTAGCACAAGAAGGGAGGGAAAAGCTGAAAGACAGCAAAGGACCAAAGGAGAACAGAGAATCTGCCTTCAGAATTTTGCCCCTGTATTCACTAGGCCCTGATCATAGGAATGTGATGACCATAATCTCTGAACCAATAGTTGGGTACATAGCTTGTTAATAATCCATTTGCCAAGTCTTGTTAATAATCCATCTTCTACCCTTAAAAGTGGAACTGCCACCAGAGAATTCTGGATACATAATTAACCTTAATCAGATTGGGTCCTGCAATAGTCAGTCAGTGAACATTTATTTAACACCAACTACATTCCAGGAACTGTGCTAAGTCCTAGGGATACAAAGAGAGGTAAAGGACAGTCATTGCTCTCAAAGAGTTCACAATAATGTGAACAGACGACCATCTTCAGTCATACTGATCTATATCTGGTCACTGGCCCCAGATGATTTCAGAAGATACAGTGAGGCTGGTAACCCTGCACAGCCCTGCCTCACTTACATCCAATTCACTTGTAAGCCCTGGCATCACCTCCCTGATGTCTTGGTCCTCTTCGAGAAGGAAAGAACAACAATTTGAGCAAATGTAATAGAGACTTTGTAGAGGATAGTGTATTGGACCTCAATTCACAAAAACCTGGGTTCAGATTCTACCTCAGATACTTAATAGACATGTGATCTTTGGAAACTCAACTGGGTGACTGTTCTGAGCTTTTTTTTTTTTAACTCTCTGAGATTTTCCCATCTATAAAATATAAGCTCCCTGAGGTCAGGCACTCTAGCTTTGTATCCCCAGTGCCTAGAACAGAGGCTTGTTAAACACAATAAATACTTGCTGAATAAATGAACAAATGAATAGTTCTTACCTTACTAAAAATGAAATGAGATTAATATATATGATAGATTATAGAAAGAGATTTTATATATGCATATATACAAACACACATATGCATACCTACAAACATATATACACACATATATATATATACACATACATATAAACAGCAAGCCTTAAAGTGCTAAAAAAAAAAAGTGTGTTATGATGAGACACTGGCAGTTAGAGCAAGGATTCTCAACTTGGAAGCTGACCCTCTTCTCTCTGCCTCAGTTTCCCTGGCTGCCAAGCCTTCATTAGTACTCTCACCAAGGGTTTAGGGAGTGAAAGAGCCATAGTGGCATAAGTATTCATATCTTTTGACATCTGTCCTCTCCTCAAAGGAATCTCTGTCTGCTCCTGGCATATGGCCCTGTCTGTCCTCCCCCCATGCCTCTGTCCAGCTGGCATGAGAAGGTCTCTGTACAGGGATTGGAACCTCATTTGTGGCCCTCTGGACTGACTTCACTGAATTCACTTGGTGCCTGTTCTGCCCTTGCCCTTGTGCAGTCTCTGTCTTTATCTCCTTTGCTTCCTTAGTGCCTCATTCTTCTTTTCGGGCTCTTCTTCCTTTTCCCTTTCTTTTGTGGTGCTCCTGAAAGTCTAGACCAGGAGTTAGGGAGGTCCCACTCATCCAAGTTTGGAGAAACAAGGGGCTCTCCCTAGAGTAGGGAGTCTGAAAGCAGCTAAAGGCAGGGAACTTCCTGCAGCTGGGACCTTTGTACAATCCCTTACCTTCTCTAAACTCCAAACAGGAGGCTCCTCAAAGCTCCCCATTCCTGCTTGCCATTTTCTCCCTCTTGGAGGGATCCATGAACATACTCCCCTGGACTAGGGCTCTAATTTACCTACTGTAGGTGAAAGGGGAGGATGTCACCACCATCATTTTTACCTTCATCATCATCATTTATTCTTGGCCCAGGGAGCATAGTACTGCTTTTGGTGCTGCCCTAAAAGAGTTAAGAAAGCTCTCCCGGGACTTACGACCTCAACAGACCCTGACAGCACAGATATAAAGGTCCTACAGAGACTGTCCATGAATTCACTTATTTAGAAGGATTGTATCTATGTCCTCAGCTGACAGCTGTTGGTCCTGTGTCTTTGGTTGGCCCTGCCTATAAAGGTTTAGAGAAAGCTAAAGATGGCTATGTCTATCAAGCTTTGGTTGCCTTTGGAGGACAGAAAGCTGGTATGTAGAGGAGTCCAGAAGGGTCTGGGGTGGAAATGACATAGGATGAAGGAAGTATGTAACCTTGGGGAAAAAAAGGGGGAGAATATTGTATAAACAGTAATGGTGCTGGTACATCCCTACATTATCCCCCCTGGCCACTGAACAAGTCCTTTCCTAATCTGCTCATGTCATATGGATTCCAGCATCTACCATACTTGTTGGTGTAGAAACATGAGAGAAAAATCAGTGGTATATCAGGAACTGGTGAAGACCTAGAAAGGATAGACAGCTGTAACCCTATGAGTGGCTGTAATGGGAATGCAAATTTGGAAGATCTTCCCTGCCCCTAGGCTAAAGTGCACCTGGAGCCTGGGGTGGGAGGCTTGTTTTTCAGTAGATACTTTTTGATTGGCCAGTGGGTCCAAAAGGTTGTTACATTCTCTGAGCCAGGAGAAGGCTATATAAGCCCTGATGTGTAGCTTTGTTTTGGGGACTCACTTTGAGAAGTGTTCTGTGATTTGATCTGAATTCTGGGAAGCTGTTGTTGAGAGCCCCCCGCTTTGAAAAACCCAGATGTGGAAACCCAGATGTTGACTGGGTATGGATGTAATGGCTGGACAGTTTGGAAATCTGTCTACTTGATCTGTTTCTGTCTTGATAATTCTGCCTGTATGCTTTGAAGTTCGGGGTGCTGACCTTTTTCCCCTGAACAAGGTAAACGATATATGTCTGACTGATTAAAGTCAGCTTGTTAACCCATTTTGAGTTGCTTTCCTTTAACAAAGCAGATCCAAGAACCTGTGTTGGCAGACACCCTGGGGAAGCCGGGGTGCTTGCTGTTACAGTGGCTAATGTTTCTTTCTCCCTACAATGATTTAAAAAAAAAAAAAAGGATGTCTGAATCTAAGTGCTTATATTCTACTACTAGGGTCTGAGAGGAACCAAGGTAGTTGTTTTTGCTTTTTTTTTTTTTGGAGGGCAATTGGGGTTAAGTAACTTGCCCAAGGTCACATGGCTAGTTTTGTGTGTGTGTGTTAAGTGTCTGAGGCCAGATCTGAACTCAGGTCCTCCTGACTCCAGGGCTGAGCTCTACTCACTTCACCACCTAGCCACCCCCAAGGCAGTTGTTTTAATCCTTTTTGCTTCTGGGATACTTAGGAAAGAATGATTTAGTTCTGTTTTCCTAATTGCATGCTGTAGTGAACAGGGCACTGGCTTTGGAGGTAGGAAGACCCAAGTTCAAATCCTACCTACTCTTCCTAGCTGTGTGACCCTTAAAAAATCATTTAATTTCTCCAGGCCTCAGTTACTTTAGCTGTAAAATGAGAGGATTGGCTTCTAAGTTTCCTCTGAGCTCTACTAAACCTGTGATCCTAGAGTTGCTGAACTGAAACATAGCACCAAAGGAAAAATCCTATGTGAGAGCTAAATCAAGGTCTAATTAGATAATCACATACCATATATATACAAGACAACCCTAGACTAAGGAGATATGCTCTACCACTCACCAAAAGGATGTACTAACTCTCTGAGAAGCATAGGGAGCTTGACAATTTGTCCTCTGGTCTGAGTCAGGGATAAATTACTTCTGGACTGAGTGTAGGATTGTTAGTCCCTAGAGTTTGTTTTGAACAAGATCAGGCAAGTGGCTATCACTGACCCCTGGTGGTTAAACTTCTAAAATCTTATAAGGATAGTTTCTAATTATCAGGGTCAGGATGTGACTCTTTTCATAAGAAAATGGAATGAGAAATATCCTCATATATGTGATAGAGTAAAAAGTGGGAAAATATGCTTTCAGATGGGTAACTACCAATGCTGGGTACTGAGTAGGTTCTCCATGAGTATTGATGGACTTCTCTTGAACTGAGAGCGGCAATAGGAACATAGGTTTCAGAGCTAATCTCTCTAAACCAGTGTAAGGGTAGTTTTCTTCCTCACCCCACAATGTGTTTGTAAAGTCTAAATAAGGCAGTAGGGCAAACTAAAGCAACAGTCCAAGGTTGCTCAGTTTCCTAGAGCTAATCCTGTTTCTCTCTCCCTTAAAGATAGGGGAGAAAGAAACACTACATAGATGCTGTTGTTAGGTCAGGGTCAGTAGACTAGGGTACCCCTGATAAATTCTGTAAAGACAGAAAATAGGCTCTGGGGGGGGAAATGACCCCAATAATTTAAAAAACTTAGAAATACAAATTGTTTTATCTCTCATAAAGAACACAGCTCTTGGTGCCCCTAAATCAACAGTTAAGACCAATAGAAATGGCCTTGGGAGTTGGCATTATATATCTTAGGTTATAGTAGTACATACTCATGAGAAAAAACTGTCAGTGAACATTCTAGACCTAAAAGTTAGGAAGTCGATTCAACAACCCTCCAAGATGGCCTCCAAGAATTGCTAAACAAATTCAATAGTCAGGCCTTGTAGAACTCTAACTATTTTTATCCTCCTCCTTCCCCTGGGGACTCTTCTCCTATCACTGTGTCCTTCCTCACTGTATTGGAATGTGGGAAATCTGACTTTTTTTTTGTGACTCTTTACATGTCACTTAGAGATACAATCAACTTTAGGTCACGCAACATTAGGTCACGCAACAAGGGACCTTATTTCAACCTCTTTCTTTTACAGAAGAAGAAAGACCCAGAAGGAAGTGACTTGTCCAAGTGAATTAATAACAGCCTTATATACTCATAGAGATGGTGGAAGAAGCTAGAGCCAGCTCCTGACACCCCCTTCCCCATATGACTGAAATCCTACCATTCCTTCTCAAGGATTTGGAGTTGTCAGTCATTAACATCTGAAAATGAATTCCCCAAATCTTTCTCAGCCCAGATTTTGTTGGAGGGAAGGAGGGGAGATGGAAGGAATGGGAGTGTTCAACAGGGAAAGGGCATAAAAGCAGGACTGTGGAAAACTGAAGATAAATTTCACCTATTTCATAACTTGACCAAGGGTGGGCTCTGCCTAAAGACTCACTCCTACCCAGAGCTAGCTGCCTATCTTTGCAGAGCCCTGGGGCCTGTGGATAAAGGGGCTGGTTAAATGGCAGAGGTTGCCTGAGGGCAGAGGGAAAGGATTGTTTCCCTTGCCCAGTGGCAACAGCAGACAATGGGCCCTTAGGAAGGAGCAAGCTGGGGGTGGGGTAGGGTGGGGAGGGGAGAAGAATTATCCCTTCATGCTCAGGGCCACTGTACTCTGATCCCTCCTGCTCTCATTAGTGAATAATCTGGTGCCAGGACCCTAGGGAGGCAAAGGCAGACCAGAAAGATCGGAGGGGTGGGCAGGCAGCTGTTTCCTACAGTGTAGGCTGCTGATGACTCCAGCCTTTCTGCCCACCTCTTCTAGCCTCTCTTTGTCAAAGTCCAAGCAGGGATGGAAGGGATCTTTTCCTAATGGAGTGCTCCAAACCACCCAGACACCAAACTTCCAACATGCTTCTAAATCTTTTCAGTATAGTGTCCTAAAGGTCCAACCCTAAGAGCAGACAAAATTAGTAGTAATTATTGGACTTGAGTCAGGAGGCACTTATTACTTGTGTAACTGTGGGCAAGTCATTTAACTTCTCTCTATCTCAGCATCCTCATTTGTAAAATGAAGGTAATAATAGCACCTACCTCCTAGGGCTATTATAAGGATCAAATGTGATCATATTTGTAAAGCACTTAGCATAGTAGGTACTTCATAAATATTTGTTTCCTTTCCTTCCTTCTCTTTCACAGTACCTGGCACACAATAGACATTTAATAAATGTAATAAATAATCAACATTTAACAAATGTTGATTGACTATGAGTTCACTTCATATGTCCAATCAATCGCCAAATCTCATAATCCTTACTTTCATATCACTCTTCTTTGTCTTTTTCTCTCTCCTAATACAGCCACCATCTTGGTTCAATACCCCTTCGTGAGCTATGACAGTAGGGTCTTTTGGTTGGTCTACCCCTATTCCAAAATATCTTCCACTCAGGAAAGCCCCATGACTTTCCCTCTGAGGTTACCTTCTATCTACCCTTTCCTTTCCTCCCTCCCAACTACTTTGTTAGTTTAAAAAAAATTTTTTTCTGTGCCTTTTCCTAAAAAACAAAAAAGAACCAAAAAAGAACATTTTCCTTGTTTTGTTCATTGTTTTTCTTCCCTTTTTGCCCATTTTAGACTTCTTATTCTTTGATTCATGGTCTTTATATTTACTTAGTCCTTTATCCAGATATCTGACTGTATTTAGTTGTCTGTATATTCCCAGCTTCCCTTAGAATATGGGCTCTTTGAGGGGATGGATCGTGTATTTTTGTCTTTCTTTGTATGCCCAGCATTTAGCACAGTGCATGGTCCATAACAAGTATTTAGTAAATGTTTGTTGACTATTTGATGGAGTGACAAAGGAAACTATCCTGACTTTACTGTTCTGCCAGTGCCTGCTATGGAGTCCTGGGTGTTGCCCACAAATATGGGTCTGCAGTGGGCTCTGCTCATCTCTAGGGATCGTCAGCTGCCTTAGGCAGGTTGAATGTTTGTAAATAACTAATGACACAAGGTCTGTTCCAGGAAAGGCCTTTCATCTTCCATGCTAACAAATGGAACATCACTCTTCACTGGAAATAATCTCCAGGGGATTGTGATTGAATTTATAAATACTGTATTTGGGGAATGAAACAGCTGGGCCAAATAGTATACATTCTCTGAATTATTAAATAGCCCAAACTCAGTCACTGCCACATTCGGGTCACAAATTTAAACCTATGAGAGCAGAAGTTTACTTTCTCATAGTAACACCAACTCAAATAGTTTCTTTTAATATTCAGTTGTTTTCCTGTGGGGTTTTTTTTTTTTCTATTTCAGGAGGGTTTTGATTGAATTGATAGCCTTTGAGCTACCTAGAAATAAGGTACCTTTATATGAAAACATGAACAAACTCTTCTCAATGTATCATGATATCAATTACTACAGGAGCACCTGTATTTTGGGGGAGATCCTCAGATGATCTTTGAATTTTAACACCCAAATTTCTCTTCTTTTAAATTCATCTGATGCATCATAAATTTTGTTCTAGCCCCTCATTTTTATTCCATGAATGTCTTTGTTTTTTAGGTGTGTTTCTTGTAAGTAGGTGGGGGGGGCGGGGTTCTGTCACTCTTTTTTGTTTTATTGGATTGTTTAACCCATTCACATTCAGAGTTATGAATTAGGTTTATGTTTTCCTCCATTTGTCTCTAATATTGGTGTTTTTCCAAATTGGGACTTTTTTCCTCCTTCCTCTATAAAGACAGTATTTTGTCTCTTCAGTTATTTAGCTTAAGGTAACCCTATTTCTACCCTGCAGGACCTCCTGGTTGCTAACCTTTCCCTAGGTTCAATTAACTTACTACTTCTTTTTTCTTTCCTCCTTTGGTTTAGTTATCTAATTCTTCCCCTCTTTTTTTTCCTCTTAGTTAAGTAGTAAAGTAAAATACCTTTTCCTTTCCTCCCTCCCAACTAATTTGTTAGTTTTAAATTTTTTTCTGTGCCTTTTTCTAAAAAACAAACAAAAAAAAAACAACCAAAAAAGGAACCTTTTCCTTGTTTTGTTCAGTGTTTTCCTTCCCTTTTTGTCCATTATAGACTTCTTATTCTTTGATTCATGGTCTTTATATTTATTTAGTTCTTGACATTTATTTAGTCCTTTATATTTATTTAGTCTCTGTATTCCTCATGGAATCAAAGCATATATTTTGGGCTCCCTCTTTTAAACAGTTTCTATGTTATTACCTTGTATATCTTGCCCCCTGGTACCCTTTTCCTGGTGTGCCTCACTCTTAGAAATACCAAATCCTGGGGCGGCCAGGTAACACAGCAAGTAAGAGCACCGGCTCCAGTGTTGAGAAGACCTGGAGATCGAATCCCGGGCTCAGACACTCAGCACCACACCCCGAAATAACCTGCCATGTAACCTTGAGCAAGTTACTTAACCCCCGATTGCTTAAAAAAAAAAAAAAAAGAAATACCAAATCCTGCAGGTGGTAGAGAGAAAAGAAGTGTCGCTTCACGGTAGTCCATGGACTCATAAGTCCATGATTGTGCAGTTAACTTTTGCCTTCTCTGTGATTATCCCCCACCCTAGGCCCATGCCCTCCCTCCCGCTGTTCTGGGTGTCAGTTGCCCCCAGGAGTGATGGTTCCCCTTTCTCCTGACATAGGATGAGTAATCCCTCTAAGCACCGAATTCCTGCAGTTATGCTCACTGCAAGGTTCCCCGCTTCTCTTACAGATATTTCTCTTCCTGCAGGGTAGCATTTTTTCAGTGGGAATTCCTCCTACCACTGAAACAAGATTCCCCCCTTTCAGTCCCTCCCTGGGTCTCCTTGCCCATCCTTCAGTAGGCCTGGGAGTTATTTTCCTCTCTTTGATTAGGGTACATCCCATGTTCTCCTCCGTCTTCTCCCCTTGTACATGCCCTCCTGTTCTGAATGTGGTCCCATGAAAGGCATAGCTTCCCCCCTTGCTGGGACTTTATGAAGGAGGCTCAGTCCATGATGATCCAGGGTTTGTTCTCCGCCATCTCTTCTGTTTGACTTTTGCTTTCACCCTTGTCTCCTTGTGTACTTGAAAAAGAAATCTTTGCTATTTTGTAGTTGCTGTCCTTGGTTCCTGTATCTATTTACATTTCTTGCATTTCTGTTGTCTGGTGTTTGAAAAGCAAATAATTTGTTCAGGTCTGATTTTCTTTGTAAGAATGCTTCAAACACCTCTTTCTACTGAACATACATCTTTTTTTTCATTAATGGTTAGATACAGTAATATTACATTACATTCATATACAATAATTTGTTCAGCCATTCCAAATTGTTGGGCATATGGTTTGTTTCTAACTTTTTACTGTTACAAATAAAGCTTCTATTTAATTCAACTCAAGCCTTTTATTAAGCAACTACTATGTGTAAAATGGGCAGCTAGTTGGTACAGTGCCTAGAGTGCTGGGCCTAGGATCTGTAATATGTGAGTTCAAATCCAGACACTAGCTCTGTGATCCTAGGCAAGTCACCTAATCTTGCTTCCCTCAGTTTCCTCATCTGTCAAATGAGCTGGAGGAGAAAATGACTAACCACCCCAGGGTCTCTGACAAGATGATGTATGGGGTCGTGGAGATTCGGGCATGACTGGGCAACATGATGTAAAGGCAGTTGGGTGGTGCGGTGGAGAGAGCACTAGTCCTGGAGTCAGCAGGATCTGAGTTCAAATCGAGCCTCAGTCACTCACACACTATGCAACCCTGTGCAAGTCACCCCACCATTTGTCTGCACCAGGAATACAAAATCCAAGATGGAAACATTCCCTGCCCCCAAGGAGCTTATATTCTAACAGGGCTACAGGATAATGTGCACTTAAGTAAATGTACTCTGGGGGTAACTTTTGTGCTAATGTGGAGCAGGTCCAAAGTCAATATCCTTCTCCACACCCCTTCCCAGGCCACAGGACTCACAGTACCAGTGAAGGGCCAGACTCAGGTGTGCTTCTTCTCTACCTTGGCTCCCTGCTTCATTCGATTTCTATTCTGACTCCCAAATGTCCTGCCTTGAGCCAAGTCTTTGACTTGGCTTGTGATTTCTTGGTCAGTCTGCAGCTCCCTTTATTTACTAAAATCTCTGTGTAATTCCCTGGGGCTATGGTGGTTGTGTAAACCTCTCTCCAGGGAACCAAGTGCATATTTCTGTGTGGTTGAGCCTCTCTCCTCCCTAAAGATGTTGCTCAGGTATGTGAAGGAGCTCTGAACTCGAGTTGCCACCTGAACAAAGGTCTTATCGGTTGGGTGATGAGGAGACACAGAGGGAGGAGGGGCTCCTCCTAAGGCATTCCTGGCCATATATGTTTCACAAAATAGAGAATAAAGGGGACAAATACTGGGAATATTTGAAGAAGAAGAGCTAGTGGGAAAAGGAGGGGACCAGGGGGACCTGATGACATAGGGGTGATGGCAACTGAGCTGAGCCTTGAAGGAGATGAGGATTCTGAAAAGCAAAAATGAGAAGGAAGACTATTTCAGGCAGAAAAGACACATCCTTACTCCCAATCATAGCAGTCTCATCTCAGGACTTCCTGGAAGATCTCCAAGTACTTTTCCATTAAGGACCAAATCTGGGAGGCAATGATGGAGGTGGTGGAAGAGGGACATCCACCAGGTGATTAGGAAAAAAAAAAAAAGACCTGAGTGTCTTATATAATCATCTCATAACGACCTACCATCATCAGAGCACTAAGGTGACCTTTTCATCCTTCTTCCCCCTTTCCACATTATGACTTCTTTCTCCAATTCAAGGCTACCCTCCTAGATAAACATGCTTTGTTTTGGGGAAGGATGTTTTTTGTCCTTGGCTAGTTGTGACTGTGCCAAGGTTTCAAGGAATTCAATAAACATTCATTCAGCCCCTGTTATGTACATTGTGTTTTGGGGTACTGGAGAGTCTCAAAGATGAACCAGGCAAGGTCCTTAACTTCCAGGAATTTACCATTACTCTTATGATTTACTACTAAGGTGACTTACCTACTTAATTTTGTTGTTTGTGGGGCCCCCTGCTATTTCTGGGACTGAACCTACCACCCCTGAGACACAGAGATCTGGAATAGCTAGCCCTCCAAATGGGGAACTTCCAAGCAAGCTGCTGGGACCAAGGAGAAGGGACTTTTTGTGCCCAGTCCAAAAGGAGAATTTATTCATTGCCTTTTTTCTAAGAGCTGAGATCTGTCTTTGATTTTAGGGCCATAGATTAGTCAGTGATCTGGCACATCTCTAAGACTCAAATGGCTTGGGTCCTGTTCTCACTCTTGCCTATTTGGCTGGACAACAGACTGATTTTTGAAAATTCCCCTCCTCCTTAAAAATAGCCCATTTTCACAAAAAGCCAACATCAAAAAAAAAAAAAAAGTTAAGGGTTTCTGTGTTAGTTCTGCACTTATTTTCCATAAATTCCTTTCCACTTTTTCAAGTGCTCGTAATGATTCCCCAAGCAAACATGGAGCTCAGGAATCTTGGAAGGGAGTTGGCCCTTCTGGAACCCCTGAAAATAAAATGGGCTGTTTTTCTCTGGCTCTCCAATGCACTTTTTGCTCAGGAAGCAGACATTGAGAAACTGTCTGGTCCTCACATCATAAAAGGGCAAAGAAAGTCTGTGTGTGAGAGAGAAGATGCTTCATGTAAACAAAACCAGATTCCAGGGCCATTGGAACCCACATAAGGCAACCACTTCCCTTCTCTTTTGAAACAGTTTCCTTTTCCATCCTCCAAGAGTTCACCTGCCAAGTCTGGTTTTTCCCACCTAAACTCACCCACCAAGGGAAAACACAACAGCAACAATCAGCACGGATGAGTGAGGATTAGAAATGCCAGGGGAAATTACCCTGGAGCAGCAGCTTCCCCTCTGGAGGGAGGTAAAAGTAGGAGGGAGGGAGCAGGGAAGAGGAAATATATCCCTTTGCATTTCTCTTGAAGGTTCCACCAGTCCAGGACTTAGACGATCTCCTAAATGTACTGTGAAAAGTAGACTGGCTGAGGTCAGAGTAGGGACGCCTCATTCAACTGGAGAGAACAGGAATGAACAGCTTCTTAAGGGGACCAGCTACTGAAAGCAACCTAGGGCTGCCCTTTGAAATGCAGTTGCTGTAAAAGGAACATGTAAGTGTGAGAAAAGGAAGATGTGAGGGATGGAAAGGAAAGGGAAGGATCAGTCAACCCGGAGGGTTGCTTTAGAATACCAAACCAGCTGAGAGCTCAGGGACAAATCCTCGGTAACCGCAGAGCTGCCTGTGGCTAGCCAAGCTCGGAATGATTCCGGCATCCTTCCCTTGCCGAGGTAACCCCCTCCTACAGGAGGAGATTAGCTCACAGGCTTCCAATTTAATGAGATGACTCCAACGGGTGTCCACTTTCCTTTTGCTGGATTCATCAAGCAACCTGGCGACCTAATTCACTTTCCTAAGTAGATTTCCATCTATCCTGGGAAAAGAATGCACTGGCCAGCCTGTAGAAATATTTCAGTCTGAGCTGTGTGGTGGCTGTCTTTCTCGTTCCCCATTTCCCAGCAATTGGTGACTGGCTCCTTAGCCTGGCATTCAAGGACTTTCATGCTCTGGCCCTGGTCCATTGTCTAATTTTCTGTCTCGCTGCTTCTCCCCGTCAAACTGAATGGTTCCATATTTCCCTAACACAGTCCCTCACTTTCCTGATGCCTCAGGAACTCTTTCTCATTCTAGAATACTTGCTCTCAGGGCCCCTCCTGGATCCTCCATCTGCCCCATGGGCAATGATGGGGATTATGAGCTTGAGAGACCTTCCTCAGAGGCAGGATCAACTCACCATTTACTCGGTATGGATGAATGCAACCCAGCTGAGGCTAGGGACACAGGTGGGTCCTTGATAATACTTATTGATCGGTCCCTACAGCTGCTAGTGGGGGCGTCTGGATTTTAGTTCATTCTTTGTCTCATTGGCACTTGTGCTTTGGTTTTATCTAAAAAAAAAGGAAGAAATTCATTCATTCACTCACCCATTCATTCAACAAGTATTTACTGAGGACCTACTATACCTATAGTACTAAGAGAGATACAAACATATATGACTAGGTCCCTGTCCTCAAGGAGCCAATATCTCATCCCTAGGCAGTGTAGCAATCAACCAATCAAAAACTTTTTATTAAGCACCTACTATGTGCTGGCACTGAGGAAGCAATGATAAAAATAAAACAGCCTTTGTCTTCAGAGAACATATTTTCTATAGGGGCAATGTTGTGTATACAAGTAGATACCACACACATATACAACATAAAACAAGGGAACAGGGGGAATGAGGCACCAGGAAAGGCTTCACAGGGAAGGTGGTGTTTGATGGGAGTTCTGAAAGGAAAGTGGGGATCCTAGGAGGCAGAGGTAAGGCAGGAGCAGGGTCCAGGCACTGGGGACAGACAGCCTGTGCAAAGCTGGAAAGATGGGAGAGAGAAGAGCCTATGTGAGGAACGGCACAAAGATAAGTTTTACTAGACCAGAGTGTACAGAAAGGGGAATGATGTATAATCAGGCTGAAAAAAGTAGCTAGGGTCCATGTTGTGATTGCTAGAGGGGTTTATATCTGATCCCATGGGTAAGAGGGAGCCACTAGGAGTTACTGAGCAGGGCAATGACATGGCTGGATTCGGTACTTTTAGAAAACCAGTTTGGCAGTGACTGGGAGGACAGACAGAAGGAGAGACTTAAGGCAGGGAGATCAATTAGGAGGCAACTGAAATAGTGCAAGTTGGTAACAGTGTGAGCAAAGAGAAGGGAGAGAGGTGAGAGATATCGTGGATATAGAATTGAAAAAGACTTGTCATTGGTGTTGTTTGACCTTTGCTCTTGGAGAGGACCATGACATCAGGGAGGTGATGCCATGACACACAAATGGATTGGATTAAAGGGAGGGAGGACTGTGCAAAGTCACCAGCCTCACTTTCTCCTCCAGAGTTATCTGGGTCCAGTGGCCAGATATAGATCAGGACAATTGGAGACAGCCCCCAACAAAGACTTAACAGCTGATTGGATGTGTGGGGTAAATGAAAGTGATGATTGGGGGATTTTGAGCACGGATGACTGGAAGGATGGTGGCCATAGAAACAAGGAAGTTAGGAAGAGGGGTGGGTTTGGTGGGAAAGATGATGGATTCTTTTTGGACAGAGTCTGAGATGCCCATGGGATATTTGGACAGAAATGCTCTAGGGGGAGTTGGTGGCATTAAGGACAAAGATGGCAGCTGGATAAATAGATCTGGGAGTCATCTGCCTAGAAATGATCATTAAACTCCTGGGGGCTACATAGTTACTGAAAAGAGAAGGTAAGAGGGCCCAGTTCAGAGCCTTGGACAATACTCACAGTTGAGAAGAAAGATGGTGATCCCCAAAGGAGACAGAGAAGGAGCAATCAGAGATGTAGAAGGAAAAATCAAGAGAGTGACATCATGGAGAGCAGTGCCATGGTACAGAGGCAAGATTGCTGCAATTGGACCTCAGGACCTCTGTAGGCTGGCCCAGAGGCAAGGGACCTGGGCTGAAATCCTAGCGGGGCCATTTATGCTCATTTGACCTCAGGCAAATCACTTGACCTTTCTACAACAGTTTCTTCACCTGTAAAATTAGGGAACTGGGGCAGATGGCATTCAAGGGCCCTTCCAGCTGGAGAGCCATGATCATCTGTCCTTTGAAGTCCCTTCTAGCTCTATTTATGACCCCATGATTCTATCCTTCAGGGTCTTTAGGAAGCCATACATTCATTCAGTGAGCATTTGATCAAAGCCATAAGTGTTTATTTATTAAACTCTTCCTATTCTAGGTGTTGGGGAAGGTACAGAGTTCCAGTAAGACAAGTATAGAGCTTAAAAGGAAGTTAGATAGAAACAGTGATAAATATAAGGCAATTTATCCATTAAGGGCATAAAAGAAATGAAAAGACACAAGTACCATGTGAGGGAGGCCTGAGCAGAAAGGTTATTACTCACTGGAGGATGGTGCCATTTGAGTTGGGCTTTAAAAGACAGGTGGGGGGCAGCTAGGTGGTGCAGTGAATAGAGCACCAGCCCTGGAGTCAGGGAGACCTGAGTTCAAATCTGGTCTCAGAAACTTAACACAAAAATTAGCCATGTAACCTTGGGTAAGTTATTTAACCCCAGTTGCCCTCCGCCCCGCCCCCCCAAAATAAAAAAAGACAGGTAGGAATTTAAGAAGTGGAGAGAGGGCATTTAGGTACACGGTATAGCACAAACAAAGGTATAAGGCAGAAAAAGCACAGGACATATTTGAGGGGAAGGATGAGAATAGCTGAATTTAGCAGGAGTGTTAAGTGCTTGAGTGAATAGATGGGTAATAGAACATAAGGCTGGAAAGGTAGGGTGACACCAGTAATCCTTGAAAGCCAAGCAAAGTAGCCTGTATGATGGGAATGCAAATTTGGAAGATCTTCCCTGCCCCTAGGCTAAAATGCACCTGAAGCCTGGGGAGGGAGGCTTATTTTTCAGTAGATACTTCTTGATTGGCCTGTGAGTCAATAAGGTTGTTACATTCTCTGAGCCAGGAGAAGGCTATATAAGCCCTGATGTGTAGCTTTGTTTTGGGACTCACTTTGAGAAGTGTTCTGTGATTTGATCTGAATTCTGGGAAGCCATTGTCGAGAGTCCCCCGGCTTTGAAAAACCCAGATGTGGAAACCCAGATGTTGACTGGGTATGGATGTAATGGTTGGACAGTTTGGAAATCTGTCTACTTGGTCTGTTTCTGTCTTGATAATTCTGCCTGTATATTTTGAAGTTGGGGTGCTGACCTTTTTCCCCTGAATAAGGTAAACGATATATGTCTGACTGATTAAAGTAAGCTTGTTAACCCATTTTGAGTTGCTTTCCTTTAACAACGCAGATCTAAGAACCTGTATTGGCAGCAAACCCTGAGGACTCGCTTGGGGTGCTTGCTGCTACAGCCTGAAAAGAAGATTTTTCCAGAAGATTTACATGATCAGATCTATGAATCAGAAAGCTTAGTTTGGCAGCAGAATGATGGTTTGGGAGTAGGAGGAAACATCTTCTTAGCTAAACTCTTTAAGAAAGCTGTCTATACTAGGAGCTTCTTCCATTCTTCTCTCTACTCGAGCCTCTGTGATCTAGATTCTAACCTCATAATAATCACTGGTGATCTTTTAGCTGTCAGTTCTAATGGCCTTTTCTTTTTTTTTTTTTTTTAGGGCAATTGGGGTTAAGTGACTTGCCCCAGGTCACACAACTAGTTTTTGTGTTAAGTGTCTGAGGCTGGATTTGAACTCAGGTCCTCCTGACTCTAGGGCTGGTGCTCTATTCACTGCTCCACCTAGCAGACCCACTCATGGCCTTCTCTTAGTCCTTATCTCTCTTGGCCTCTCTAAAGCATCTGAGACTGCGGACTACCTTTTCTCGGATATTCTTTCTTCTTTGGGCTCTCATGACACTGCGCTTTCTTGGCTCTCCTCCTCCTTACCTTCAGTTTCTTTGGCCGGATCTTCATTCTTGTCATGTCTCCTAATTGTGGGTGTTCACCAAGGTTCAGTGCTGGACCTTCTTCTAGCTGGGTGGAACAGTGGATAGAATGATGGGCCTGGAGTCAGGGACACCTGGGTTCAAATCTCCAATCTCAGGTACTTACTGGCTGTGTGATCCTGGGCAACCTCTGTCTGCCTCAGTTGGAGAGTGGGAGTAATTGTGAGGACCGAATGAGATTATGTTTGTAAAGTCCTCAGTACAGGTGCTTAAGACATGCTTATATTTATATTTAAACCTTTTATAAGGTTTGCAAAGCACCTGACAAATATTGTCTCATTTCATTATTAATAATAAGGATAGCTAGCATTTATATAGTGCTTCTTATGTATGTGCTAAGCACGTTACAAATATTTGTATAGATCATTTGATCCTCACAATAACCCTGGGAAGTTAGCACTATTATCTTTATTTTACAAATCAGGAAACTGAGAGGTTAAGTGACTTTTCTAGGGTCACACAGTTAATAAGTATCTGCGGCTGGATTTGAACTTGGATCTTCCTGACTCCAGGTCCAGCACCATATGCACTGTACCACCTACTTCCTTAGTTCTCTTCCTCACCTTCAGTCTCTTTTGATGGATCTTCATTCTTGGCATGTCCACTAATTGTGGGTGTTGGAGGTGATAGTGATGGAGGGCAGACAAGGGGAATGTGTCTGCTTGGGTGTCCTCTGTTAGGGAGGTGCAATGGTCTGGAGTGAAGTGAGCAGCATGGTTGATTCCAGCCAATCACGGAGTAAGCCTCAGTAGATCTGAGAGCTGACTGTTGTGATCAATGACACTGACCAAGGAATGGATCCGGAGTGAGGAGAGGACAGAGACAAGGCTCGATCCCTGAGAAACCAGCCAAGGAGACAGAGCAGGAAAGTGTGACAGCTCTGAAGAGAGGCGGGAGCTTTCCAGAGGCAGGGTGGTTAGCCTCATCCAAATCCACAGAGAAGTCCGAGAGAGTGGGACCTGAACAGGGCCCACCTTGGATTTGGCAAACAAGCCAGTGGTGGCCTCTGAAAGAACACTTTCAATAAGGTGGTGGGGAAGGAGTAAAAATTAGATGATATGGAGTACCAGAGATAGCAGGTGGTGAGGAAACAGTAACTCAGTGGCAGGATACAGCAAAGAACCCGGAGTCCACAAGACCTGACTGCCAGCCCTGCCTCAGACACTCCCCACCTGGGTGACTCTGAGTGTGACACTTGCACTTTCTGTGCCTCAGCGTCCTCATCTGTAAAATGGGGATACTAACAGTACCTACCTCCCAGGTTTGTTGTGAGGATACAATGAGATGTTTGTAAACATAAAGTGCTATGTAAAAGCTGGGGGCCATCTCTGGTTGTCCTGATCCATATCTGGCCACTGGACCCAGATGGCTCTGGAGGAGAAAGTGAGGCTGGTGACCTTGCATAGCCCTGCCTCACTTAAATCCAATTCATTTGCAAGTCATGGCATCACCTTCCTGACATCATGTTCCTCTTTGAGAACCAAGGACAGACAACAACAACAATGTGAAAGCTGGTGACTGTTATCATAAGTTTTCAAACTAGAAGCCATCTTGGGGATCTTGTGTCCTACCTCCTCATTTCATAGATGCTGAAACAGGCGCAGAGGGTTAAAGGATGGGCTGCTGGACAGCTGCAGAATGCTGGAGGCTCTCCTAAGCCAGTTGGGAAGTGAGCAATGTAGCACCCAACTGAGACAACAGGGATCACAGTGAAGACAAAATGCAATTACCCACTTTGGAATGGGGCCAAGGCAGGCAGGCAGATGCTGGCGGGCAGAGGAGATGGTGTGTGAGTCCTAAATGCAGCTATTACTGCTCTAGTCTAGCATCTTTCAATGAGTGTGACCATGGAGACTGACATTTCTTCCACAGACAATCCCCTTGACACCTTTGAGGAATGAGGAGTCTAGACGAGCCAGAAGCTGATTATCCTCAGAAGTCTATGCCTCCTGCTTTACCAGAAACAACCGAGTGACTCTCCTTCTGTAACACGGGTTTGTTAGTGCTTAAAAATACAGCCAGTCTCCCACCAAGCCCTGTTCTTAGTCTATCATTATCGATGAGGATTCCTATATGGTCTGGGGGCAGTAGAAAGAGATCTTGGTCTCTATTAATCTCTCTATAGTGTAAAGATCCCTAAATTAGACCTGGAGTCTAGTCCCAGTCCTGTCACACAAGCCACGTCATTGGGGGCAAGTCAATTCCCTGAGCTTCAGGCTTCTCATCTGTAAAGTGAGAGGACTGGGACACAGCCATCTCTGACCCTTTCCAGTCTAAAATGCTAAGATAAGGTGGTGGCAATGGGTCTTATTTCGCCCTTACATGAAGCAGGTCAGCTTCCCATCCCCACTTTGCATATGGTAATACTGTATGAATGGAACAACATTCAAATGGCAAACTAGTGGTGGAATTGCCATTGGACTTCGGAGTCCCATGTTTCTTGGAACAATGTAGGGAATTTTGATCCCTGTATTTCTAGAAAGAGATGGTGGAACCAGAGCAAGTACAGAGAAAGGCAAGATGGTGACTGACTAGACTGTCATATAAGGCTCAAAAGTCAGGATTCTAAAGTCCAGAACAGAACAAATTTTGTTCTGTGAAGCTTGGATTCAGTCAAAGGGCTGCACTTAAGCCCCTAGAGGGCCACATGTGGCCTCCGAGGCTGTAGGTTCCCCACCCCTGGTCTAGAAGGATAAAGGGAAAATGAGCAAACGGTAAGATTATGGCAAGGCAGGGTAGTAACAGTGCAGCAACGTCAACTCCTCAACAGCAACGCTGCCGGACCACTCCCAAAAGCAACCTGAACAGATCAAATGTCATTGGGGAAGTATCTAACAGCATGTAAACATGTAACAATAAATACAATCACAATAGAATAGAGATGATGTAAATGGGCAGTTTGCTACAAGGAATCTTTATGGTTCTTTTTGTATTTGAGTTTGACATCTTTGGTGTAGTCAATAGCCTAACACATACTCATGTTTGCTGTATGACTTTGGGAAACTCCATAGAACAGAGGAATCACTGCTGGATTTTGAAACAGAGAACCTGGATTCAAGTCCTAGATCTGACATTTGCTACCTTTGTGACCACGGACAAGTCCCTTAATCTTCCTGGGTCTCAGTTTCCTCATCTGTAAAATGGGAAGGTTGGACTAGCTGACCTATTAGGTGCCTCCTAGCTCTAAAGAAAGCCAGTGACTTAAATCCTCAGTGCTCCTGGTGCTTCTTCTCTAAGACAATCTCACAGACCATGTATTTTCTATAGAGGTAGAGGGGAGTTTCCTGCATTGATGCAAGCACCAGACTAAACAAAAAAAAAAAACAAAACCAGACTTGTATCTAAAATCCTGGATACCTAAGAAGCTAGAAAGCTGAGTTTAGGACAAATAAAAGGAAGTTTTATTTCGTGTAGTGGGCAGCAAACTTAGAAAATCCACTGTCTTAAGAGGTGGTGTATACGAGATGAAAAGAGAGGTCTGTTTTTCAAAAAATTAGATCATTCACAAGTGACAGAGTCACAGGGAAGGCCTTTTTTGTTTGTTTTTGTTTATAGAAGATGGCGACTGGACCAGTGATTTCATGGCTACAGAAAACCCCCTGGGTAAAGAAATTGTCCTTACCAATATAGGTCGACACCTTCTCTGCAACTTAGAGTATTAAGGAGTGTCCCAGTCTAGAGCACCATGAGGTTAAATGACTAGACCAGAGTCAGACAGTCAGTAAGTGTCAGAGGTGAGACTTGAACCCAGGTCTTTCTGGTTTCTAGGCCAGCTTTTTAAAATATATATAATATTTTATTTTCCCCCAAGTACATATTAAACCTTTTTTTCTTTTTTTTTTTTAGACCAGCTCTTATCCACTGTGTCTCATTGTTATCATCATGAATGATAATACTTCACATTTTTTTATTGTTTTATATGGTTTACTCTAATGACCCTATGAGGCAAGTAGTTAAAGTATTTTTATTTCCATTTTACAGGTGAGGAAACTGCAACTCCAAAGGTTAAGTAACATGCTTACCAAGTCACACAGGTAGTGATGGTAGAACTGAGACTCAGAGTTAGGTCTCTTACTCCAAGTCCAATGTTCTTTGCAATTTACCACCTTTCCTCTCTAAACTCTTAGACTGGAATACACAATCCAATTTATTTAAAATTGCATGAGTGCAAGTACTGGGCAAGCAAAGACAAAAGGAAAACTATTACCTGCCCTCAAGGAGTTTCAGCTCTCTTGGGGGGAGGGGCAGTAAAAGAGGGGAGGATAGGACCCTACACAGGAGCAGAGTGATTGGCTGCTGAGCTTCCAATGGACTTGGGTGGGGTGAGAACTATAGAGTAAGAGGTCAGTTCCAGATGGAAACTGGAAGAGGAAGAAAATAATAATAGGGAAGCTAATATGGATGGCAATTAACAGTCATTCTCTGGTGATCATTTATATGTAAAGGGCTTATTTATATAATAACTATTACCTGTAAATCCAACTTATGGAAGCTATAGATTGTCTAGACAGTATATACTTATATAGCTGTGTGTATTTATAACGGAACATTTCTTAGCGAGAAAACAATTCTACAAAAGTCGTGATCCTTAAACTATAGATGTATCAGTATCAGTGGTGTCACATTAAGGAAAATGATAATGTCCTTCCGAAATATTTGCCTGAGAAATTTGGTCAAGACAGAACATGGTATTGTATAGATTAGGCTCAGACCCACAAAGTAATCCTTGGGTTGTCATGTCAAGGATATAGCTTAGGCTGACCTCCCCCCACTCTCCCCACCCCCCACCCCCCAAAAAAAGAACAGGGTTCCAGTATCCTGGGAGAAAATTCTAGTTAAAGTCCATTCTTTCTCTCTGTGGGCAGTCAGCTGACTCCAGGCACAATGCATTTTGAGCTCACTGCTGCAGCTTCCTTTGCTCACACAGCTAGAGACTTGGCAAACTATGCTGCACCGGCTGACACTCCTTTCTTTCTATAAACTTGTATGAGAAGAGATGGAGCTGATTCGATAGATAGAAGATGGGCTTGTGGGGCAAGGGGTTACAGATGTTATGGATCCTGCCCAGAAGCTGTTGTAATCATCGATGCACAGAGCTTGTTCTGACAGTAATGTTGTGCGTCTGGCTTGGATTGGGAATCCTCCAATTTGCAAAGCAACCTGGTGGACACAAATATTAACTCGGTTTGAGTGTGAACATGTGTGTGTCTGTGTGTGTGCACTCACTCATGCATGCATGTATGTGTGTGTATACATGCCTTGCCATCTGTTGACATTCTGTAGCAAAACAACTCTATTCATCTGTGCTTGTTGGGATTTTTGTCATGGTGGTTGTTTAATTTCTCTCTTGCATCTTAGTTATTTTGCTGTTCTTAGCACCAATTTGAAGGACATTCAGGATAAGCTTTTTCTTGGAAGGTACAAAGACCTTGGAGGTAGAGACCAAGGGTCTGTTAAGAGATTTCCAGCTACCTCTGCTTAAGTATAGAAGCAAGAGCAGAGGAATGACTTTTGAATCCAAATGCTTGTTGAGTGACTGACTGATGGACTTGCTCACCATACCGATTTTCAAATGTTCCAGTGTTGGGTGGTTGGCAAAATACAGTCTCCTATTCCTCCTGTATTGGAGGAATCTATGGATGATACCAAGAGTAAGTGAAAGAAAAGTCTTTCTAAATATACAAAAAGTGGGGAGGTTTGGAGATGAAGGAGAGCAGTGGCATATAACTTCACTATTTTTTTGTGTATATGTGAAAAAGCTGCATTAAGGAGTTTTTCTGCAATCTCATAACAGAATAGGAAGTTCCTTAATCCACTTTCAATGATTATAGGCCTTGGACATTGGATGAAGGCAACTGACACTGGTCAGGAAACTTACAGTGACTGACTGAAAGAATCAATCAGGCCTCCTTAGGCCCGTATAAAAGAAAACCAAAAACCAATTCAGCCAGCTTTGTGGGGAGTCAAGTCTGGTAGTTTAGTTGATGAAGAACTCAGCTCTTTACCTTTTGGAGGGGAGGAGAAGGAGGATTTCCCTCTCCCTTTCCTTCCCCTTTGGACATGGCATAAAACAATGGAGTGACTCCTCCAGAGCAAGACACTCCACCCAGCAGGGGCTGAATCAGTGTGAAAGAGTTTAAGACACAGTTAAGGGAGCAGGAGCACATACTCTAGACATATAGATATGGAGAAGCAGTTCATTAAGGCCAAAAGCAGCTTCAAGGACTGTGATGTCAAAGTAAAGAAAAGAGTTGGCTATAGACTATAGAGAGAGAGAGAGAGAGAGAGAGAGAGAGAGAGAGAGAGAGAGAGAGAGAGAGAGAGAGAACTCTGGTAATCAAGGTTTGAGCTATGGAAAGGAGCAGAGCCTGGATCAGAAAACCACCCAGCAGAGAAACTGTGTCCAGAGGTAGCTTTGTGAGAACTCTCCAGGAGAGAAAGGATTTTGAGTCCCAGCAGTACTGGAGTGGTGAATTGCTTTGGTTCCCTAACACTGTGCTCAAATTTATATCCATTCTTCTTGTAGACTCTGTATTGGTAGGAGAGTGCACCCCAGGTTTGTGAAGGAAATGATTTTAGCTGCTGTTTTCACTATGCCATCTTGACAAATACCTTTGCTAAGAGCCAATCATGTCTACTGACTTTTACTGTGAAGCACACCAGTGGGGGCTCATGAGCTGTTTTTAGGAGTGAACACCACAGGGTGGCAGCTAGGTGGTCTAAAGTTAGAAAGACTCATCTTTGTGAGTTCAAAACTAGCTTCAGGTACTTATTAGCTGTGTAACTCTGGCAAGTCACTTTGCCTCAGTTTCCTCATCTGTCAAATGAGCTGAGAAAGAAATGGCAAACCACTCCAGTATCTAGTGACCCAAATGGGGTCACAAAGAGTTAGAAGTGACTGAAGAACAGCACACCATAGGGCACCCTTTAGAACCCTAAGGCAATAGCTACTGTCAGGGAATCCAGCCCTTTTATAGTGAAAGTGAAAGTTGGGCAGAATATCCTGAAGAGATGCTATACCAGTGAAGTATCTTTTAAAGTCCCACAATGAAAGATAAATCAACGGATACTATATAATAATTATATAATATATATTTAATACATATGATATATAACTTATAGAAGATATATTACTACCACTATATATTACATATAAATAACACATTATGATACATCATGTAATATATGATAAATAAATTATACAATCTTATATTTGTACTACATATAACTTATAATAATATTATTTATATAAGACAATATACTCAGCTCAAATGTCCTGCTGTATCCCTATAAGGAATATCACCATATGGGCCAAAACTTTCCTATTAACAGAAAACCCATCCTTCTATTAAACTTCCCTGTTTCTGTTTAGGATACCACTGTGTTTCTAGTCACGCTGATTTAGAACTAGGCCATCATCCTTGACTCTTTCCTCTTCCATAGCTCCTCATACCTTCATATCAGTTGTCAAGTCTTATTGATTCTATGTCCATACCCTTTCTTGTGCTGTCCCCTTGTCTCCTCCCATGAATCTTTTCCTTAGTTTAGAGCCTGGACTACTGAAATCACTTCCTAATTGGCTTCCCTTCTTTGGGTCACTCTCTTCTCTAGTCTGTTGTCCACAAAGCTACCAAACTGATATTCCTAAAACAAGGCTCTGACCAATGTTACTGCTTTGACTCCCTCACTCAAAAATCCTCACCGGGTCCCTATTGCCTCTGCTGAGTCATTCCTTGTATTTTGTTGTTCAGTCATTTTCGGTTGTGTCTGACTCTTCATGACCCCATTCAGGATCTTCTTGGCAGAGACACTGGAGGGGTTTGCCATTTCCCTCTCCAGCTCATTTTACAGATGAGGAAACTGAGACAAACAAGGGGAAGTGACTTGCACAGGGTCACACAGCTAGAATCCACCTCTTACCTCTTGATCCTTCATAGGGCATTGTACTCCTTCAATTCAGCTTTTTTGGGAATCGTTAGCTTTCTTTAAGAGCCATTTTCTACACGAGGCATTTTCCTCAAATTCCTGAAATTGCTTTGCACATTTTGATTCTATTCTATATTTACATGTGCATGTGTGTGTGTGTATGAATGAATGTGTGTGTTGTGTTTTCCCTATAGAATATAAGCTCCAGCACTTAACACAGTTCTTAGTATATGTTTTGTTTTAAAATAGTATCTTTTTTTATATTACCTTCATTTCCAAATTCAAAAAACCTTGTAACAGATTTAAAAAGAGAAAATTAAAATAAAATAAAATTTAAATTAAAAATTAAAAGGACGGAAAAATGAGTTCAGAAAAACTAACAGACGCATCAATCAAATCTGACAGTGTATGCAGGGTTCCAAACCCATAGTCCCTGGCTTCTGCAAAGAAGGGAGGAAGGTGAATTTTTCATCTCTTCTCTGGGGCCAGGCTTGGCCATCATGATTACGTATTATTCAACTTCTTTTTCTTGTTCTTTCTATTGACATTATTGCCAATGTGAATATTATTTTCCTGGTTCTGCCTACTTTACTCTGCATCAGTTTATATGAGTCTTCTCATGCTTCTTTGAATTCTTCATAGTCATTGTTTCTTCTAGTTTAATAGTAGGCCATTACAATCATATATTGCAATACCTGCCTAGCCCCTGATTATATGGGACTGAACTATATGCCCTAGAGCACCCTGTGCATGACTTTCAGGAAGTCACGTGCGGCAGTCCTCAAGGAAGTTGATCTGTTTAACTCTGAACCCTCACCCTGCTGAGTCATCCTAAATTTGTACAAACTTGCCTGGGTCATTACACTTAGCTGTCCCTAGACTAGACCAGACTATGCTTCACATCCTGTTTAGCTGCTCATCCAGGTCATCTTGCCATTTGTCCCATCTCTCTCTCCCTTTCTGACTCATGCTCTGGGTACAGTAATTAAATTAATAGTACCATTTTTGGGGGTGTGGGGGAGAAAGGTGTGTGAATGGACAGCTCCATGGATCAACTTACAACCCTGTGACTCCTCATAATAAACCCTTTTCCTGTCCTCTACTCCATTATATGTACTTGTACTGTCTCTCTCCCCTGCCAGAGTGTAAGCTCCTTCAGGCAAGGGATTGTCTCCCTTTTAATATTTGTATCCTCATAGCACTTAATGCTTAATAAATTTTTTTTTCCATTCATTCACTCACATTCCTCAAGCACCAGGCTTTGTTCCTAGTTCTTTGCTAGCAAAAAAGTATCTACAGGCCCTTTCTGTCTTTGACCTTTGGGTATATGCCTAGCAGGGGGCTCTTTTCAGTCAAAGGGTATGGATACTTTATTATTTTTTTTTAGTATAATTTCAAACCGCTTTCCAGAATGGTTGGACCAATTCCAGTATTATTTTAAAAAAATATTCTTAATGCCACATAATTACTTTTTTCCAAGGCACACAAGTATTTATGTTGTGATAAGATATCACGGTAAAGACGCAAAGCCTGGTAGACAAGTAATACACAGAGCACAACTTTAAAAAACTGCCTAATGCATAAAACTTCTTCTGGCACTAGCCTGTTGGCTATTAGACTTGCTCCTCTGAGTTAAAGGATCTCCAAAGGACTCTTATTAAAAATGCAAATTGGTCTTCTAGAAGAGGTAACACGTTGGGCCGTTAGAAAGACTGGTTGACCCAGAAAGCAGGACTCTTAAGGGAACAAAGGACAGGTAAGCAGGGAAGGAGAGGTGGGGGCTAAGTGCACCTGGAGGGAGAGGACCTGAAATCCAGCTACACCCATTTCTTAATTTTGTCTTGGGCAGCTCCTCAGTCAAGGACAGCTCCCTGGAAACTGAGATGTAGCTAAAGAGGCAACAGAAAAGCTGAACACTTGACTCGAGTGCATTTCTGTCCCTCCACCATTCACCCTAACATCCCCAGGAGCTGGTATAGTGAGAGCGTGGGCTCCTACAAACACCCTGCTTAACAGCCAGAAGAGAAACATGGTCACCGGCTCAAGCTGCTTTTTAAAGTCAGTCCAAAGATACTTAATTCAAAGATTTACGACCCAAACAACCCCTCAGAATCCAGGCTTTGTCCATCATTTGTCTTGGCCTCTTCAGATTTCAGGCCCACTGAACCAGGCTGATCATCATTTATTTTGCATTGAACGAGTCAGTTATTGCAAAGGCATCAATGAACATATGGTATGTGAGTGCACTGTCTCTGGGCATCTGCTGAGGGAGAGCCGGTGAGGTGAAGGCTGACGCAGCAGGTTTCGCACCATCAGCGGGCATGGGCTGATCCTAACATGGCACTGCCTTCGGAGAGGTGGGCCGGCTGCCCAAGGCAAACACTCTTGCTGAGCCATCATCAGTCAGATCAGAAGCCTCCCTGAAGGGGCTGCCTTCCTGGTTGGTCTTTGGCCCCTACTTAGGCACAGAACTTCTCCTCTGGGTGGGAGGGTATAGCCTGGTTCCTGGGAAAACCCCAGGGGGCTTTCTTGAAAAGCCTGTGACCTCGGCACTGAATTCAGCCTCATAAAAAGTGATGGCTATAACATCCCTTGTGCCACCAGACACTACCCACCTCTATTTACTCCACCCAGTCCCAGGGTATTTTACTCTAGTAAACTAATATTAAAAAAAATTTTATGCCTGGATTTCAATATCATTGGTTTCCTTTGTAATCCTTATTTTATTTTTTAATTTAAAAACATGATTTTGAAAAGGGAGCTATAGGTTTCACTCTACTGCCCAAGGGGTCCAGTAAACAAAAAAGGTTGAGTCCCTGCCATAGAGGTAATGGTGCATTTAAATGCCTCACCTTTCCAGGAAGCATGTGCTATCAGTCAATCAAACAACATTTTTTAAGTGCCTGCTATTATGCACCAGGCACAGAGTGAGCACTGAGGATACAGGATACAAAAAGAGGGAAAAAAACGGTGCCTGCCCTCAAGGAGCTTACAGTCGAGTGGGGGAGAAAATGTGCAAACAAATATATACAAAGCATGCTATATACAGGATACAGGGGAGGAACCAGAATGAAGAGGGGTTAGGGAAGGATTTGGGACTTAAGGGAAGCCAGGGAGTTCTAAAAGGAAACCTAGACTTGGGTGACATAAGTAATGGGTTTAAGTCCTGACTCCAGGGCAATTTATTTAAAAGGATCCGGACTGTTCCTTATAAATTTGTTCAGTCATGCCCAGCCCTTCATGATCCCATTTGGGGTTTTCGTGGCAAAGATACTGCAGTGGTTTGCCATTTCCTACTCCAGATCATTTTACAGATGAGGCAAACAGGGTGAAGTGACTTGCCCAGGGTCATACAGCTAGTAAGAGTCTGAGGGTGGATTTGAACTCAGGTCTTCTGGACTCCAGGCCCAGGTGCTCTATGCGCTGTGATGCCATCGAGCTGTCTTATGAATACCATAGAATTAAAAATATTCACTCCTTCCCACAGTGGTGAGGTACACAGATATTTTATATACCACCAGGTGCAAAGGGAGCTGCTATTACTCAGTTAGAGAGGCATAATAGGAACTCTCAGGGATGCCACTTTTCTGGTTTTAAAAAATTGTCCCTGGGGCAGCTAGAAGGCACAGTGAATAGAGCACCGGCCCTGGAGTAAGGAGGACCTGAGTTCAAATCCGGCCTCAGACACTTAACACATACACACATACACACACACACACACACACACACACAAACTAGCTATGTGACCTTGGGCGAGTCACTTAACCCCAACTGCCCTACCTTCTTCCCTCCAAAAAGCAAAAAAAAAATTGTCCTTAATGGTTAAAACACAAAAGACCCTTATACATATCAAGAGCAGCTAATCAATAATTCTCTATTCCTTCTGACCCCTAAGAAAGGCTTCTAGGTGGAGAGAGTTCTGGGACTGCAGTCAGGCAAACATGAGTTCAGATCCTGCCTCGGATGCTTACTAGTTGTGTGACCTTGGCAAATCTCTTACCCTCAGTATCCTGGGCTGTGAAATGGGGATAATAATGGCACCCTCCTCCCAGGGTTGTGGTAAGGATAAAATATTTATAAAGCACTTAGCGTGGTGTCTGATACATAACAACTGCTAACTGTTACTGAGATCTAATCGACCTTTTGCTCAATGTGCGCATCATCCTCTACCTGGGTCTTAGGCTGATGCCCCACTGTGGCATGGAGGTGATACCAGCAAGGCACACTGGAAGAGTTCCTTCCCACGCTGGAAGGGCTCAAAGGGCGGCCTTGGCAATGGCATCACACGTCTGTGTCCTAAGGACTGACCTTCCTCAGTTCTGAAAGGCTTATTAACCCAAGGTTAGCCACAGCAGCTCACAAACACCTACCAAAGTGAGAAGTTACAATTTGTACCCGTGAAGGTCCTGTCCTGCTGTAATCCTGGATCCTTGATGTGTCTGCCTTAATCCTTCTCTCATTATGTTTACTTTTCATCATTTCATTCACGTTCAACAAGGACCCAACTACAGTTAAGCATGATATCTCGTTTTGCTTATAAATCAGTGGTTTTTAACTTAGGATCCATGAGCTTGTTTTAAAACACATACATACACACACATATATATTTTTAAATATATATTTGATTATAACAAGTTTCCTTAGTAATCCTACACATTTTAATTGATGCATTCTAAAACATTCAAAGGGGCCCTAGGTTTCACCAGACTGTGAAAGGGGTCTCTGGTACAAAAAATTAAGGAGCCCTCCTTATAAGTGTTAGTTATCCCAAACTATATTCTCCTTCCAGTCCAGGGTTGAGATGGTGGCCCTCTCTGGAAGCCTGAGTGGGCTTTCCCGGAGCCCTGTGGCTCTTCAGACAGGAACCCTTCTCCCACTTGGAATGGGTAGATCCACAGGCTTCCTTACTCATGGACATCAAACCTCTATAAACGTTTTACCTTCCCTTCTGTATTTTTATCACCTGACACCTAAATCTTTTCTTCAATTAGGAATCATCAAAAAGGTCTTATGATCCAGAAGGCAATAGGAGAAAGAGAACAGGACCAAAAATGACTCACAAACTCCTGCCTTGACTTTTGGCACTGTGAAAAATGATTCTCAGAGTTCCCTGACCCCAGCCAGCCTCCTGCTTTAAATGTCCCCTTCACAAGGACATTACTGATAATGAGATTGCATTGAATCTTATCCGGGTCAAACTCCAACCCAGGCCTGAATTGATTTAATCTGCTCAGGCATGGATAGAGACAGATTCTTCTGCCTAGATAGCACAAGACTGGGAGTGGACTGGGATGGTAGGGAGAGTGATTTGCTATAAACTGGGCATTCTATCCCCCTTTATCTCCTGACCAGGATTAAATGACCTAAGTTATGTACTCAAGACATAGCCCACTTCCCAGTGCGGTGACCAATCAGAACTGATTGGCACCCATTGGAACCACCTACTCTTTGAAGGGTATATAAAACTCTGTACCCCAAATCCCAAATCAAGTCGGTTCTAGACTATACTCCCATGCAATGCATGTCAAGCCAGCTTGTGAGAAATAAAAACATGGGCACACATGTGACCTCATTTAGTTTGTTTTTCTTAGATCAAACTGTTGGAGTCAACAATTAAATGGTGCCATGATTGGAGTTTGAACTCTTCCCCCCTGATAGTGCTGGGACTGGGCACCCACAAGACTTCTTTTTCTCTTGAAGTCCTGGCCCTGAAGGATGGGTGATTCTTATCCCCCAAATCCTTGTTCCTTATCTATCAGACTGCCCGTATTAGGTTGCAGTCCATTTTCTCTCCAAGTGGCTCTGAGGGCAGGAGCCTTGAGAAAGATCTCCTTTGAAAGGATATATTTTGTAATTTGGCTATGGGTCAGTCAGAGTAAATTGACATGATTAATTGCACTGTGATTTGAATTGGTTTTTAGAAGGATGTGGAACTAAAAGGTAACAATGAATTTTGACCAGTCTAATTTTAATACTAATTCTATATTGGTTTACAAGAAAATAAAATTCATGTGCACTCTGTCTTCTCATCCCGTGTCTCTCTGTGTTTGTAAAATGTTTTGTACTTGTGGTGAAAGATTTAAAATGCAGCCAGAAAAACTTCTAAGGAACTTCTAATTAGAGACAACATTAGGAAAGAACTCCCACCTTAGGCTTTCAGTGGGAGATTAAGACTCTTTAGGGGCGGCGGGGGGTGGGGGAGGGAGTGGGGGGGGGGGGAAGCTAACACTGGTCAAGTTGGGATATAGAATAAAGATAGATAACAAGTACTGGAATTAAAAAGCAGGGTGAGACTTCCAGAAGCTAGATGGGAGGTGGAATCAGCAGAAGCTTTAGACTGATAAGAATCTAAACTAGGCCAAGGGTAAGAGAAAGAAAAGCTGAGAGTTTGAAATCAGGTTTAATTAAAAGCTAAAAGCTAAAGTTCGTACTTTATGTTTAATTTAAATCTAGAGAACTGTCTTTGCACCCCTCCTGCCAATATATCTGATACTAGGGCAATATGTTTAAAACTGTAAAAATATGGGTTTTTCTGTCATTTAAGCTATCACTTTAGGATTTCAGCGATTTGTTTAAAATGCACATTAACATTGTAAAAGCGATTTGTGAAGGGTTTGGGAGAAATACAGCTCTCCTGATTTGTAAATTGCTGATGTTAACTCCCTCCAGATTCTGAAAGCTGAATACAAGCAGGACAAATTGGGGTGAGTATGATTTTTAATTTGGAATGTAAAGGAAAGTGGAGGTAGTCTGAGTAATGGGTTTGAAAGATTAGGAAAGAGAAAGAAAAGTTTGAGCAAAAATATGAAACATAGAGAGAGAAAAAGAACCTTTTGGGGACAGATGGGGGTGGGTTGAGCAACACTGTGCTCTAAGTGCCAACCCCCTCCCCGCCCCAGGCTGCTAACTTCATATGATTTAAGCATGTTGAGAGGGTGTGAGGAAATTTGATGTTTTAAGTAGAAAGACTGAAAATTTTCAGTCTGATTTGAAAAAGGAATCATGTCCACCCACCTTTCAGAATAAATCTGTAGGAAGGCCTTATTAAATCTAACACTATATAATATTGGCTATGGTAAGGATATTGGTTATTGTAATTTGAGATTATTATATAAAATCTTAAAGTGAGGAATTGTCACCATGTGTCTGTTTAACAGAATATATGAATTTATGGGTAATACTTTCTTTTAAAGGGCTGAGTGTTGTACTTTTAAAAATTAAAATGTTGATCATTAATGATTATAAATACAGGTTTGATTTAATTTCAGTCAAAATCTGTCCTAAAGGAATAACAACAGCATCTGAGAATGATCTTCCTATTAGGTGTAAGCCCCCCCAAAACTGTTATTTGGCATTAAAAAATGTATTAACTGTATGGCCCCCCAAAATTTCTATTTACCTCAGTTTACTGTTCTGTAAGGGAATAATAGTGGAACTCACTTCCCAGGGATGTTGTGAGGATCACATGACTATAAAGGTCTTGATAAACTGCTTGGTGAAGGACAAATACTCTCTGAATGTTAACTGTTTAAATTAATTATAATTGCTTCATATTTGGTAACTCTATATGGGGGTTCTCTTAGCTGTGATCAGTATGCCAATGGTGACATGATGAATGATTTTCTGTGTAAAGCAATCTGGAAGCACATCTGACTAAATTAAGGTCATCTGATTGGTAATTAATTTGTTTTACTTCAAATTTAAATATATAATTGTTTATTTTATTGCTATTTTTCTAAAATTGCCTTATATTGTATAATTTGGTAAATGTTTGTATCACCTACGTTGTTAGAAAAGCAATTTCTCTTATAATCTAGATGTTGTTAGATTAAAAATTGTTCTGTCAGAGGAAAAAAAAATGTCAGGAAGCTGTTAGGTCATTCTATCTGAACTTGTGTTGTAATATTTGAAGTATTATAACTTGAGAAATCATAAACTTCAAAGTTTTGTCTATGTTTTAAAAGGAAGTTTTAGCTAAAATTATTTGGCTCTCACTTATGAAAATTAGACTGTTAACTAAGCTATTTGGAGTTATTGTTTAAATCAAGTATTTACAAACGTATTTTTGTGAAAGGAAACTTGGTAATTATGCAAAGAAAAGACCTTGTAAAATCTTCTCTGTAATTTTTATTAGCTCTGTGCAAGAGGATTGTGCTGTGGAAGTCTTACTGAGTAAATGTGCCCTCATTACAAACACCTTTTTGACTAGAGAATTTAGAGGAATTTAGTTTGTTATGGTAACACCAGGATAAATTGTAAATTATTTTAAGAGAGGGAAATACTTTTATAAAAAAATGTTTTGCAAAATCCTTTGTGTGATTTTTAGAAGGCTTTCTAAATTTCATTTGCAAGCTAATTTGTTGCAGTAATAATTTGATATTGATGACAATTATGTCCAAACCTACTGTGAATCTTAAGTATTCTTAGTTTTGTTGTGTCCTTGGATTGGCCTTAAATGGGTACTTTCAGAGAAACAGTCTCAATGGAAACAGTAATAGAAGCTAGTCATCTAAGGCTAATGATTAATACTAAAGCATCTATATTTCTGTAATGACCTGTAAGTGGGAAAGATCTTGCTGTTTTGATCTGAATCCATTCCATGGCCTAAACAAGAGTTAAAACTAGTGTTTGAACTTAGAATATGCATAAGATTCAATTTCTGAAGTATCTTGTTCTTTTGGATTGAATGGTTAGAGAAGAGTAAATGAGTTTGAGAAACAGAGAAGCAAATCTATGAAGAGTAGTACTTTATGAACTATCTTGTGTTATCTTAATGGGAAATTTGATTTTTATGTTGTTATTTAATCATATATAGGAATGTGTGTAACTACTTAAGGTTTACCTTAAAAATGTTCCCAACCAATGTGAAATTAGGCACATATCTGAAACTCTGATTATTGGAATTTGCTATTCAAAGACCTTATGGGACTGTTAACTGACTGTTATTCTGAGTCTAACTCCAGGTATGGTTAAAAAATAAAGCTATTGAGTCATTGATCTGTGATGCCAGCACCCCTGTGGGGTCTATGAAGTGTATCTCTAAACTGCAGAGGGTGATTGCATTCAAAAAGGAGAATGACTATTCTGCATGAGCTGAGGTAGGAGTCTCCTGACTCAATTTCCCCACTGTGACACCTGGCAGACTTTAAGCTTGGCTCAATGCAGCTGGTTATTTGCATCACTGTTACCTGGAATTGACATGAAGTTAGAGAACACTGTTCCCTTACTATAGTTTTGTCCCTGTTCTTTATGACAAATTTCTATAATCAAAAACTTTAGTAAAAACAATATTAAATCTATTGAATAACAGATTGATAGTGGAACATCTGAGTTATAGTAAGATGCGAGTATAGGATTGAGCTATTTTACTTACGTAGAATTTTAGCCCAAACAACTAATTAAGTATTCAGCCTTGATATCTGTTACTGGTATATATTCCTGTATAAGTTAGGGTCCTTTAATTCCTCTTCATGGTATGGGAATAATTAGGTCAAGGACTTGTGAAACCAGACAGTAAGGATGACATGATTATCAGAGCTCAAGTCTGTAGTTAGAGAATCTTTATTTGTATCAAATGTGACTTCCAGACAGCTCACGGGATAAAAACACATTTTTGCTTCTCGACCCTTATCAAGATGTTGGTTGGACCCACTCCTCAGCTTTTTAAAGGGAACCTCATGGGCTTGCTGTGGACTTCATTTTGGCCGTATCTGGCTAACTTTGGGCATAAAAGTAGAGCCTCATTGATATCCTGTAGCTAAAGGAAAGAGTGACTTTTTTCTTTCCCCCCAAAAGGCCCCCTAATTCATTCTACAACCAGCAAAGCAATTGCAATGGTAAATGCCCACCTTTTGGAGAAGAAAGCCATCTGGGTAAATGACCTCAATCTGTAGGCTCTATTATTAGCATAGTTACAGTTCCCTCTTTACAGCTGGGACAAAGAAGGGCTCACTTAATACTTTGTCCTTATCAGGCACTTTTCATCTCCCAGGGGCCTTATGCAGATTTTCTAATTTAACCACCCAGTTCCTCAGGAAATAGGCTAGTGGGACAGACAAAAGTACCTATTTTATTATCTGACCTTGAACTGCTCAGCTATTGTTTATTCTCCAGGAGGAAGAAAGGAAGGGACTAGATGGGGGAGAGATTGGAGAAATGAAGTTAGGTATTCATCTCCAAAGTGGCTATTAAAGAGAAAATATTCATGGCCTTTGGGATTAATAGAGAAGCCCTAGGAAACCCAGTGTTCCAGGATTCTAGTCTAGATTACAGTAGGCAGTGAATATTAACATGTCCTCAAGGCACCCTCAGTCATCCTTACTACAGCAAGAAATTCTCTGCTACAGCACAGGAATCTATAGGAAAGCAGGCAGTTACTTTGATCACCAGACAGGAGAACCTGATTAGAAGAGGAAATCTTCACTCTCCCTGTGCCCCTTTCACCAACCCCTCTCCACCTCCCTTACCTGGACAATTACTATTAGAAAAAGGAACGTTATTTTTTGGTGGAGTTATAAGATTAGCATTCACTTCCTAAGCCAGAGTCCGACAAATTCAGGGTTTGTTCAAGTGGTAACTTGTTATTTGTAAATGCGGGCAGAATACTGCCATGGTTCAAAAAGGAAAACAAGAAACTGTGTCATTTCCAGGGGCTACCTGTCAATGACTCACTGAATTTCATTACTCATTGAATTCTATTTGCCGTGTTTCTCAGCCATACTCCATTACCCTTTCAATTCACTTGCTATTTTTACTTATTCAGTGCTTTGTACTGTTTTGTCTACTACTGACCTAATCTGATATTACTCTTAAAAACCCAAAGGTCCTCTCAAAAATCACTGATTAGAGGCACCAAACATCACCAAGTGTGACTAACTGGTTTATGTTTAAAAGAAACAGCTCATTTAAATTTGGTGAAACCATTCACAGGTACCTGGAAATGCATTAAAATAATGAGTGAAATGAGTAGGATGGTATAATAAGCAAGAAGGTACAAAGAGAGTAGCAAATGATTTTTAAATGAAAAGAATGAGAAAGCCAGAATCTGTTTTACCTGATTATGTATATTTATTAGAAGAACTTTTTCACTTTTTTTCCTCCCCATTGAAGGGCAGGGAAAGGGAGTAGGGATAGAATAGGAAAGAAATAAGGAAGGAAGGAAGGAAGGAAGGAAGGAAGGAAGG
>NW_027185786.1:5949026-5949788 GCF_028583685.1 Petaurus breviceps papuanus
GAAGGAAGGAAGGAAGGAAGGAAGGAAGGAAAGAAGGAAAAAGGAAAGCAGGTTGTCGAGGCATTTATTTTAAAAATATAAAAAGAAGAGAAGATCAGAAAGCATGGACAAGCAGAATAGCTTGGAAAAGCTACAAGTGGAATTTACTATCAACTTGAAAAAGCCATCCATAGATATTAGAGACCTGGAGTTTCATGTATAAGTCCCCTTGTCTGTTCTGCTGTGCATATGGCAATGCCATAGTAGATCGTGTTGGACTTGGGACCAGGAAGACCTGAGTTTGAATCTGACCTCAGACATTAATTGTGTGACTGTGAGCAATTTATTTAAACAATCTCAGTCTCAGTGTTCTCATCTGTAAGGAGTAGCACCTATTTTCCAGGGTTATTGTGAGGATCAAATGACTTCTGTAAAGCACTTTGCAAGCCTTAGAGTGTTAAAGAAATGCTGTCTACTATCATCTTACTTTGTGTTTGTTAAATCCAGAATAGAATACATTTAAAAAAAAAAAAGAAAGCTTAGCTAGTTTGCTTTGAAATGTGGGATTGGGTGTGAAACTGAAGGAAAGGTTATATGGAATAAATTTTCCCTAATGACCCAGAAATGACATCGAATCCTTTTATAAAACAAATCAAGAACATTCAGTAAATGCCCATAGCCTCCTCAAACAATAGAAACCCAAGGGAAGTTGCGAGAGAGAGAGAGAGAGAGAGAGAGAGAGAGAGAGAGAGAGAGAGAGAGAGAGAGAGAGAGAGAGAGAGA